>NC_139574.1:7780588-7968088 GCF_946808225.1 Silurus aristotelis
AGCAGAGGATAAGACAGTGAATTATGAATATAAACTAACCGCATTAGGATGATATCGGACTGCGGCAAAGAAAAGTTGATTAATGTCTCTGTCAGTGATATTTCATTGAAGGGTTTGCATCATGCAATTTCTTTTTCCACTTAGTCACCTACACATCAGTGGGAGTGAGTTCAGTGCTACAGAAGACAACGAGATAACAAGCTAATCATGGTTGTTGCGAGTTCATATGAATACTTATGTCTCGTAATTAGAAATAGGTAAATATGACACGTTTATTGGTATTAGATCAAATGGTAACGAAACATCAATCTACAGATATTTCAGCATTAATTAAGTTATTTTGTTTGCGTTAAAACAACCATAGAGTACAAACCTTGTCATTATTATATAGTTTATAGTACATAAATATACATTATATTAACAAAAGTATTTGGATGCCTGACTTTTCCACTCATTTGGGTTTCTACCACAAACGATCACCACAAATTTGGATGCACACAATTTTCTAGGATGCCTTTTAATGCAGTATAATGTCTATGTGCACAAACTCCATGGTGATTAGTGGTGATTTACATGGGTCGAAGTGAAAAATCTCCTGCTAGACATCTCTAAACTCAACCCTTTTAAACACTGATGAATTGTAGGATCAATTGTAGAATTAATACCTACAACAGTACTTGACTTTACTAATACTTTTGTGGCTGAATGATCACAAATTTCCACAAGCACACAACAAAATCTAGTGGAACATCTTTCCAGAACAGTGGAGGTTATTATCATAGCAAATGGGGACTAAAGGTGGAATACATAATATAATATAATATAATATAATATAATATAATATAATATAATATAATATAATAAAATATAATATAATATAATATAATATAATATAATATAATATAATATAATATAATAATATATTTAATTGACTTTTTAATTGTCATTTTATTTATAGACCATTTTATTTGTCAAATAAGTAACTAAACAAACTTAATAATAATTATAATAACATTACTTATTATCTGGTGGACTATAACAATATATTTTATATTCAAATTATGTAAATAATCTACATTTTTAAAAGCATAAGCTTATTATGGCCAAACAAACCCGTATTTGGGAACTTGGGAAGACTTTAGGCACAATAATACATTTAAATTCATTACAAATATATGAGGTAAGACAGGATCATTGTCAGGCACAGAGACTCTGCTTCTCCTGTACTTCTGAACTAATTGTGCATTAAATAGTGACTTGTATATATACAGCAAACTACTTTACAGCTTTCTCAGTCAATTATCCTGCAAGATTCTTTTATTGCCATTCACAGCAAAGTCATCCATCGGAGTGGCAGTGTTTTAAACCCACAAATTAAAAATCTTTTCACGTCTTCAGCAGTGTCTGGCACTTTCTCCCAGAGTTTTGTGTATTTTTTTGTGTCTGGTTCTGCTGCACCAAGATCCTAATTAGCCAATTAATAAAGCAAGTAAATGAAGTAAAAATGAAACAAAAAATGAACTTTAGAAGAGCAAACAGCGCTGTGTAAAATCAGTATGAAAGGCACTGAGTAAGTTTTAATTCTAATACATTAAAAACATTGATATTTATGGTATTTGGCAAAAACCTATGTCTAGAGCAAATTACAAAAGTGCCTAGCGATAACTATATCCTGATAATTGTCTATTAGGACACTGACTAAGAACACCAGACGTCTAAATCTCTGTTTTAGAAAATATAGTTTTAGAAACTGTATAAGGTATATCTTCCTTTTGGCAGACACCCTTATCCAGAGTGACTTATAACTGAGAAGTCAGGGTCTCAGGGTTTTCTGAGCTCACGGCGCTCACTTCCGAATTTCGCAGAGCGCACTTACGGATCGGCAGCCATCTTGCCGTTTTCCCGCGCCACCTTTTATTTACGGACAACAAGACTTTAGCTCAGGGCCAGATTTTCTCATTGGCTTCCTAAGTCCCTGAGAGTACCATTGCCACCCTGCATGTTTCTGCTCCCTACTCCTGATCCTGATTTTGTCCCTGTCCCCTACTCGGCTTCATTATGTAAGAGATTGAGGGACCTCTCGAGCAGTGGTTGGACTGAATGGAGCTTGGTGCAGTGCAGTGGTGTGAGGTAAATGGATGCTGGACTGGTTTTTGGCTTTGTAGGTAAACATCAGTATTATAAATCTAAACTGGGGAGCTACAGGTAGCCAGTTGAAGTAGTGCAGCAGTGGGGTGGTGTGGGAGATCATTTAGGACAGGTTAAAGTTCAAATTGTGCAGCCTCATTCTGGAGCAGTTGCACAGGTTCCTTTAGAGGAAGACCTGCTAGGAGTGAGCTGAAGAGTCCTCTTTTGCACATTGCTGTATAATTATATTATACAGTAGGCTTACTGGTCGGCGTTATTTTGTATTTTGTGTTATGTGTATGACAATAAAAGCTTCTTGACTTGACTTATATAACCATCTGAGAGGCCTGTGGGGATAAAACCAGACAAATCCTCAGTGTGTCAGAAACACAAAACTATAATGGTGTTTAAACGATGATTAGCTGTAATATTAATAAAAAAATCTGCATTTACTGAACTAAGACAGACTGAGTCGGAGTTCTGTATCAGGGTCATAGTCAAAACACCTGTAATATTCAAAACACCTGTACTGTCAATCATCAGATTCACAGTGGTGGATGAAGTACACAAACCATGTACTTGAGTTAAAGTAGAGACTCCAGTAAAAGTAAAAGTGCTCCCTTTAAACTTTCACTTGAGTAAAAAACAATCGTATTTGCTTTTAAATGTACCTAATTATCTAAAGTTTTATGATTTATAATGGCTATAATGTCCTACCTCCTATAAAATTTACTATTATCATTTTTGTCACTCTTAATCAACTCAGTTTATGTGAATTGACTAATGTTACTCTTGGCACACCAATCTATTAATAGAATATTATTAATTACTCAAACACAAAACAATATCTAGTAAAAATATAATGAGCCCAAAAACAAAAAGAGTGTTGATGTTAGGATTATGCACAATGGCTATCGAATCAGCTACAGCACCCTTATCCTTTCACATGGCCTCATCATCTGATTCACATTTACTGTTAACCATCACTTGTATAAAGACTCAGGTTTGGGTTCCCAAGTTCGAATGAAAGTAAAATGTATTATGACAGTAGCTTTGCGACTCAGTTTCGAAAAGAACCACATAAGTCAGGAAAGGTCAGGCGTACCTATAATTTTGTCCATATGGTGTACATTGAAACTATTTATTTAGTGGTGTTTTTATTTTTATCTTCACCAAAAGATTCAACAGATCTGGAGAAAGGGTTGATTCAAAACCCTTCAAACCAGTGTCTGCATAAGGACAGCATATTACTGAATATAAGACACACTTGGGTGATACATGGAGTTCTTTAGTATGGTGATCACTTGTGCTGATAGGCTACAGATGAAAACAGCCATCTAAAATGCATTCTCCTGCAGAGTATGCTGATAATATACATTCTCCTCCATTTGGCACTGTTTAGTAATGAAATTTATAGAGAAGCCCTTTAGGTGCATGATTTATGATTATTCATAAGCAGAAGGACAAGTCATCAAGCAGAGACACAAAGCAGGGGGTGCAAAACACCGGCACATAAAAACAACCCGGCCGAGATTGAAGCGCTGAAGCCGAAAGACATTTGTCCAGGAAAGCGCTTCAGTGGAGAGCGGCAGCGGCAGTACATCTGCGAAATGGGCTCCTGTGAGTGTTTATTAATCAATAAGCACATTGGGATTCATCAAACCATTACAGCCCGAGCCTTGTTTTAAACATCCTACTGAATCAGGGGTTTTCTCTCTCGCTCACACACTTACACACACACACACACACACACACACACACACACACACACACACACACACACACACACACACACACACACACACACACACTACACTGACTGGCAAAACCACTCACAATTCTAGTCATTTTGCAGTTAGATCTATTTCAGATGGGAATCATCTCCTCTTCATGTTCTTCATCTTCTTACTATTATTTATTATTATTTATTATTATACAACTATTATTTTTTATATTTATTTATTTATTTTTTATTTTTTTTTGCTGTTCACTCAAAAAACATTTTTTTTAAATGGTTGTTTATTCAGTGTATAAATATATTTTTTTTAATATTACGTTTTAGCTTGTTTTAACTAAAAGCATGTTTCTTTCCGGAAATTGTGAGTTCCAGAGTTAAGAAGTTAAGAATTCTAAATAAATAAAATATGCTATAGCTGTCAGTATTCACCTCACTGAACCATGTCACATTGCATTATTTAGATCCGCAACTCATTGCACTACTGTGAAAATATATACAAATTTTATTTATTTATTTCTTTTTATTATTATTTTTTTAAGAAGAATACCAAAGACATTCAAGCTATGCACGAACATGCATGAAAGTGTATAGTAAACAAACAAACAAACAAAATTTTAATTTCTGCAGCAGAGGTAGCTCTCGCCTTCCTTTCCTAGGACAGTCCTCATGAGAGCCTGTTTCATCATAGTGCTTAATGGTTTTGAAGTTTGCACTTTGAGATAAATTAAAGTTCTTAAGATTTTCAGATTGACTGGCCTCCATTTCTTAAAGTAATGATGGACTGTCTTTTCTGAAATGGACTAAATGTTTCTTGCCATAATATAGATTTGTACAGCAGTTTTAGAGGCACTAATATGGCTATTGACTCTGTACTCACCCTTTCCTCTGCATGATACACCTGCTGGTATAAAGCACATAGAGAATGCAACAAATTAACTCTTGACAAGGCAGCTGTTAACTGAAAACCATTCCAGGTAACTACGTACCTCATGAACCTGATGAGAAAATGTCAAAAGTTTGCCAGGAACTTACTTTGGACAATCTATAATATAATATCATTATGGGTTATTTGTCATAAATGTTCTTTCCTAGTTTGGATGTCTCCAACATTTATGTACAATGTTAAAAATAACAAAAATAAAGAAAAAACAGTAAAGTATGAGGTATTAAGACTATATCGTCGATGTAGTTTTCTGTAAATATAAATTTATTATACAATAATGGGATCATATCTCTAGCTGTGTGTGAAACAAATATAAAAAAAAAATGCTAGTGGTCATTTATACCTGCTGTTCAGTGCGAGTGTTTTATCATTGAGGAAAATTAATTTTGATTAAACATGCCAATCTGTGAAACCTTTGAAGCTGAACTTTTTAACCAGGTTTTTTTGTTGTTGTTGTTGTTTTTGTTGTTTGCTGTTTTGGGGATTAGCTTTTAGATAAGCAAATCAGAATTGTGCCTAGAGAAGTTAAAAAAGTGCTGGATGTGGTAAAAGAAAAATGTATTGCATGATTATATACTTTATTTGTATGATCATATATGATATTGTATAGAATTTAATCAGGTACACCTCTGCATGTATCTTTAGCTGTGACTGAAGAACGAGGAAGAGGTATCACACTTTCTTGTCAAACCTGCAGTTTGAATTCACAACGGCTAAAACACGTCCTTCGGAGCATCACGTCTCCGCTTGTAATGTTTACATATGATTCCTCTCTCTGCATCCAGATGCAAAACAGGAAAACTCTGTGTCTGTGCTGTGACTCTCATCACCTGCAGGTTTGCTTTCGTTTATTTTTCCCTCTTGACACTGTTGTCAATGGTTACTCCTAAGACAGGAAGTGAACACATTTGCATATAAAGGAGAGTGTATGAACAGGCTGCAGTCTAAATCTTTGTCCCAGACTTCAAAGTCCATCTGATCTCATGTACCTATTGGCTGCACACTGAGACTGAATGAGGAGTGAAAGTGAAAACCATCTCGTTTATATTTAACCCTGCTTACCTGATGCGATACGAGGCCCGGCTGTGTGGCGGTGATAACTGAGAGCCGAGCACGGCATATAGCTTGATAAAAGGTGTGTATGTGTGTGTGCACTTCTGTTTTTGTGAAGATAAGACCCATCAGTCGTCTGAAAGATGGAAAGCGGATAAAAACAGACAAGGTTCAAGTTTTCCCCTGTGTGACTGTTCCTGCTAAAGACTTAAAGACGTCCGGCTCTTTTCTCCAGCTCCTGGAACTCGCTCTGGTCGTTAATTATAGATGCTTAGCTTTGCAGGCTAATTTGTTTTTTTCCATCTCATTTAGCATTCAAAGCTTAAGTCATTCCAGTATCTTATAAGGCTTTTTTAAATTGCGCACACATTCTTTAAAAGGTATAGACTATTAAAGAGCATATTGCAAAAATAAAATAAAGATTATGATGGGTAATGACACGGATGAAACTCTGTCATCCACAACACCTTAGAACTTCAACAAAAAAAAAAAGTTAAAACAAAGAACCATCATCTATAATCAAATACCCCTCCTGTTGCAGTGGTTGGTACATTAGCACATAAAATGCAATAGATCAAAGCTGATGCATCCACACCAGAAACCAATCACATCATCAGAGCTATTATTTATAATATCAGCATTTCAAAGTCATTAGTTTCCATCAGAGTGGACCTGAACTACAAATTCCTAAACCTTCATCTTTTTTCGCTACAAGTTTATGATGTTTTTCGTATTTCAAATGTAAGCAAAATGTACATTTCATCATTATCAACTTCCAGGCTTTGTAATAAATCAACCACAGATTTCTGATCATGGGTATCAGACCTGTGGCATTTCTAAGGTTTATGGATTTTGTTCAAAACAGGTATGAAAACTATTTAAATTTTAAAGTAAGTGATAAAAGAGTTAATATAAAAAAAGAATAATGATAAAATAATAGAAAGTAATATATTTCTTTCGGCTTCTCCCATTAGGGGGCGCCACAGTGGATCATCCGTATTCAAGATCCGCATGTTTGATTTGGCACATGTTTTTACACTGGATGTCCTTCCTAACACAACCCTCCCCATTTATCCGGGCTTGGGACCGGCACTAAGAGTGCACTGGCTTGTGTAACCCTAATGGCTGGGGTTGGTTCTCTGCCCGGGGATCGAACCCGGGCCGCAGCGGTGAGAGCGCCGCATCCTAACCACTAGATCACCAGGAAAAATAATAGAAAGTAATAAAGAAAAGAAAAGAATAAATAATAAAATGAAAATGACTAATTTTAATATAGCATTAATATCATTTACATTTTGTTGCAATCCGATGCAATTGTATAATTGTAATGAGATTGTAATTTAATTTTTACAATAGAATTTATTTAAAATCATACATTAAATTGTAATTAATTGATTTAATTTATTAATTATTGTAGTCATATGTATTAGAACATAAGGAAATTAACAGGAATATTTGTTGAATTTGCTTCGATATTTTTTACTTGCCAAGACAATTTTTTTCCCATCAGCCTCAAACCTTCCATACTGAGTTTTAAATTAACATCCTGATTTATTTATAATAAGTATAAACCGAATACGATTATTTAACATGTCAAGCTTGCGATTTTCTTGTATTGGTTGAATCCAACCTTCGCTGCAGTGTGTATTTTTGGTTTATTGCAATCTTACAACAGGAACGACTCATAAAATATGACTATATCCTGTGACTATTTTATATTTTATTCTGTGTAATTGGTGTAGTCATAACAGTGCTATATTTGGTGTAAGGTTTTAAGTTAGTGTTCTTCCACCTGAACCATGCTCTAACACACACACACACACACACACACACACACACACACACACACACACACACTGCTTTTTTGCTCTACTTTCTCTTTTCTGCAGGATTCTCAGATTATTAAACCTGTGATGTTTCCCGAAACAGAACTGACTTCATTTTTCATGTCGAAGCCATTTTTAACTACACGAAAACCGGAGTGGTTTGACATTCTAGAGAAGCTAAAAGAAAAAAAAAAATAGATACGGTTCCTTCCTCTCATCAGTTTGCCAAAAAACTTTTTTTTTCCACTTTTTTAACTTCTTTCCTTTGCTTCTGCCTGTTGCTAAAACTTCGAGACATTCTACTTAACTCTTGATTTTGCTACCCCTCCCCCCCCTTTTTTTTCTCTCTTTCTTTCTCTCTCTCTCTCTCTCTCTCTCTCTCTCTCTCTCTCTCTCTCTCACATATATATATATATTTTTTTTTCTTTCACACCCAGTTTCTCTCTATCTCTATCTTTCATCCTCCCTCTCTTTTTCTCTCTCTCTTTTTCCCTCCTCCATCTCTATCAAGCTTTGTCTTACACAAACTGTCTACCTGTCTATAACTAAATCTCTCTCTCTTGTTTCTTTCTACTTCATCTTTATTTTTCTCTCTCTTTTTCATTTCTTTACTTCACTCTTTCTCTCTCCCTCTCTATTTTCCACTCTCTCTTTCCATCTCTATATCTTTCTTTCTCTCACTTACACCCTCTATCTGTCTCTTTTTCTTCCCCTCTCTCTCTGGGTATCTGTAGGAGTGTGGCAGTTGGTTATAACTGTAAATGACTCATTTTTAGTCTTGCCTTCAGCGACCAAACTGTTTCTTTCTTTATCACTCTCTTCCGTCTTGCTGATTCCCTCCTAGGAT
This sequence comes from Silurus aristotelis, assembly GCF_946808225.1. Lineage (NCBI taxonomy): Eukaryota > Metazoa > Chordata > Actinopteri > Siluriformes > Siluridae > Silurus > Silurus aristotelis. The sequence goes on from NC_139574.1 coordinate 7,789,123, forward strand.
CGTGTCTGATGCTGAGATGCCCTGATTACATCTCTGTGGTCTTTTAGTTCCTGCAAGAGAACATAAAAAAATCAAAAACAACAAAAAGGAAATATATTAAACTTTTTTCACAGAAAACCACATCCGCATCGTTGGCAATAAATAAATCTCTCCAGAGATGCGTGTATATCAGAGACAAGGGTCAAAGCCTGTGTGCTGCCTCGACCATTATCAGACATTTGCAATCATTTTCTGCAATAATTGAGGTTTTTGATTTAACCAAAATGTAAAGTTTCCACCTACATACTATCCTACGTGTCATTCCATCCTTATTAAAAGCCTTCTCGCTTTCGGAGTCTTTGTTTTCTGATCACTGGCTCCACCCTTCATCACCTGTTTCAGATTCACCAGCAAACAGTTAAGAAGGTTTAAGCATTCTGAGCTTTTATTTACTGCTCTGTGTTTTTATATTGCAATCGTTTGACCTTCTGGAATACCAGCCTGTGCTTTTCACTGCCTGTTGATTGCTTGTGTATGACCCTGTTTTTTAGATTGAATATATTTGTTTAGACTTGTTCTGTTCCTGTATGTATTGTGTTTGAAATGGCTGTCCACTGTTATGTAATTTAGGTTGAAGTAATTAGTAGCATGTGAGTAGGTCCAGTGATGTGCAGAGACTTTTGGAAGATGTAGATGTAGTCCTCTATATATGTATAGAGGGTTATATTTTTACATGAACTGGAGCTCTCAGAAATGCATACAAATTTGTGGACTGCTCTGAGAATATGTCTTACTCATCCATTCAACGGCAAGATCAAGTTTTGTACAAATGTGTTCCAAATACAGTGTTTAAAGCATGAGTTCATATGAAATGCAAAAATCTATAATCAATGATCTAAAGTTAAATGCAATAAATAAATAAATAAATAAATACAATCAAATAAAACATACAAATACAAATACAAATAAAAACATGTTATTTGAAAAATCGCAGTAAAAACATGGTCCTGAATTGAAAAAATGAATATACACAATACTTAGGATCACTTCAGAACCAAAACAGATGAAAACAAGTTACACACTTAAGGAAGCAAATCTGTGATGAGTCAGGGGTTGTAGACAAGACAGGAAATACAGGAAATATGAATGAAAAAAACCGCCACCTTGCACTTTCCCACGAGGCAGTGCAAGCAGTAGAAAAATCATGACAAATTAAAAGACAAGTCCAAGTGCATTCCTGGCCTCACTCTATTACAATATGTCAGCAGAAATGATTACATTATGCACTCAGATTAATGGTTTGTATAGAACAGGGTCACCAGGTGGACCTTCTGAGAGTCCATTCAATTATTTCAATAAAATGTGGTGACTAGTGAAAGCCTAAAAGTGTGTAATAGCAATCACACAGAGAATGTCACACTGTGAGGAAAACTAATCTGAGTCGAGGATTTACTCATACTGTTGCTTAGTGACTGCTGATGACCATCCTGCTGTTTTAATCCCTGAGTTTTTCAAGTTAGTGATAAGTCCACAATTCGAAGTGATTATTGAAGGCTATTTCCAGCTTCAGCAAACAGCTCTTTAATGTAACTAATGACGGACTAATGTTCCTTGAGGTTCCTGTGTTTAGTGGTTGCAGAAAACATCTAAAGACGGCTTATGTGTAACATCAAAAACAAAATTCTGATTATTCATAGAGTGATTCAATCGGCCAATCGTGTGACAACAGCACAGTGCAATAAATCATGCAGGTACAGGTCAAAAGCTTTAATTAATCCTCCAATCAAACATTAGAATGAAAATGTTATTTATGATGTTATTTATGTGACTTTGACCATGCACTGGTTATTGGTACAGTGAGCAGATGGGCTTGTTTGAGTATTTTCAAAGCGGCTGATCTTTTGGGATTTTTATATATAACACTAGTCTCTAGGCTTTTGGCTCTCTGAGGGTGAGTAAGCAACAAAAGAATATTTAGTTAGAGGAAGTTCTGCAAGTGAAAATAATAAAAAATGACAGGACCATGGTAAATTTTACATTTAATAAATTGTCCATGGTAAACTCAAATAAGGATGGGTTCTCCATTTAAGTCTAGTTCTTTTTAATGTTTCTTCCTTATACCATCTAAGGGAGTTTTTCTTTGCCACAGTCACCAAAGGCTGCTCATCAGGGATAAATACACATACATTTAAATATCAGTGAATTTTCTTTTATAATTCTTAAATTCTGTAAAGCTGCTTTGAGACAATGTCCATTGTGTCTAACATCAATCTGTCCCATGTCCATGTTTTAAGCATGTGTTTATGGAGCCATTTGTGTTTTTGATTTATGTCCTGTCTCCACCACTGCCTAGTTACTGGTTATTCCAATCATTCATGCCCAGACTTGCTTTGAGTTTAGCTTTTAAATAGTTTGTGAATTTCTACCCCCTGTTATTTTTTTCTCAATCACACGATATTAAGTTCAGTTGTCCTGCATTCAGGTTATGTTCGTGGGTTTTATCTCATTCTGGTATCACATTCACATTCTTGTTTTGTCCCATCTATTTGAAGCTTATGATTCTGGATCAAATTTTGGATTCTCTTCAAAAAGCTGAAGTTGGTTTGACATGAACAGTCTAACATGATGATGATCCGCTGTTGCGACTTCTAATGGAAGAAGCCGAAAGAAGAAGAAGGACTGTATAAACATTTTTTAGAAACTCTCTGTCATGTTCTTGCCATGTGGTTTAGTTCAATGTAACTTGCATCACAAAAATCTCATTAATTATTATAATACCAACTGTATGACTCATACAGTCACCTTGGAACCATCTTTAACACACATTCCTCAGAGTGTGTGCATTGTATGCAATAAAGAGAAAATGCTATTTATATGAACTGTTGATGTATCTCAAAAAGAACTTTAAGGTAGCCTGGGACTTGAGTGGAAATTGAATATTTTCTTGATTTGGTACCAAAATGGTGAAAGGTACCACAGATACGCTGACTGACATCTAGGCAAATTGCTAAAGTGTCACCTGATAATTCACAAGATCGCAAAAATAGCACAAGCAAATAATACACTGGAACACCATAGGAGTCCTGGCAGCCAGCTGAGGATAAAAATAAATAGCATCGCTATTAATGTAGCATGAAACATCACAAAATTCTGTATTGGGAGATGTTCTAGCAGGTTACATTTATTGGAGAATAGATGCTGCCTGGTGAGACATATAAAAAATCAGCAAAATTGATTATATAGTTGAAACTGTTAAACAGTTTTTGACTTTTTTAAATAAAACTAAATTTGCTCACTTAGTCAAAAGCTTATTAACTGCCTTTGCACATCATAAACAGCTTAACTCTTTCTTGTAGTACACTTGGATTTCATTCTGATGGAGGTATTGGAAAGAATAACAGTAACTCACTGGTTAAGGTACTGGGTTTTATTTTTAAAAGTCATGGGTAGCATCAAGCTGTCTTGCCTGGGTCTCTGATCAAGGCCCTTACACTTTAACTCCTCAGTTATATTTAAGAATGATAATTGTATAATTGTATATATATAAAGGCCATTAACCCTCATTTGCTCATACATCTTTGGGTAACTGAGATAAGTGCAAGACGCTCTGAATAAGGGCATCTGGCACATGCCATACATTTTATGTTATGGTATATTTTATTGCTAATAGTGCATCATAGTGTTCGTTGACATTGTTATGTTAAACTGTTTTTTTTTTTTTTTTGTACTGTATTTTTTTAACAAATGTCTATTTAGCTGCTCATTCTCAGTTTTCTCACTTTGGATGTGAGCAGTGTTCCTAGGTATTAATTGCTGACACACCAAAGCCAACATTGCACACAGGGCTCTTTAATAGTTTTCATTTTTCTTCTTTACAGGCTGGCATTGCCACTGCTATTATGAATGATCAGCTCATGGCCGCAACTGAAGTCTCTCTCTCTCTCTCTCTCTCTCTCTCTCTCTCTCTCTCTCTCTCTCTCTCTCTCTCTCTCTCTCTCTCTCTCTCTCTCTCTCTCTCTCTCTCTCTCTCTCTCTCTCTCTCTCTCTCTCTCTCTCTCTCTCTCTCTCTCTCTGACCCACGCCTCGCTGACCATTATCTATCCCTGTGTCTCCCCCTTCCCATTTACTCCATATCCCCACACAGACGATTTATATGAAAGACTTTCCCCAGGCTTTCATCAGAGCCCAGGTAGCAAAGCCCATTTCATGACATTAATTCGCCCCCTTTGCCGACCCCGCCACATCAATTCAGCACTTTACAAACTATTTCAGGAATCCGATTTATCAGACCTGACAGAACTTTTGGGCCTGATATAAGAAGTGCATGCCTGGCCTACGCTCCAATTTATCATTATCTTCTTCGTAAAGCCTAAAAATTCCCTGACATTATTAATAGTAAGATGAATGGCTGGGAAACTAGCAAATATGTGACCAGCGAGGCTGAAATAATCCATTTGGGACAGGAATTTGTGTCTGGGTGGAATTGTATTCCCTCTTGGCTAGCTTTACTGTCGTTTCTGTCCCTGTATGCATGGGTGGCTACGTACTGAAGCATACACTGCTAAAAGATTATGACACTTATCCCACTAGGCCACTCCACCAGCTCACTGCTAAGCAGGAACAAGGGGAGAAATTACATCTTGGCTCCAGCAGTGGGAATTCAAGGCATTCAGTGCGCCTCTGGTTGAGGAAAATGAACTAATTTAACCTTCTAAATACCAATAATTGTATGTCTATTAATGCCATTTTTTAAAAGGCAGACACATTAATGACGACACACACTTTTTTTGAATAATCAGATTACATTTGGTGTGGAGACTTCTTCAAAATTGTATGACTGCCCAAAAGCTTTGGTTTGAAACCTATAAATCAGATTTCTTTAAATATAAATAGCAGATAAATAAAAGTATACAATGTTTAAAATACAAACAATATTATAAAAAACATTTAAGCTATGAAAACATTTGGAAATGGTCAAGAGGAAACGTATGATAAATAATTACTATAATGAATAATTCCTAAATGATACATTAATATATAGGAATAATATAAATTTATGGCATTTTAAAAGTAAAAGCAGTAAATAAAAGTTAACATCGAAGTAATATTAGGAAGCTGAGGTCAGGGTCATTCATGGCCCACCACCCCTGGAGCACAGAGGGATAAAGCTTGCTCAAGGCCTAAGTGGGGCAGCTTGGTAATATTGGAGTTCAAACCCCCAAGCTTCCCAACATCCCAGTTTGCAGATACCCTTATCTAAAGTGACTTAGAATTATCTCATACACTGTATCTCACAAAAGTGAGTATACCCCTCACATTTCAGCAACCATTTTATTATATCTTCTCAATGGACAATAATATAGAAATGAAACTTGGATATATTTTATAGTAGTCAATGTGCAGCTTGTATATCAGTACACATTTACTGTCCTCTAAAAATAACTCTGGATGTTCAACATGTCACCTCATGGCAAATACCTCTCTGAGGGTCTGAGAATTAGAATAGTTGCTGTCCACTCTGAAATGTGAGGGGTGTCCTTACTTTGGTGAGATACTGTATGTGAATGAGCAAATGACATTCAAGGGCTCTGCTCAAGCGTCCAGCAGTGGAAGCTTAATGATGAAGGGATTTAAACTCATGACCTTCTGGTCCAAATTCCAACATCTTTATCACTGCTTATATCTAGAGTGATTTACAATTTTCTTATTGTTACAATTAAGCAAGAGTTCTGGCTCAAAGGCCCAGTAATGGCAGCTCGATGGCACTGGGATTTAAATTCATGGCCTTTCAATCAAAAGTCCAACATTATAACCAATAAGTTTCAGTCTGTATTTCTATTCAAATTCATTTTATTCTTTGGTGCTGGACTTCAACTTGTGTTGATTGTGTTTTGACAGAGTTTTACCTAAAAATCAGTGCTGAAGCCTACTACTTTTAAGTTTTACATGCTTCATACAATAAAACAGTATGTCTATAAAAAATATGAAAGTAAAACAAAAAGAATACAAATAAAACATAGCTGTAAGAATCCAGAAACCACAAATGGTTGTCAACAACTTTGCCACAAGTTATGTGCTAAATAAATCAGTAGCCGTTGTTTTTTTGCTGAAATTGTAAATACAATATTTAAAAATCTTTACTTTTTTTTCTCCCGCTTCTTAAATATAAACTCTCAGTAAACCCCCATTCAGTGCCTGATCTCTAAAACTGTACACAACTGATGTGGGATTGATGGGTGATGGGTATCACAACAAACACAATAAATGCTTGAAAGTAAATGAAAATAATTAGAATTATTTCTAGGGATTGTGTGTGTGTGTGTGTGTGTGTGTGTGTGTGTGTGTGTGTGTGTGTGTGTGTGTGTGTGTGTGTGTGTTTTCTAATTTTACCTGTTTCACCAATTTAAAGCCATTCTGTGGTAATTCCGGTCAGTTTTATTCTCAAATATACTCTTAAGGACAAAAATGATTGTTACAGTCAACTCACAGCAAAACTGATTTATTTGACTAAATTATTTGCCATAAATTTTTTATTAAAATAAAGACATACTGAATCTGAAGCGAAGGTTTTCTGTGATTTTTTGTGCGGTTTTCAGACCATAGTGGTGTTGAATTCTCAAATCTGATTGGTCAGAAGAGCTTGATTGATTTTTGTATGACAGTGGGCTCTGACATTGGTTTTAAATGTAATTCAAATCATAGGTTTGCAATAATGTCAATGTGCTAGTCAGTCAATAAAGCACAAAAATTACTTTTAATGACCAAAATATTGCCAAAATTGCAATTAAATGTGGTTTGGTATAAGAGGAATAAAATATGTCCAAACAAGAAAATAATCAACTGCAAACATGACCCTATGGTTGATATTTATATCAATAATATGTATTAATAATAGGTTAAAATATCCACTTAAATTAAAGTGAGATAAAGAAATATGAAAGCTTGCTGATATACTGTGCAAGTGACTGATTTATATGTAAAAACAATTCAAATTAAAGTGCAAACACATTGTAGAAGAATGTCTAATAGTAAGCCGTATCAGATGCAGGTTTCACACACACACACCTACATACACACACACACACACACACACACACACACACACACACACACACACACACACACACACACACACACACGACAAATGACATTAGTCAAGGCACATAAAATAAACGTATCCATACAACTATCACCTGAGTGTTGTCCTGGTTTAGCACAATTTGTTCTCTAGCAAACCTTTTGGTGTCCACACACACACACACACACACACACACACACACACACACACACACACACACACACAGTCTGGCCTCTGCAGCTATTCTCTGCTCTCCATCACACACTGCAGCTAACACAGCTGAACAGCAGGGCCCGCTGAGAGCCAAACGACAGTTTGATTACTCCCTCGCTGCTGATGCGTTATATTTCGACGCTCTCACGTCCTCGTGAGCTTTGCCATTTCTTCTAGGCATAGTGATGAAAATGCTTATTGTTTCTGGGTGCTTCAAAATATCTTCGCAATGCCACTTCTTTAAAAATTCTATATTATGTATTGAATAAGTCATGGTCCGATATGTGAGGTTTATTTTACATTAATGCAATTTGGAGGTTGGTAATGCATTTGCTGCAAACACTTTCCATGTATTGGATGGATGGATGGATGGATGGATGGATGGATGGATGGATGGATGGATGGATGGATGGATGGATGGATGGATAGATAGATAGATAGATAGATAGATAGATAGATAGATAGATAGATAGATAGATAGATAGATAGATAGATAGATAGATAGATAGATAGATAGATAGATAGATAGTCAATGTATGAGGAGATTTTAAGTAGATAGATGGGAAAGTTACATTCCACACCTCGAAGTTGATTATTTTATTTTAAATAATTAATTTTCCTAAAATAACAAGAAAAAAAAAACAACCAGCATGAACGCATCAGTACATGCTACACGAATGATATTAATCAGTAGCACAGCTGCATGTTAAATATTCATCAGGATATTTTAATGACCTGAGGTGTTATTAAGTAACACTCGTTTCCTACTGATTTCCACAGCATAGTGCTGTTCGGTGCCATGAATAATGACGTGAACAAGAAATAATTAGCAAAACAGCAATATTTTATAAATAGAGCATTTCTGGAAGTGTTGCATGGATGCTAGGGTTTAGGGGTGTTGTTATATTTCATATGGAGATATTTATTCATATTTATTCATTAAGTACTGCCCACTTCCTACTGATACAAAGTCTACTGTACACGGCATATCGCTATACAGTGGTGTGAATTATGCACTGGCAATAAAAACAATTAACAAAACCAGCAATATTAACAAAAATAGCAATGTGGATGTTAGGGATCAGGAGCGTTATTTTAATTACTTGAGGTATTATTCAGTGGCGAGAATACAAATGGTAACAATAGAAGCAACTTCTGTTCAGTTGCAAAATGTATTGTATGAAGTGTAGAGGTGCAAAAAAAATTTTAAGAAATGATGTGAAAAAAAAAAGAAAGCATGATACTTGCTCAATTAAAAGTGAAGGTGAAAAGAAAAATAAGTTCTTCAAAAGAAAACTAAAAAATCATGAAAAGATGCTATACTTGGCAAGGTCTGATCAAGATATTGTAAAATACTATTTTATTTTTTAAAGCATTTACACCATTTTGACTGAAAGCATCATTCAGTCTCTGTGCATTTGTAAAAATTTACCACTGGCTATGAATTAACTTGCTAGCAAATTCATGCTAGCTGCTGAATTGATGCTAGTTCACACTGGCTTCAGCAAAGAAAAACAGGATCAATTCTTTTTATAAAGTTAGTAATAAAACACATAAAAACAATAATATGAACAACAATAATAAAAATAACAATACTATGTATTTATTTATTTATTACTATTTGAAAATTTATGTTTCACAAACATATACTAATTATTTGATAGCTGGCATTGTGTGTGTGTGTGTGTGTGTGTGTGTGTGTGTGTGTGTGTGTGTGTGTGTGTGTGTGTGTGTGTGTGTGTGTGTCCATGCTAGCTTACACTGACAAAAGGAAAACTGCTGTGGTGGATTATAGTTTAATGCTAGCTTAATTGTTAAGGCTCTGGGTTATGGAGCAGAATGTCAAGGGTTCACCCCTACCAAGCTGCCACTTTTGGGCCCTAGAACAAAGCCCCCTATCCCTTTCTGCCCCAGGGGTGCTGTAACATGGCACTGACTCTAATTTTCCTAGGATATGCGAAGAAAAATGTCAATCTACTGTAGAATGCATGTGTAAATGCCTCTTTGTTGTTTTTCTTTTTTAAATTGTGTAGCATGAAAAGCAGTGTTGGGCAGTAACGAGTTACTAGTAACTAATACTGTAATGCGTTACTTTTAAAAATAAAGTAACTTCGTTACCGTTACCATATGGTGCGTTACCCGTTACTTTTTTAAATAAATAAATTTTGGCTGAAGTGTAGACTACAGTCTAACCTGCTTACAGCAGCGTCGCATTGTAGGATTGGTGGATAAACCACTGTAAACACAAAGAAGACGCACTGTAGGATTGGTGAATGAACCACTGTAAACACGAAGAAGACGCACTGTGGGCGTGTCTCCGTTTATTCAGGTCTGTGCGGCAGTAATGGCGAGTCGAGGCGAGAGCAAGACGAGTTTCTCAAAGTGGAAATACGCTCATTATTTCACTTTAGTTGAGCATAAAGACAAAAACTTTTTAGTGAAATGTAAGTTGTGTCTTTCTGGTTCGAAGCTTGTATCTACTGCGATAAACAGCAACTCCAATCTGTTGAAGCTGCTCAGGACCTCCATGCCTGAGGAGCTAGAAGCTAGAAGCTAACCCGGCGTTCTGTTCTACATTGTTGATAGTTTTCATACTTAAACTGTGAAAGGAAATTTTTTAAGAGCTCAACACAACAGCAGAAGCCATTTTAGTTTTTAATTGTGAATATAATATTCAGCTTGTTTTGTTATTTATTTCAGAAGTCCTTGTGATATATTCAGTTTGTGCAGGTCTGACTTTAATAAAATAGTGTTTAAAAATTACTCTGTGTTTAAGTCAGTGTTGTGTTTGTAGATCATAACGCATAAAAGGGCATTAATGGGAACATTAAAGAACGTTCTTTAAAAAAGTAACTAAAAAGTTACTTTTAACAGTAACGCGTTACTTTTTTGGTGTAAGTAATCAACAAAGTAACGGAGTTACTTTTTGAATGAAGTAACGAGTAACTGTAACTAGTTACTATTTTTTTTAATAACGAGCACAACACTGATGAAAAGGTTAGGCATAGTAAATATCTGGATTTTTTTTGTTTGATCTTGATTGGATGACAAACTTAGATGTCTGTGGATGAATAAGACACAAAGAGACCTCGAAGCTTCGTTAGAAATAAATAGATAAAACTGCAAGTCAGTAAAACTTTTTTTTTTCTGAAGAAAAAAAATGCAAGTATTAAATTGCTGTAACACTCAAGTAAAATTTACAATAAATATGCCACAATAACACTTAATAGCATCTGTCTGAGCTCTGCTTCATCAATTAATCACGATACGTCTTTACGAGCACGGAGATTAGTGATGCACTATTCACACCCTACACAGCATCTGCTATGAAAAAGCACTCATTGCTTCTCAGTTGTTTGTTACATCAGCATTTAAAGGAGTTATTTGTTCTACACATGTTCCTCTGCATGTCCATAATGCACATCATATTGATCTTAATTTACAATAATTACACTTTTAATTAGAACGGTGCCAAAAAGAACACAAAAGGGGGGAGGGGGGATTACAATGATGCCATAAAGATTTTTTTAGTTCCTCAAAAAAAACGTTTAATAAATTGTTTTTGAAAAAACTATTTTCTTCTTCTTTGTCCGCTCCAAAGAACCTTCTGTGCAATGAAAAGGTCCTATGAATGTCAGAGGTTCATCACAGAAACATACACCTTGTCAAATAACCTTTTAAGGACCTTTAGTTTTAAGAGAGTACTTTATATTTTCACACTCAAAGGTGACGTATATAACAGATCAATAATGAATGTTAGCAAATATGATTGTCAAGGGCCACTGCTGGGCCCTTGAGAAAGGCCCTTTACCTTCAATTGCTCAGCTGTATATATGAGATATATACGGTGAATCGCTCTGGATAAGAAAGGATCTTTATACTTGTTACATGTACTTTACAGCACTGTGAAATACTTTCTTCGTCTATCCCAGCACAGTGTTGGCCATATTACAGCACCCCTGGAGCACAGAGGGTTTAGGGCCTTACTCAAAGGACCCAAGCATGGCAGCTTGGCTTGAAACAGTAACCGAGAGCCTTAACCACTGAGCTATCACTTCACCATAAAGGTTGCTGCCAAATACAAACTAATGTAATGCATATGTATAATATGAATGTATTTATATGTTAAATATTTATCGGCTACTTGCACAAAATACACATCAACGTTATAACCTGAATTTTTTCTTTTGCTTTCAACCTCTACACTATATTTGCAATGACACCCCGGAAAATAAACATTAATAACATTTATGGTTCATGTAATATCACTTGCAGACCTAATTTAGTAACCTAGAGGTTATAAGAATAACAGTGTAAGATGTTTGCCCCAGGACAGGATTTTCCCAGAAGGCACCTGTATTATGTTTTTAGTGAACACCTGTACAGGTAGTCATCGACTTACGACCTATGCAACTTACGACCATTCGACTTTATGACCACAATCGCTAGCCGCGGTGTACGACAGTGCGTACCAGCTTCCGCCATCATTTCACAGTACTGTATATATAGCCTACTCTACTTATGACCAAATCGTGTTACGACCGGTCTGTCGGTCCCAGTCGTGGTCGTAAGTCGACGACTACCTGTATTTAAATCAGACCCTGTGCCTCACCTATTTCCTTCCTTCTTTGTCTTTCATGGTTGTTGTGTTACTTAGGTTTTTTTTTTTTTTTCTGTTTTTTTGTTTTTGTTGATACGTCTAAGTAACTTTGTGTCTGGTGTTCATGTCTTTTTGTAACATATGCACAAATAATTTTAAAAAATGGTAAATTACCTATATTATCATCTCTTTTAAATGACACTTAGATTGTGTGCTGTGTCATACTAATGCAACCCAAGGTAACAAATTTTACTAACAGAAACAAACAAACAAACAACCAAGCTAACAATAGCTTAACACTATGAAAAAAAACAACCCTTACAACTTTGCTGTTTCTGTATTTCCAAACATAAATTGAAATTCACACTATTTCAGAATGCAAATGCATCCTAGGCAAGTAAGTGCATGCAGCCCATTATGTTTTGGGTATAGTGTTAACCAGAACAGAGATGTATGCAATAATCCTGCTTACTCAGTTATTATTTTTGTGTGTACCTGGCTGTGACATTTCCTAACTAATTATTTTAGTTCACCAGAGAACACAGAGAAAGCCCACAGGGACACAGTAAGCATGTGTGACTTTTGTTTCCCAAAATATAACCCTAAACAAACTTCAGGGCATCCCAGAAGTGTCCAAGCATAGGAGAACATTTTTGCAATATGTTTTTCATCTATCTATCAATAACTACACTTGACTTTTCCATCCATATGTGGTTCTATCCAAAACTGTTACAACAATGTTGGAGGCACACAATTGTATAGGACTTTTTTTTTAATGCAGTAGCATTACATTATATTACATTATTCACTTGATCTAGGAGATTCAAACCTGTTCCAGCATGACAATACCCCTGTGCACAAAATCTCACATTTTTATCTGATTTAAATGTCCCCGAAAATTAATACTTTTCAGGTTTCTAATCAACATGGGCATAAACAAATATGAATGCTGTATACAAATGAATGTTTAGTAATAGTGAAATTTTTTAAAGAAATTATGGTGTTTTAAATTAAGTAAATCACCAAGACACCAAATGGAACTTTTGCTAGGTTTCCACACGGACGGTTTTAACTGGCGAATGTGTGCATCATGGCGAATTTTGCTGCTTGATTTGAGACTTGGTGCATCAGTTAATCAAATGTTTAAAAATGTACAAATATTTTTTGGAGGAGTTTATAAATTTTTTTATGAATACATGTGTGTTGCATCGATGGTTTTAATTCTGCCTCTTTAATATATACAGTGGTAGCTCTGAATACGAATACCCCCGAATATGTATAAATTATAATATGAATCGGAATTCATAAAAATTTCGTATCAGTTTACGCATAAAGATTCAGAATATAAATCATCCAAATCTTGTGGGCTAAAATTTTTTAAGAGAGTTGAAAAAGGCGAAGGTAGCCAAAGTGAAATGAAGCAAAGTGTATCAAAAAAGAGAAAAATAAGTGATAACAGTGATTCGGGTGACAGGCTGCCCGATATCAAAGTGGAAGAAGATTCGTCTCCTTCCAAACAATAATTCTCCCTCCTTCTCCTCCGAACGTCATATCCATCACGCCAGCATTCGCTCTTCTCAGATGTTAAAGTGGCCAGTAAAGATAATGTTTTTCTGTTTTAGATGTTAAGGCACCATTATTAAATGCTAAATACTAAATAATATTAGTGCATATTGGTTGTATTCTTATTTTTCTATTAACATTTGGGGTCGTTCGGAACAAACTGTCCTACTTTACATTTTTCTTTATGGGGAAATTCATATCAGTATTAAATTTGAATTAAATAGGTCCCCTAGTGGTCTAGTGGTTAGGATGCGGCGCTCTCACCGCTGGGGCCAGGGTTCGATCCCCGGTCAGAGAACCAACCCCAGCCACTCTTAGTGCCGGTCCCAAGCCCGGATAAATGGGGAGGGCATCCAGCGTAAAAACATGTGCCAAATCAAACATGCGATGATCCGCTGTGGCGCCCCCTAATGGGAGAAGCCGAAAAAAAATAATGTATAGAATGAAATTTGTATTCTGGAGGTACCACTGTATTTATTTATATTTGGTATAAAAAGGGTTAAACAGAAAAATGTGATGCATTAATCGTTAAGCATCAATCAAATTAGTGGCTTTAAAATTAATTTGCATTAACGCGGTATTAACGAATTTTGACAGCATATGTAGAGACTGTAGACTTTTGGGACAAGCTGTAGTAGACTGATTTAATTCAGAATGACCCTGATCATTCAGTTACTATAGATGAATAAAAGAAGAATGAAAATATATATCATCATGCTCATATCATTTTTATTAATTAATCAGTGTGATCTCCCTTTGTCCTTTAAATTTTATACTTAATCCAGCCAAAAAATATATATAAATATCCATACATATAGTTATATCTGTATCTTTTTAATCAGCACAACTTATATTCAGTTACATCCCTAATGTATAAATCTGTTAATGTATAATACTATATTTTTCCGGATTTAAGTGCAAATCGATTCTGAATGGTTTGAATTGTACCACTTGTCATAATATCTTTCACTTATACTTTCACATTCACACTAGCCAGTAATGCTACAATACCATTCATTCTCACCTGTATCTAAAGCTCTAGACAGTAGCATGGTCATCGTTTATTCTTAGCCTCCTTTTGTAGCCATATTCTATAGCCCTTTTCTTTGACTCACTGTAAGCACAAGGTGGAAGATTTTGTTTGCACGTATTTAACTAAATGAGACAGAAGATGATGCAGGAGATTGTGTCTCTGATGAGTGATAGCCACATTCCTCCTCCCACCCTGTCGCAGCCCATCCGTCCAAATGCAGGAGAGTTACGTTCCAGCACAGAAATTTCAAGATTGATTGCTGTTCTTATCATTTTCTAATTTCCAATTCACTCAGGGATTTTACTGGAGCTAGCCAGTTTTTTCCCGAGCATCAACCGGACGTTTTTTATTTCTGCTGAGGCTAAATGGGGAGAATCTCACAGGCCATTAAGCAGGCAGGCTGTGCTGTAGCAGTGCCGTGTGGAGGAGAGTCGGTCTCTCTCTCTCTCTCTCTCTCTCTCTCTCTCTCTCTCTCTCTCTCTCTCTCTCTCTCTCGTCGCTCTGTTATTCACAGTCCTTCGTCTGCAGGTCTCAGGTGTACCTCTAGCCTGTAAGTTTATCTGTAATTATAAAACGTTCATGTTTCGCCTCATTGTTTCAAGCTGTGCTGATTTTCAGCGTAACAGCACTGCTTTAAACTTCTGCCCACATGTTATTGAGAGATAATGCGTTTCAAATTATGCTCATCCAAACAGCAAACAAATTTCAACCCTTTGGGCTCCAAAGTAATGTTTATCATGCTGAGCTTATGCCTTTATGTCTGGTGTTACTAAGTTATTGGACATGATTTCAAAGAATCTTTGAATAAAATTAAAAAAAACTGGATGAAAGTAAAAGATGGAAATTGCTTTTTTTTTTTTAGTACCTTTTAATGTATATTTTTTAAAATCACTGAAGAAAACATCATTAATGATACATCGTTCTTTATAAATGACCATTTTGTGTTTTTTTTCCTGATGAAAGTCTTCATTACGACGTTCCCATTAATGTGTATGTAAAGCAGCTTCAGTGGATCCCACTCTGAAACGTTATAGATTTCAACATATCTTTCCACACGTGAATAATTTTTCAAAGAAAATAAAAGTTTAAAAATACTATGCATAATAAATAGTTGTTTGTTTTAATCTTTTTAGAAGAAATCTAGATGTGTTTGTCTGACAATAGAAACAATAGAAGAATTTGAGATTACCAAACAAACAAACAAACAAATAAATATATTATATTATATTAAAATAAATAAATAAATAAATAAATAAATAAATAAATAAATAAATAAATAAATAAATAAATGGCGATGCAAATTGTAACCTCAGTGTTTGTAGGAAGATCCAGTGATTTATGTTTGTATTTGTTTCTAAGGCACAATTTGTTTGTAAACACATATTGATCTTCAGCCTTTTATACAATAGAAAATCTGTACATATGGACATATGCATACATTTGCATCAGATATTTACAGCAGTGTGTTTCTAAAGCTCTGGGTTTGGATCGTATTCGAAGTTTAGTGATTCAGTGATTTCCAGCAGGCTTGGTTAAGCGGAGGCAGGCACAACTCCTCGACTCCTCGACTCCTCAACTCAGCCAATTTAAATTCACTTTGAAGAAAAGTCTAACTTGGTTTCAAGCCCATAGAGTTCACCCACCACATCGTTCTCTCTCCCTCTCTCTCTCTCTCTCTTTTTCTTTCTCTCTCTTTTTCTCTCTCACTTACAACAACTCTGATCTTTCCTTAACTCTGATTTCCACGGACTCCTCTATTATTTGGCTCGTTTGAAATGAGGCATGAAGCCAGTTTTAAGTCACGCCAGGCTGAGTTGGTTTTCACCTCATTTACACTCATTTGAAATTATGATAACCTTCACTTCGTATGCTCATAGTTCCTAATCACAGAACCTCCTCATTACCATCTGTTAAAAATACATACAGAAAACTTAATTATAATATTTCAAGGTTTATTAATTTAATAGTCAGTAATATTTCATTAATTCTAATAGTCAAATTGTGCTGGTCTGGGGTCATACACGACATACAGAGAAATAACATGATTAAATAAAGAGTAAATATATATATATATATATATATATATATATATATATATATATATATATATATATATATATATATATATATATATATATATGTATATGACAAAGGTCAGGATTTTCAGTTCACTTCATGCTTTTATGAACTTCATTATTTAATATGTAATATTTCCTTAGACATATTTGAGGCATTTTATATAAAACAAATGATTAACTTATAATATTCAGAAAAAAGAAAAAAGACAAACGTAACGCTTTCTGTTCATTTTTGTGTGCTGTTGTCTCCCTCTGCTGTTCAGAGAATTGAGTAGCAAATAACAGCAACTGAAAAAACAGCTTTTATTCATCACATATGCATCAAGCATAGGCTATTATTTTCCTCTCGTTTTCCAGAGTGTTAGGAAGCTGTGGTCAAAGCTCTGGGTCAACCATGGTACAGGCACCTGGAGCAGAGTGGGGTTAAGGTCCTTTATAGGCCCAACATGGAAGGTTGGCGATACCGGGACCCATTGACCTTTAGATCAGTGACAGAGTTGTAGTAACTGAGTCACCACACATTGAATTGGAAAAAGAATATACCGTGTATAAACACTGTATTGTTATTCTACATTTTCTTATTATTCTTTTTCTTATTATTTTTTTTTCCTTTATTGCTATAAAGCTAGCTTTTATTACTAGCTGGTTTTGTGCACATGGGTATTATCCTGCTGAAACAGGTTTGGGTCTACTCCAAGACCCATATATAATTTAATAACAAAGTTTGTGACATGACAAAGCAAAAATGTCTAAAAGTCTTAAATCATTAATTTCCAAAAATAAATCAATCAGTTCCAAAAATCTTTAATAGTGATGTGACAGAACATCTTTACATTTTTGTGCACTAATATTAATATTTCTACTTAATATTAAAACTAAATATAGGGGCTACATTTATACTTTATTCTAGATATACAATATACAATCAATATACAACATAAATTCTGAGACATTATAATTTTGGTTTATATTTGGAATATATAATGTTGTGTGCCCATGTGTCACGTTATGAAAAGCGAATGCAAGCACGAGTCCTATTTATTCAGTGCAAAATGTGGAAGTACAAAAATAAAGATGAAGAAACAGTAATCAAAACCTGGTACACTGGTGTGAAAAAGTGTTTGCCCCTTCCTGATTTCTTTTTTTTTTTTTTTTCCCCGTTTTTCAAACTTTAATGTTTCAGATCCTCAAACGAATGTAAATATTAGTAAAAGATAACACAAGTGAACACGAAGTTTTTAAATTATTTTTTTTTATTACCGAGGGAAAACAAAATCCAAAACTACATGGCCCCTACATGGTTCGCTCAATAAACCTAATATCTGGTTGGTCCACCCTTAGCAGCAACAACTGCGTTTGCGATAACTTGCACTGAGTCTGTTACAGAGCTGTGGAGGAATTCTGGTCCCCTCATCTATGCAGAATTGTTATAAATCAGCCACATTGGAGGGTTTTTGAACATGAGCCACCTTTTAATGTCATGCCACAGCATCTCAATAGGATTCAGGTCAGGACTTTGACTAGGCCACTCCAAAATCTTCATTTCTTTTTTCTTCAGCGGTTCAGAGGTGGACTTGTTGGTGTGTTTTGGATCATTGTCCTGCTGCAGAACCTGAGTTCACATCAGCTTGAGGTCACGAACAGGTGGCCGGACATTCTCCTTCAGGATTTTTTGGTAAACAGCAAAATTCATGGTTCCATTTACCACAGCAAGTCTTCCAGGTCCTGAAGCAGCAAAACAGCCCCAGACCATCACACTACCACCACCATATTTCACTGTTGATATTTCTGAAATGCAGTGTTACTTTTACGCCGGGTGTAATGGGACACACACCTTCCAAAAAGTTAAACTTTTATCTCATCAGTCCACAGAATATTTTCCCAAAAGTCTTGGGGATCATCATGATGTTTTCTGGCAAAACTGAGACGAGCCTTAATGTTCTTTTTGCTCAGCAGCAGTTTTCGTCTTGGAACTCTGCCATGAAGACCATTTTTGCCGTCTCTTTCTTATGGTGGAGTCATAAGCACTGACACTGAGGCAAGTGAGGCCTGCAGTTCTTTCGATATCGTTGTGGGGTCTATTGTGACCTCTTGAATGAGTCGTCGATTTGCTCTTGGGGTAATTTTGGTCTCCTGGGAAGGTTCTCCACTGTTCCATGTTGTTGCCATGTGTGAATAATTTCTCTCACTGTGGTTCGCTGGAGTCCCAAAGCTTTAGAAATGGCTTTAAAACGTTTTCCAGACTGATAGATCTCAACTACTTTCTTTCTAATTTGTTTCTGAATTTCTTTGGCTCTCCGCATGCTGTCTAGCTTTTGAAAGGGGCTTTTGGTCTACTTCACTTTGTCAGGCAGGTATGAATTTAAAGATTTCTTGATTGCGAACTGGTGTAGCAGTAATCAGGCCTGGGTGTGGCCAGAGAAATTGAACTCAGGTGTGATAAACCACAGTTTTTAACACTTTTTCACACAGGGTCATATAGTTTTGGATTTTGTTTTCCCACAATATTGAAAAAAAAAACCTTCATTTAAAACCTGCATGTTGTGTCCACTTGTGTTATCTTTTAATAATATTTAAATTAGTTTGATGATCTGAAACATTAAAGTGTAACAAACATGCAAAAAAAAGAAAACACTTTTTTACAGCAAGAAAAACATCCAGAGATAATAACCACTGAAAGACAAAGGTGAGACATATAGTGTGGTGTAGGGTGAGTTTTTATACACATGCTAATTAGCCATAAATGACATGGTTTAGAGACGTACAGTCGCTGATGGAAAACGTATAAAACAAGTTCCTATTATTACTTGTGTAAGATCAGCTATAAACTAAAAAGACAAAAAAAAAAACCACTTTAAAAACTTCCAACAAAAAAAAAAATCCTGCATAATAAAGAGCATAAATCTTTTAATAATTTCATGTGCATGTGGTTAATGTAAGTTATGCTATGCTCCATGAACAGTTTTGTACTTAAGTCTCCATTATTGACCATTCCCATGAATGATGAAATTACAATGAATTGAGTATCCAGACGTCATTTAGATGAGCCTGGGATCCCTTCATAGTAATACGGAAATAATTTTAAAGGTATATTCTAAAAACTGCTTTGTGGCAATGTTGATTGAAAAGGTAATATACAAAAAATATTTGTACATATAGTAGTTAAAAAGCATCACTTTTTGTGTTACTAGACAAGTTCATATGTACACGTGATTTCTCAACATGATCCGCAATGACATCACTACAGGCAAGGTAGAAGCACAAAGACTTCTCTGACCGAGGGAAAGAAAGAAGTGGGATTAAATGTAATCAAAAGATACATATATATATAGAGAGAGAGAGAGAGAGAGAGAGAGAGAGATAGATAGATAGATAGATAGATAGATAGATAGATAGATAGATAGATAGATAGATAGATAGATAGATAGATAGATAGATAGATAGATAGATAGATAGATAGATAGATAGATAGATATGTATATATTTTGCTTTCCATTTAATACAACAAAAGCAACAGCAAGGAAATGATGTGGGCGGCTTTTCAAGTTCTTCTGCTCCTCCGCTAGCCATTGTTGTTCACTGATTAACGTGTACTGTTTACATGAACACATGAAAAATATGTATAGTTAGAAAATTGTTTAAAATAAAATATCGGAAGGAATTCTGTTCATTCTGCTATCATTAAGCAATTAAGATTAATCCGCAAGTAAATGATTGATTAATCCGTTGTTAACGTGCATGCCAAACCATAAGTCGTGATCCGTACAGATCTTTTTTTTTTTTTTGCCAGGATATTGTATATAATAAAAGTGCATCATCTCATTTACAGTTTGATCGTATCTTCTGATGAATGCAAGTACATCGACATAAACCCACCATAGTGTCACCACACTTTTCATTACTGATGGCTAATAGTTTATTTAATGGGCCAGCGAGTTCTTATGGGTGGCTGGTCAAGAGGCACGCTGCTCATTAAGCAAACAAATGTAAAATTACAATGCATCATAAAGCCTGCGTTATTTGTAAGGTGCTGAATGCATTAATCTTAGGAGATTTAATTTTTTACAACAACAATACATCATGTGATTAAGCAGCTCACGACGAGCTCTGCCATTGACTGCTCTTAAAGAAAACAGAACGAAAAAATACTGACCCGAGTTCTGCCGCAAATAAATGGAACATGAGTCATTGGCCATGCTAAATGGCTTGCAACGCATAATCATCGAACTAATAACGGAACTGTCATTAGACTGGAAGAGATGGATGATGCAAGAGGAGCTAAGAAAGGAAATGTTACAATTCTGGGAGATCTCAGCAGTGAAGAGGGAGGAATCAGTTACCATGTTGTTCTCTTTCACTATTACATCCTGTTCAGTCTCATTGAACTCATCAGGCAATAGACAATTGCTAAATAGCTGAGGGTAGTAAGGGGCAATACATGTCCCTGGAACACCAATGATCTTGTCCCTTTTCTCTAACAGGGATATATTGCCACGTCATCCATGAACGATGTGTTCAATTTGAACAAGTCTTTAATGTGACTCAAAAGAACAAGTCGTCTCAAAGAGTGATTCGTTTATTTTCTACTGGATGCTCAAGAGCAAAGCATCGCAAAAAGTAGGTTCCCTTTCAGGAACTCAAGCAGCATTAACAATGCTTTGGGAACACTTCTGCATGACCATGCACTGAATCATGTATATGTAACGCAAAGTCGTTAGCAGGGTTACGTCCCAACCAGGAAGCCATTAAAGCACATGCGGTGGAAACGGGGCTAGCTTCTTTTTGTTAGGGAAGCGCTCTGTATTTGTCTTTGTTACCAGGTAAAATATTGGTAAGTGGTAAAAAGAAAAGAACAAAATTAAATGGAGAGCAAGCAGAAGTTCCGGCGGTGTGTTCTTCTTTGACCCTTGGGGGGGATATACACAGCCTGTGTGTAGCTTGCTTAGGGGCGGAGCATGCTTGGCCAGCTCTCGAGGGAGCCAGCTGCCCGCATTTTAACTGCATGTCCATGCGGACATGCCACTCCAGGAGAGCGCTCTTCGAGGAGGGAGCTTCCACTCCTAATGGCTCTAGTTCTGCTTTCACAGAAAGGAAGCAGTGACTGAGGTCGTATGGGTCGCAAATGGACCTGGCAGAAGGATTCAAGGATTTCTTGCCCCCATGCAGAGAGCGCTGTGCTCCATTTCTCTTCCTCCGAGGACGGATGGATGCCAGCAATCCCAAGTGGGACATGACCCCACAGCCAGTCCTGTTCAAGAAGTTGCTGTAGGTAGTGACTCTTGCTGTTGCCAAGCTGGATATCGCCTGGCCAGCAGAAACTACGTCCCCCATTTAAGATGGATGAACATTTCTTGCAACCTACATCACGCCTTCATGTGCAAGGCTTATACGATGGCTGTGCTGCAGGTTCCTTCCTCATATCTAAGGCTTAAAGGGCTCGCCACGAGACCTTGACTTAGGTCTTAAGTGCAGGAGGCCAAGTGGAATCACATTGGACGCTGCCACCATGAGACCCAGCAGCCTCTGGAACTGCCTCACAGTGAGTGACTGGCCTTCTCTCACTCTTCTGACTGTTGTGAGGATAGCTTTGTTCCGAGTGGGAGACAATTGTGCCTGCATAACAGTCGAGTCCCACGCTATGCCCAAGAAGGTGGTTCTCTGTACTGGAGAAAGCACACTTTTCTTGGTGTTTAGTCTTAACCCCAGCTCCTTTATGTAGACGAGAATGACATCTCGATGCCGGACTGCCCGAAGCCCTGATAGAGTTAATATCAACCAGTTGTCGATTAAGTACAGAATGCGGATGCTCCAAAGCCTTAGCGGGGTCATGCTCTTTGTGAAGGTGCAGAATGAGAACACTAGGCCAAGGAGGACCCAATATTGATAAGCTTCACCCCCGAAAGCAAACCTCAGGAACCTCCTGTGAGCAGGAAGGATGGATATGTGGAAGTATGTGTCCTTTAGATCTATCGTGACAAACCAGTCTTCGGACTTGATCTGAGACACGACCTGCCTGAGAGTGAGCATCCTGAACCTGAGCCTCACGAGTGAGTGATTCAAAGACACCCGCTGGAGGTGGCTGTGCCCTGAAACACATCCTGTGTCAGGGTTAGCAGCCTGACCTCCTGGTGGCGCTGAGGAGGGATGGGCGCCGTGTAATGAGGTGTACAATGCTCTCTTAAGGTTAAGGATCTCTGAGAGTCAGTCCGCTTGTTGGAGAGGATGACCCTCAGGTCGGCCGGCTCCTTGGCCTTGGGCCTACAGCGTCGCTGGGGGCCCTTGGGCCCCTCCGGAGAGGTCTGAATGGTAACGCTCTGTTTTTGGGCTTAGCGGTGCCAGGCAACGCCGCCCTGGGGCTGCGCCCGCCGAGCGGCCCCATTGGAGTGACGGGTAAGATACCACTGGAACGCCACCGATTGCTTTTTGGCTTCCTGAAACTTGACGATGGCGGCGTCGCCGAACAAGCCAGAAGGGGCAACCAGGGCATTCAGCAGGAAAGCCCTGTCCCTGTCGGGAATGTCTGTCCAAGTCGTTTATTTTTTCATAAGAGAACCAAGTCACTTAAATAATCCAAGTCAAAGAACCAAGTCACTTAAATGGTCTGATTTTCCTATCACTACCAAACATGTTTGATTCATCCTGGTGTCGCACCTCTGGATGGTGTTTTCCTTAATTTGAACACCTAAGGATGGATCCACATAAACCGCCTAAAGATCAATGAGGTTACTGTGGAATGTTTAAACTTAAAAAACCATGAAGTTTCTATCAGTGAACAGTTGAAAACTTCCACAATGATGGAGCTATAATGAATGGACATTTGGTGTCACCCAGATAAAGATGGGTTCCCTTTTGAGTCTGGTTCCTCTCAAGGTTTCTTCCTAATTCCATTACATGGAGTTTATCTTCTTGCCACTGTCACCACTGGCTCTTATAGGGGCATGTCTGATGCCAAATGTATATTTGTCATCTATTTAAATTTGTAAAGCTGCTTTATTTCATAATATATTTTATAATTAAATTAAACGCTTGTACTTTACCACTATATTATTAAAACACTTATAATCTATGCAAGGATAGATGTCCCCTTGTATCTTCTCACTCAGCAGAATCTAGTTAATTACAGATGTAAATCTGATGTTTTCTTTATAAATTCTTCCATTTATGCTTTTTCCCATTATTGAGGATAAATGCAAAATGGAGGTTGATTGGTGCTCTTTTAACATCGTTGTGGTATTGTCTGAGTTGGGGTTTTTTTGGCCATGTTTTTAAAACAAATTGTAATGACTACAATAAATTTAGGTTTTCTATTAATACCCCAGTGCTCTTGAGGTGTTAATGGTCCCAATGTGCTGTTTATTTTCACAAACAGCAGCTCTGATCGTAATGCAGTTGCAAATCACGAGTTTATTTTAATGCAGTTGTTAATAATATAATACTGATTCATTCACAGGGGCATTTATTGCAAACACTCTGTATAATGTATATTAGTAATAATGTATATTATTATTAAGTATGAATTGGAGACGGATGATCCGCTGTGGCGACCCCTAATGGGAGCAGCCGAAAGAAGAAGAAGAAGAAGAAGAAGAATTATTAAGTATGAATATAAACAGATTAGACCTTGTTGTCTTCTAACTGATAAAAATTTTAAAACATATCAAATTATCAAAAGAATCATTATTCTCTTGTATTATACTACTACTACTTCTACTCCTACTACTACTACTAATAATAATAATAACAACTCTTTTTAACATTGAATATCACTGCCCTTTACTTTAGTACTTTACACATATACATTTACATACACTTATTTAATTTTATATTAATTATTTAAGAGAATATATACATTTATACAGAGTCTCTAGCAATGAATAAATCTACACTGGTACACTAGATTACAAACTTAATATAGATCATAGCGTTCAGAGGAAGACCTGCTAGCAGAGAGTTGCAGTTGTCCAGTCTCGAAATGACAAGATACTAAACAAGCACTTTAGGCAGCCTGTCTGGACAAATATTGTCGAATCCTTTGGATGTTGTAGAGAAGAAATCAGCAAGAATGCGTCACTGAGGAGAAGGATAATTAATTGTCCATGGTCACCCCAAGGTTGTTGTCTATTTGCTGAAGTGGAGAGCAGAGAGTTATGAAGAGTTATTCTGAGATCTTGACCTGGAGATTAATCACCTGGGATGACCAACAGTTCTGTTTTGCTGAGGTTAGGCTTTAGTTGATGAGCACTCATCGATGAAGATATGACCGCCAAGCATACCAAGATCCGAGTGGAAGCTGTGGTATCTGAGGGAGGGAAAGATAAGATGAGTTGAGTGTCATCAGCATAGCAGTGGTAAGAAAACCCATGTGAGGATATGGCTTCATATGGCTTCAGTATAGAGGGAGAAAAGGGGGGACCAAATACTGAGCCTTGTGGAACACCACTAGAGAGTCTGCGTGGGGCAGATGTGGACCCCCCTCCATGTAATCTGGTATGAGTGACTTTCCATGTAGAAAGAAAACAATTTTTATGCTATATAGACTTAAGATGGATTAATAATATAGTTTATTTGTCACATATACATTACAGCACAGTGAAATTCTTTCTTTGCATATCCATTGCTTGAAAGATGGGGTCAGAGCACAGGATCACCCATGATATGGCGTCCCTGGAGCACAGAGGGTTAATGGCTTTGTTTAAAGGCCCAAGGGTGGCAGCTTGGCGATACCAGGGATTAAACCCTTGACCTTCCAATCAGTATCCTGAAACATTGATCTACCACACCCCCTTAAGAAGTTCAATTTGTATGAACAGTTCCGCATTCAAGGACCCATCATGTGTGTATGTGTTGAATTGTCTGTCAATTGTATGTCAGAAAAAAAAAAAATATATATATATATATATTCCTGGGGGCAGAGCATGCTAGTTGGTTCTAGAGAGAGCCGGCTGCATGTCCATGCCATCTGCGCATTTTGCACATTCTGCTTGCATTACTATGCGATCACTCCACTCCCGGTCACTCCACTCCACTCTCACTGCTCGTAGTAAAAAATAATAAATAATAATAATAATAATAATAATAATAATATTAATAATAATAATAATAATAATAATGAAGATAATAAGCAGTAAGCTTTTTCGGGGTTGTGACCTGCACCGTAGCCAGGCTGCATAACTTGGCTGGCTTATTAGCAGAAAGTATCTCCGTCCAGTAAGCTAGACAAGTGTAATCTCTGACACCGGGTCGCAACCTCCATGTCAGGATCTCCCGTTCTTTCCAGACCTGCACGCTGAGGTGTCATGGTCATGGGCGAAGCCCCTTCAACATCTTTTAACATTGTATTCACACATCATGGGGCGGAAAGTACATGGGTATGGAGCGATGCTGCTGGTTAAAGAGACGCTTGCGAGCTATTTCTCTCCCGGGATCGCATCCTCCCTTAAGACCCCAGGGTAAGCCGCTGCGTCCCTGCACAATGGCGGTCTTTTAATGCGTATTAGGCTGAATGCTGCATTAACTGAATTTGGGAGGTGCCCCGGGCGGCTAGTTGCCTAGCTCCACCGGACCAGGCCCTCAGAGCCACTAAAGAGACCGCTAGGGCCCATGGCTGCCCTCATCTTGACAAAGAGGAACGTCTGGCTCACTTTCTTAGAGATTTCTGACAGGGATAGGCCGTGCTGCTGGACGCCCCACTCACTCCTCAGAAGTAAGAAACAGGTGACAGTGTTCCAGCAGAACCACCCACCAGTTCTTCCCACAATGGTGGAAAGCCAGCATGCTCTGGTCATGGAACAGGAAGTAAACACTCTAATGAGGAAGGAGGCCATCGAGGTGGTTCCTCTACCAGAACTAGAGTCCTACAGCCAGTACTTTATAGTTCCCAAAAAGGATGAAGGGTTGCATCCTATCTCAGATCTATGTCAGCTGAGACTTAGGTTCAAAATGCTGACCCTCAATCAGGTCGTGCTTCAAATCAGATACTTTCATGTATTCATCCTACCTTCTCACAGGAAGTTCCTGAGGTTCGCTTTCGGTGCCAAAGCTTACAAATACCGGGTTCTTCTGTTTGGCCTAGCCCTTTCACATAATGTGTGGACGCGACGATTGGTTGATCTTAGCTCAATCAGAGCAGTTGACAGTTCAGCATCGAGATGTTGTTCTCACCCACATGAAGGCATTGGGGTTTCGGCTAAACGCTGGGAAGAGTGTGCTTTCTCTATTACAGAGAACCACCTATCTCCGTGTCATATGGGGTTCTACTTTTTTGCACTCACATCTTTCCCTGCCCGCATTGTGGCCATCCTTCCGGCCGTCAGGACGGTCAGAGAAGGGCAGCCTCTCACTGTCAAGCAGTTCCAGAAACTCAAATCATCCACAAATGCAGGTTTGCATCCAGTGTGATTCCACTTGGTCTGGTGTAGATAAGACCCCGTTAGTCGTCGCTCCGCCCAAGGTCTGTGGGAAGGGCCTTTGTTTGCCATCTGCTCTATTAAGAGTGTAGGGGACTTGCAGGCCCTTTCTGTGGCCCCCTCCTTCATGGAGTTTACCCCAGGTATGGCTAGTGCCTTCCTGTACTCCCATACGTGTTACTTTCCCAAGGTGCCCCTCCTCTGTTCCAGGCCCCAGACCAGGAAAAAATGAACCAGCTCTGTCCAGTGCACGCACTTAACACCTACATCCACAGGATGAGTCCTTGGAGAAAGACCGATCAGCTGCTCGTCTGCTACGGCCCTCTCAAGAGAGACCTCCCTGGTAATAAACAGACTCTGAGCAGGTGGATTGTTGATGCCATCACATCATCTTATGACATATGTAGCACTGCGGGTTGGTCCACTCCGCTGACCTTTGTACGGTTCTATGACTTAGACCACAGTGCCACTTCTGGCCTCTCAGTCCTCCTCTAGCTGTGTTTGACAGACACACACTAGGCAGGTACTGGTCAGTACAGCATGATTAGACACTAGTTCCCAAAGCTCTTCGACGCAGCTCGAGTTCATGAAAGGGAATGTCTCTAGGTTACGTATGTAACCCTAGTTCCCTGAGGGAACGAGACGCTGCATCTCTATGCCACACCTTCTGGCGTCCCCGCAGTGCTTCCTTCTCTCTTACAGAAGCTGACGCTGCCTCTCTCGATATGCATTTTATACTTCCTGGTCGTGAAGTCACCCAACCAGTGACAGCCAGCGTCCAATTTTTGACTGATTACACACATATATATTTCAGAGCGTGAACACTCGGGGGCATTCTCAAAGCATTTTAGCACAGTGTCTCGTTCTCTTAGGGAACTAGGGTTACATACGTAACCTAGAGACGTTCCTCCAGAACCTTGGTGCTACATAAAACAACATAAAACAACAGAGAGCTAAGGAGTTGTAAGTGTCCTCACAACATAAAGTCCATCATTTGCAACCTGGTGCAAACAGTGCAAGACAAGACAGTGCAAACAGACAACACAAGACAGTGTAGGAAAAAAATACACAAAGCAGAAAATAGCACCGCCAGTAAACCTGCTGTATGTTATACAGTACATTGTGCAAAAGAGTACTGTAGACAGAAAAGTATTTGTAAATAAACAGAAAATTCTCTATACTTTTCAATCAACATTATCAAAGCAAATATTGCATCAGTAGTGCTCTTCCTCGGCATGAAACCATACTGTTGCTCACAGATGGTCACCTGTTCACTCAGCCTGGCTTCCACTACTCTTTCTCATAACTTCATGATGTCGCTGATTAACTTTATTCCCCTGTAGTTGCTGCAGGTCTGCACATCTCCCTTATTCTTAAAGATCGGTACCAGCAAACTCCTCTATTCCTCAGGCATCCTCCTCACCTTCCAAAATTTTGTTGAACAATCTGGTTAAAAACTCCACTGTTATCTCTCTTAAACATTTCCATGCTTCTACTGATATGTTATCTGGGCCAACTGACATTTCACTCCTCACATCATCACCCTATCAGAAACTCTCTTTACCTCCACTACACTCTTACTGTACTCTTCCTTCAGGATCACCTCTACACCATTTCTCTTTCCATCCACGCCATCATAGAACAGTTTAAACACCCTCCAATTTTCCTGGTTTTACTCCCTTTACACTTGGTCTCCTGAAGAAAGAAAAGTGTATTTTTTCTAGTTGTAACGTTTCCAGGTGTGGATTAAGATATAGGTTATTGCTCAATGGTTAAGGACAATAAGGGGCTGAATGTTGGTATTTTACCAGTATTTTATTAAAATACCTATAATTTATGTAAGAATGTATGTAGTTGTATCTTCAAAAAGAGCCCAGCAGAACCTGGTGCTTCTATATACACATATATACTTCCAAAGGCTGTTTTTTGCCTAGCTATAAAATAATATATATGTAAGATGTAACCCAAGAACCACCCAATATTATTAATGTTAAAGTTATTATGAAAATAGGAACCATCCCTTAGTCAGAGTGCATGATGGAACCTTTCTTAAAAGACCATCCATGACTTGGAGAGCAATGAAGTTACTTAACATACTCTGCTACCAGAAACTGAGTTGAGAGAGGTGTATTCATGTCATGTCATTAAAATGCAGAAATGTGTGATGGTCATAAAATGTCATAGAACATACAATGGACCATATTAGCATTATTGAAAAAATGGATGCAATGACCTCTGCACAGTTCAGTGCTGAAGCAGGGAGAATCTATTTCATGCTTATACATTTAATAAAACAGTGATCTGAAAACTGCTTTTTTTTTTAACCCCATTTGACTTAACTGGGCTACAGGCTAAATCATTTGCATAATGCTGTTTAAATTTCTCAAAACTCAAAAACATTCTGTATTTCTGTATTTATTCTATCTGAATTCTAAAGCTACCAACCCTATCTAGTGTGTTTGGAGAGGAAAACATTTATTATTCTCGCAGATATACAGTATATCTGCTCTGGAAATCTAATCTTATAAGTCATTAACAATGCTGTCATGTTGTACTATGCTCATGCACTGATTTGATGATGTCTTTGCAACCCCCAGAAATCCCAGTACATGCAGCAACATGTGTTACAGATCAGAGTATAAAATATAAACGTAATGCTAGCCACTGATAGCCTCTAAGCTACCACACCCTAGAAAGCCATTGGACTTTGAATATTAAGGTCATGATTTCAAATCCTAGCACACCAAGCTGCCAATCCGGGGCCCCTGAGCAAGGCCCTTAACCCCATAGCTGCTCAGTTGTATGAATTAGATAAAAAATGTAAGTCTGGATAAGGGCATCTGCCAAATGCCATAAATGTAAACGTGTCACAGAAACAGAATGTGTAATTGGTGTTCAGTTGAATCAGGTGTCCAGAATCTGCTTACAAACTAAATAATAAAATATTATACTGGATAGGATACTGGGTTTTATACTCTATTGAATTTAATGTTATTTTTTCTTGTTGCTGTGGTTATAATTAATTCTATCTTTTTAGTTCTCTAAATACTGTTTTTCAATTTCTTTCACTCTATAATAGTTTCACTACACCCCGTGAGCATCAGCACCTTTTAGAGGAACAAGGAAACAAGAAAATTCCTGACAAACATGCCATTTAAGTGCAAGACTTGACAAATGGCCCGGTGTGGACAGAAACTGTCAGAATACCCCCATAAATGAAAGTACAGTACCTGCATAAACATAAGTAATGAAAATGCCTTTGTTCTTTGCTCACATAAATGAGCATGTACCAAAATAGTGTATATTTCCAAGATCTCAGGTGTTTTCACCTAAGTAAAATTTTGTTTGAATAGCAGCTCAGGAGTTAACATGTTGGATTTCTAATTAGATGTACAAATTTCACAAAGTTGCTACCGAGCCTTTGAAACCTTAATTCACAGCTATTTGGCCAAATTTTATAAATATTTTCAGTTATTAAAAAAATCTATTAAACTTGGATAAAAATCACGAGAGTGTGAGTGTAGTCCGATTTGCTGCTAAAGCTAATTGTGATTTGTGTTATTCTTAATCTATAAAATAACTGTAATACGTTTTTGAGTTTAAGATATTTTGGGTCATTGATTTAATCAGATTTATTATAAATGACACCATTTTGTGGATTATTTTCATATAACTACATGGTCTGTCATGTAGTTTGTTGTTTATATTTAATATAAAAATATATTGGTACTCACATTGTTAGGCATCAAATTAAAAACAAGAAACTGTTACTATCACAGCATTGATGAGTAAAGTGAATTTCCGATAAACAAAGGACATCTCACTTTCATTTTTTATTTACTGCCAGCCATTGTTAGTCCAATAAAGAAAACTATTATGTATTCTGAAAAGTACATTTCATGTACACATCCTGGCTCATCAGTCAAGTTTCCGGCGCTGCTATAT
Source organism: Silurus aristotelis (assembly GCF_946808225.1). Lineage (NCBI taxonomy): Eukaryota > Metazoa > Chordata > Actinopteri > Siluriformes > Siluridae > Silurus > Silurus aristotelis. The sequence continues at coordinate 7,820,018 of NC_139574.1, forward strand.
GCAAATTTTAACGTGTGCAAGCAAGTTATGCTACATTTCTGAATGCGTGCACATGCCTGCCCCTCACATACACACACACACACACAAATCCACATCACTGTTTGATATTTTGCCAATTTTACATCATTCCCTCCTTTTCATGCTGTGTTATGTATTGGTCTGATTGAAACCATGGTGGTTGTGCTGCCTGTGAAAAGATGTTATCTGATTATCTGAACCTCCAAACTTTCTTGAAACAAAAAAACAAGCTCTTCATAAGGAAATCTCACCTTTCAATTTTTTTTCCTGTTGCTATGAAAAACAAAATAACAACAACACTTGTGAAAAATGCTGTAAAGGTAAAAATGCTTTCAAAAATCGAAGTACTGATAGTTTACTATTGTTGATTAACAAAAGGGAAAGTAAATGAACAGAGAAATCCAAATAAAACCAATATTTAGTGTGACCAACTTTTGCCTGCAAAACATTCTCTCTGCAAAAACAAATTCTTCTAGGTACATATGCACACAGCTTATGAAGAAACTCGGCTTGTAGAAATAACCACAGATCTTCTGTGGATGTAGGCTATTTCAAATCCTTCTGGCTCTTCATGTAAACCCAAACAGACTCAATTATGTTGATATCAGGGCTATGTGGAGGCCAAAACTATCACTTTCAGGACACCTTTTTGTTCTCTACACTGAAGATAGTTTTGAATGACACTGACTGTATGTTTGGGGTCGTTGTCCTTTTGCATAATAAATTTGGAGCCAATCAGTTCCTCCCTGATCGTATTGTATGATGGATAAGTATCTGCCTGTATTTTTCAGCATTAAGGACACCATTAATCATGACCAAATCTCCAGTTCCATTTGCAGAAATGCATCTCCAAACTTGCAGGAAACCTCCACCATGCTTCACTATTGCCTGCAGACACTCATTACCAGTGTTGGGCAATGTTACTTTTAAAAGTAATGCATTACAATATTGGGTTACTCCCCAAAAAAAAGTAACTAATTACGTTACTTATTTACTTTTTATGGAAAGTAATGCGTTATATTACTTTTGCGTTACTTTTGCGTTACTTGTATCTCTTTCACGCCTTACAGGTGTAACAGGTGTAATATAGAAAATTGCCATTAAGAAATCAGTTATATTAGGGCAAAAGACATTTCTTATACATTTAAAATGCTTAATAACTTCTTGAAGAACAATAAGATGATCGACTACATTTTGAGCACAAGGCTGAACACTTTCCAGTCGCACTTCTGTAAACTGCTTTGCAATCTGCCTTCGCCGTCAGAAATGTAACTATTGTTGGTGTTTGTAAGGTTAAGGGTGTGGGCTGCACACCGGTGATGTGGAGGGAGAACATACCTTTCACCGTCATCACATAAAACATCGTGCAATTCCGTAAATATGACCTCGTCCTCGTCTACATCATTACCTGCTTCATCATCAGCTTGAAACATTCTGAACGCTTTTTACAAAGTTAGCCCTATTATCAGTGACCGTGGCAGTTTATCTTCCCACAAAGAGCAAATGAGCTGTGAATTTACTCTCTTTCTCCGCTGTGATGGCATCGTACATGTGTCTCCCACGGAAAACTTTTATTCTGAGCAGTCAATAGATCTGCAGTGGTGGATAGTCGGCAAAAGTTTTCTATATTTCTATCTCCATTTTCATACACACACACACACACACACACACACACACACACACACACACACACACACACACACACACACACACACACACACATCTGTAGTGCTGTGCTTTGCATGCAGATTTATTATTTTATTTTTTTTAAGTGGTATTTTTTGCAGTTGACAAGAGCTTTTTACCAACACATAATCTACACTTAACCATTATTCCTTTCTCCTTTTCCTTGACTATTTCAAAATAATAAGAATACTTCCATCACAGTAATGTAATTCTCTGGTTTGCCATCTCCGCTTCTGACCAGCTTCTGTTCCCGCAGATGGCACGTATGAGTGCGCGATTCTACGTGACTACGTTCATTTTAATTCAGTATTTATTTTTTTGATGCAAAATAATTTAACTGAAAAGTAACTCGCATTACTTTTTAAAAAAAGTAACTCAGATATTAATGTGTAAATTTATAAAGTAACGTGCTACTTTACTCGTTACTCCACAAAAGTAATATTATTACGTAACGCACGTTACTTGTTTACAGCGTTTCCCCCAACACTGCTCATTACTGTATCGCTCAGTCCAGAGCACCTGCTGCAAATTTTCTTCGCCCTAGTGTTTATGTTTTTATGTATATTTGAGTCATTTAACCTTGTTTCCATGTCAAAGGTATGGCTTTTTGGCCACAATTTTTTCCATGCTAGGTTCTCTAGAAAGTAGATGAGTGTACCAGGGTCCCACTGGTTTCTGCAAATTCTCTTCTGATGGCACTGCTGGACATTTTTAGATGTCGAAGTGAATTCAACAAATTGTGCCTTTTCATTCATTTTCTTACCTGACCACTGTGTCTATTGCCTTCAACATTGCCTATTTCCAAATGAGGATGGGTTCCCCTTTTGAGTCTGGTTCCTCCCAAGGTTTCTTCCTCATGACATCTAAGGGAGTTTTTCCTTGCCACAGTCGCCACGGCTGCTCATCAGGGATAAATACACATCGTTCACCATGACTGTTGATTTCTGTAAAGGTGCTTTGAGACAATGTCTGTTGTGAAAAGCGCAATAGAAATAAACTTGACTTGACTTGACTTGACTATTTCGTTGTGCTCCTTGAAATGAGCTTGAACAGCCCTGGTGTATCTTTTTTTTTATATATATATATATATATATATATATATATATATATATATATATATATATATATATATATACATTATTATTTGGTCTAATACTAATACTGTAATTGTCACAGATCCAGGAACCCCAGGTTGCTTCAGAGCTTGGGTTTCCTCCATGCTATCCTGTTTTCTCACATCTCTAAAACACATGCCAGTAAGTAGATCATTGACTTAAAATTGTTAAGTGTGAATGAGTGTGTAAATAATAAGAATTATGGCCAGTGTGTCCAGTAGAGACTCTGAATAAACCTTGTCACCCTGATCTGGATAGAGCAGTTGCATCTATAAATAAATTATGTACATTTAGATAGATAGATAGATAGATAGATAGATAGATAGATAGATAGATAGATAGATAGATAGACAGACAGACAGACAGACAGACAGACAGACAGACAGACAGACAGACAGACAGACAGACAGACAGACAGACAGACAGACAGACAGACAGACAGACAGACAGACCACAAATGCAAACAGGCATTTTAAATGTAAAAATATTTTATTATATTGAGGCAAGAAATTTGCTTTATGGTTTTACCTTAGTTGACCTGAATAAGTCAATCGGAGGACACTTGTCTGGAAAATGTTTCTGTGAAAAGGGTTTGCTTGTGTAAACAAATGTGACTGAGTTCAGTGCCAAATCCCAGATGAGACATTCTTGGCATTCTAGTTTTGCACTTTATGCTTCTGTACAATGGATCACGTGTTTAATTATTTCAAATAAATAAACCAAGCTCTATAGAAAATAACCGGTTTTTAAGGCACAGTTTAAAGAGAATAACAGCAATACTACAACATTGTCCTTGATGCTATGTGATAAGTGTTACACAGAAACCGTACCATTAAACCGCCTCTTGCAACACCATTTAGGGTTTTTATCTGTTCACCTGCAGGAATTTATTCTCATGCCATTTTCTTTAAATGTAACCGTTACTACAGGTGTGCCATTGCAGATGTGCTTACAGGAATCATGTGCATTTACTCTATAACAGGTGGAGCAGGGTTTGCTCTCCTTCTTAAAAATTGTATCTGTACACAGACACTGATGTTTGCATTTTGACCACATGCTGAAAGCATAAATACAACATAATATGTATAAAACATACTTAAATGTAATTGTAAAATTAGTGGTTTAGAAACTTTTCATATTTATTCACTGTAAATAGCTTCTTCATGAATTGCTCAATAGAATGTTATTTGGAAAGGTTGTATTGACTTGTACTGTGAACTCTCTTTGTTCTTGGTATTCCCCAATGAAAGATAATGAAAATAATGTCCCACAATATTTAGACACAGGCATATGCTCTTTTATAAAACTACCCATTTCTTCATGACCCTATAAGCTCTGTTTCTGAATGCCCCTGCAGTCACACATACAGTACATACTGGTCGAGTCTTGCTGGGTAGCAATTCAAAAATGCCAATGACTCCCCTTCCTTTGCCAATACAGGAAATCAACCACAACCATCAGCCTCATCAGTCTCTCAAGTCTTTAAAACCAATAAGTTAACTGCACAATGAGATGATTCATAATCACAAAAAATACTGTATATCATTGATGAGTGAGGACTACCCACTTCATTGAAGGTACTTTTACAAGGGTCTCTTTCCCCTCCATATCCAGTGGGACCACCTACCACTGGATATGCCACCACTCTTTCTTTTTCCAGCTGAATCATTTCCCTTTTTCCAGGGAAGGGACACCACTCTTGTTCCTGTTGGCAAGGGCATAGTGAACTGTTCCAGCTCCACCTGGTCTATAACATCATAGTTGTTTTACCATTAAGACATCACAGTGCTGTGTAAAGATGGAAGTTCAATCACCCTCACTGATTGTCATGGTTATGGTGTTCACCCAACCCTCTTAATGACCATTTTCATGTTTCAAAATTTTTACCAATTCATCCTGGGGCATGATCTTTCAAATGTTAGCGCTCTCCATGCGCAGGTGGAGGATGACCTGCTGATAAAGGTTTCCATGATCGTGTACTAGTTCTGGCACCCTGGTTGGTGTAAGGACTTGCGAAGCAGACATGAGAGGTATCTGTATTAAAGTTTATTTAAGTTTTTCTGCCTAGGCTTCCCTATAGTCTCTCTGCTTGGCATCCCAGTTTCTCTTCTAGATAAAATGTATAAAAAGATGCAAAATTAATCTGACACAGGTATATGCTCATTCATGAAATTACCAACTCTTCTCAAAGACTCCGCCTCCAGTCACAAAAAAAGCTTGACAATGCCTCAACTAGCACAAACCTCCTGGTTCATTTAAGAAACAGAAAAAGCGATGTAAACTCAAAGGCTACTTTATTAGAAAGACCTAATATCCCTGCACATTAATGGGATTATCCAACTGGCTAATCATGTGTAAGCACTTCAATGGAGACAATCATGCAGACACAGGTCAAAAGCTTCAGTCAGTTTTCAAGTCTCATGCTGCAGAGGTTAGTACACTCTCTTTCTCTATAGCAAATATATCTGCAAGGCTGCCTGTTCAGACAGCATGCCTGGTCAGGGTTGTGCAAACCAAGCAGCTGTTGTTCTACAGATATTTTTCACCTTTTCCTCTACCTGTCTGTAGTCCCCACATTTTAAAACATCCACCTTTGTGTGCAAGAAATCTTTAGTAGCCTGCCAGAGTGACTGCCAGCCTGCACCCACTGTATCCTGAGATTACTGTTAACAAATACTAGTTAAATGTGATTCTATGGAACAGTTAATGCCAAGTTTTGATTAAGTTTTAATATAACTATATACACTATAGATTATTTAGCTTAATATAGATTAATACAATAATTATTTAGCTGAATAGACATTAACCTAATTAACTGCATACGTTTTCAGAATAATCAGACTCTGTCTTTAAAAAATGCATGCAATGCTGCTGCATTTGCTGCAAATGAGACAATGTTCTTCCAGATCCCTGGTGCTACATAAAACAACATAAATTATAGATAGATAAATTAAAGTACTTTGTTGTAAACAGAGCTAGTCTCAAAACGTTTTGATATCACCTTGTACTGTTTTATTACGATGCAGACAAAGAATACCAACAGTCTGAACTCTGTTGAGTCAAAAAGAGAGTTTTTAGTCCTGAAAAGTCCTGAAATGGCTAACAACTGCTGCAAAATGTGCCTGTTCAGACATTGTGACGACTTCCAGAGACTCAGCTGATCAGATATCAAGTGGAAGTTTGTTCCACCACATGGTGACAAGAGAAGGGCCTTGAAGCATGTATTATTAGGATCAGTGGGGATTTTTGGGTAAGGCCCCCCACATATTTTCCCTTCCTGCCACAAGATGGCATTGGGTCTCCCATTAGTTCTCCTTTTGTGCCTGTCTGTCACTGGTTCTATGTTGTTCTGTGGCCAGTTTTTTTGTAGTTTGTTTTCCCCATGTCATCTGCCTTGTTTTCATGTACCCTGGTGTCTTTGTTTTTGAGTTTGTTTTTGCTTTGCTTTTGTCTTTCAAGACTTTGAGTAATTCTGCTCTTCTTTAGAGACTTTGTTAATGTACTCTTCCTGGGTAGTTTTTGTTTTTTTCCTGTTGGAATATTGGACTTTCTGCTCGAGAATTTTTGGTTATCATTTTAATATTTTTAATTTTGGATTTATACTTTTTTGTGTTTCATGGACATTTCTAATAAAAATGGATTTGTTGTCACTTTCAAGCATGTCTCTGCATTTGGGTACGCTCACCTCCCTGTGGCAGACAGTTAGAGATCCTGCCTCTCACTTTAATGACCCCGGGTTCGAGTCCTGACCCTGAAATGCTTCCCTTGTAACTTGAGAGATGGTGGGACCAGTCGAGCAGTGGTTGATGATCAGAGGGGGAATAGTTTAGTGCAGGATAATTACATGCTGATACTAAACATTAAATTAAAGAAAACTCATGACAAAGATTTCATTGGTTTATGAGAACTGCTTAAGCCTCCGTTATAACAGGCGTTAATTATCACATCAGAACACATTAATAATGACATACAACAGTTGTTGGAAACCTAAAGTGCTTAAGGCAGGGTTGAGGCACAAGGAAGTGAGTTAAAATATGTGATGTGTCAAGGATTTCCATGCGTTGCCTGTTTCCTAATTTGTGGCTGTTGCATCTGTAAGTTTCTATTTCTTCGCTGACACCCACTTAGTTAATACTTTCCAATAACCTGGTCTATTATTAAAAAGTGATTTAACAGAAGGAACATCATTACAGTCTTAGTTTTTCCTGATTTGGTTTGTTTCTTCATTAGAACAATGTAAGTTATTGTGTAGCTTAGCACTGCCATGGATACATTAATATATACAACATAGTATTTATGTTCCAAAAGAGTTTTACTTTTGATCTGTTTAGCTGATTACAGTAAATAACATAGATTTTCATTTAATTTCATGTTATTTTTGAACCTAGAACCCTGGAGAATCGAGGCAGCAACCTACTGCTGGAATATAACGAGTCCAACACACATTGTGTTGTTCTTTCTTTTTTAGTTAAGCTAGGTTTGCTGAGCAAATAACTTTCCATTTGGATATGAATTAGTCATATAGGTCATGGAAATAAATAAATAACGTAATATATTAAAAATTATTTCTATAAATGTGTTTGTAACATTATATTAGAACATATTACATCATTGCACTGTATTTCAGAAGGATTCCCTTAATCACTACAGTAACGTAACTCATGAATAACACTAATTGTGATTACCTAACGGGCTGCTTCCAGTTTCACTTTCCTCTCCAGAACCTCCCAGCTCTCATGTCCTCTGGACTAGTATCAGAATGCCATTATGCAGGAAGAACGCAGGTTTACCTGCAGTGCCTGGAGGCAAATGTAATACCTGTATTATTTTTGCAACAAAGATCTGGTCCAGCAGGAAACAATAATAATCCACAAGAGACATGAGAGTCTTCTGGAAGTTTACTTCTGCAAAAAGAAGTTGCTCTCAATTAATTTGGAAGAGATTCCCCCCGCACCAAAAAAAAAATCATTGTCCTAACTAAGACAAACACAGCACTTTTTCTTAATCCGGATAATCCCTGGCTGAGGAACCCTTATTAAAACTGCAGAGCTAAACATGTGCAGGAGGTTTAGTTTGGAAAAACTTTGGCATGTGGAATTAAATTCCCACTGAAGTAGGCAAAAATGCATTATAAATATTAAAGTGTTATAAAGTATTACAAATATATACACTGTAAAAAATAAAAGGTTATGACTGCTCCAGTAATGGAAGTGTCATTAAACTTTTCATTTTGCTTGTTTGTTTTACTCACCACTATTCAATCAGCGGAATGTGCTTGAAATTATATTATATACTTTGGTATAAAAATATATCTAAAAGTACTTCAAACTATATTACACACAAGGATTTATTCACGTGGAAATACTCGCTATAAAGAGGGAATATATCCTGGATGGGATGGATGGTAACTTGTGGTCAGGATCAAACCAGGGACCCTGAAGCTGCAATCTCCAAGAACAATGTTAAATACTCCACCACTGTGGGACCATACAGGAGGAAAAATCTACAGCAAAAAAAATTCATGGTTGAAATATTTTTTTGCAAATTGGTGCATCCGTGTTTGGTAGCTTTCCATCACTTGGGTAGTGCTAGTTTTAATTTATGAGCACAACAGCATAATGCAAGGGACGCGATGAGAAATGTAAATAAATGAATAGCAGATAAAGAATAATCTCAAAGTCTATCCAAGTCATTCTAAATTTAAGACCGTTTAATACTTTCAAAGGCTTTCACTTCACCCTTTCATCATCTCATTATGAGCTTTTGAAAAGGTTATCTACGGTGTGTTAATGTAACAAAATAGGCGTGTATTCCTGTACATAAACGTGCTCGACTGCAGACTGCCTTAATTCCTCGCAAGACACGGCATCGAAAGCTAGTTCAGGTAAACAATTATACACCTCCACACTTTTGAGCAAAGGGGACTCCCACATGGCAAACTGGAATGTGATGAGGGAATCATCTGGTTTCATTTTGGGTAAGAGTGACAGGTGTGGTGTACCTGCTGCAGCATCCTTTCTCTATAAAAGCTCCATGGAGCTCCAGGGCTCAGCATCACACCTCCAGCCTCAGCAGACGGCTTAAAACTAGCAGAACTTGTCCACAGGTAAGTCAACAAACCTTTCATTTAGTTCATAATATGTTTTTATCTGTAAGCAAAGAGAGATGGATATGCTTTTACTTAGAGCTATTTGCAGAAATGTATCATTTAAATCAAGAATGTTCAACATATTAGTTTAGTGACTGATGGAAAATCAATATCGCCTCTTTAATGAGTTTATCTAATCAGTGTTTATCTGAAAAGTACATTCTGAACATGCAGCACATACAGATCATCAAACGGTCATAAAGTCAATCCTGTTTTTGCAATATTACTATTCTTCTCAATAATCGAATATATATATATAATGTATAAATATACAGAATATACACAATGGCTTGCATAGTAATTCACTCCTTAAACTAGTGTTATATGTGAACCTATGAAAAATAGGAGGTAGATATATATATATATATATATAGTTTTCACAGCTATCTACAAAAAACAACCATAAAGACGTGATTTTATTCCTAAGTACTATATTCGTTTACTGCATTTCAAATAATAAAGACATTCCTTTGAAAGAACAATTGGTTACAATGTCAGTGTTCTGCTTGTTGATAAGATGTAGTTTCTTGCTCTACATTTCCCCCTAGTGGAATAACAGAGAATAGCTCTTCAAAAAACGATTCTGTCTCTTCAACTATAGACAAAAAAATTCATTTTATCTGGATTGAAAACATCATAGTTCATCACAGTGTTTCCAAACTTCCCAGATTCCACAGTTTCATTAAAGATGATCTGGATCCGAGTGCTCATCGTAAGCAGCTTGTTGGCTCTTCTTCATGCTCATAAGCACTGCACACAGCTTGTAAAATGGGGAAACCTCCTCCAAACCTTAAGCAGCATGGTAAATGAACATTGTCATATGTTTAATTATTACTGTATCTCCATCATAAAATATTCCAGTTTACACATTCATTATCGTTCATAGTTGTGTGTGTGTGTGTGTCTGTGTGTTAAACAGAGCAGTGGGATATCTGAAACATGTGCTCATCACTATAACAAGGACAGACTTTGTGATCCATCACATATGCTACATCAGGTGAAGTATTAATATTAATTATTTATTAATTTTTACAAAATAAAAAACAAAATAAAAAGTGAGACTGAGGGAAGAGGTTCAAAAGTAGGTTTTGGTTCATTGAAAAGAATGAAACTTTTAAACCCTGTTATAAGAATTTTAGATTAGATTAGATTAGATTAAATGAAATTAGATTTAATTAGATTAGATACGATTTAACTTTGCCATTGTAAAATGCAGTTAGCATCTAACCAGAAATTGCTATATAATAAAAAGCTATATAATAGCCATATATATATATATATATATATATATATATATATATATATATATATATATATATATATATATATATATATACACAGTATATGATTTCTAAGTGACTTCTGAGGTCATGAGTTCATATCCCAGGCCTTTAAACCTCAACTGGTCAGTTATATAAATGAGATAAATGTAAGTCAATATGAATAAATGTGTATCCCAAATGCTTTAAATGTTATAATGTAAAAACTATTACAACATTCAGCTTGTTTAACAGCAGGTCCTTAGCATATTCCGGAATATATTCCAGAACTTCCATTACTTCAACATTCTATACAAATTTGCTTTCACACATTAACACAGACCGCCACACTGTAAAAATGTAATAATGTGTGTTTACACAGATACATTTATAAAAGAAGCTGTAGCAATGTTGCCGGAATGACTACAAAATAAATAAATACATAAATCAATCAATTACATACATACACAAAAATAATACTTCCCTGAAATTGGAAACCAAATGTAATTAATATCATTTATTCAAATAAACCTAAACATATTTATAGAAAAATATTTTAATCAGAAGGTTTTCTAGTAAACGAAAGCAAAGATCACCCTAATCCTTATTTTTAGGATACATCTTATACATTTATTTATTTACACATATTATTAACTTATTAATTAATGATATTAATTTATATATATCATATTAATATTTTTTATTTGAATTATGTCACATATACAGTATATATATATATACACACACACATATCTTTATGTAGTCAAAAAGGACAAACCGTTGATCTATAGCTGACTGTTTGTTTATTATGTCCTCAGGTGGAACTGAATGCCATGCTGCTGTCTGATGTCATGAAGGAAGCAGAATCCATTTACTACAAAAATCCAAACCCTGAACACTTCATCCACCAGCTTCAACGCACACAACGCACTCTAACCCAATGCGTAAGTCAATGTAGAGACTTACAAAACAGTTACTAAGAACCATACAAACTAAACAAAATATTTTTTTTATGATTACTGAATGAATGAAGCTATATTACTAGATATTGAACTTTAGTTCACAATAAAACATGTAGTATACAGTAAACATGATATTCAAGTTTATACCACAGCATGAATAAATGTTAAAAAGTGTGTATAGATTATATTATATTATATTATATTATATTATATTATATTATATTATATTACAATGCCATTTGTAAGTAATTTGTTTGTAAGCTATTTGTTTGTAATTTAAAATAGTATTACAATAATAATAATAATAATAATAATAATAATAATAATAATGCTGTTTTCCAGACTCTTCACCCCCAGACCTTCGATCACAAGCCTGTCACTATGTGCTTCAAAAAACTGCAGACTTTTATTCAGGACAATATGGTAATTATTTTCATGTATTAAAATGATTATAGAAACAGTCCCAAACTCGATCACATTAAATAATTGAATGTGTTAAATCTCTGAAAAAAGCTTCATCTCTCTTCTCCTCTCTTTGCACACAGTCTCATGAGAGCTGTGCGTGGGAGATAGTAAATGTGACAGTGAGGGAAATCCTTCAGCGGCTGGAGAAACGCATGCTCCGGAAACGACGCTGAGCTCGACGGTTCCTTTTGTAACTTTGTCTTTCTTCTTAGTTTCTTTGTCTTTCTATCATTCTTTTTTTTTTTTTTTCTCTCACTATAAATACTTGTCTGTATATTATCAATGTCTGTGCATTGATTTAACTTTAATATTTAAACGAGAGAAGATAATATGTGCCAGATAAATCTCCTACTAATAATAAAGTATGTTTTTATTAAACACTTCTAGATGGTGAACTGTATCTCATGCACATAAGCTGTTGGTCTTTCTCCCCTTTTTTTTTTATTAAAATAAGAAAGTTTTATATTTTATATTCCAGTCCATATTTATAAATCGCTTAATGCAAATTTTTGTTAATGATTATATTAAGATTCCTATTTTTTGTAAGAGTAATTAAATAAGCACAAAAAGCAGCTCAGATCACAAACAATGGCTGCTGCTTAAGTTCATGGATATACTATAATTTAATATTTTTTTATGACAAAGTGCTGTGTAGAAGACACCAATAAAGTACATAAATATTCCTAGATTTATGAGTGGAATCACATGATTTTACATATGCATTTTACAGCTGTGATAAACAAATATCAAATATCATCATTTTCCATTAAAGTAACTGACATTGGCTTCTGTAGGTATGAAGGTGGGTAGATAGGTGTGGTGTAACCTGAATTCTGCAGTAGATTTTGTATTAGATAGATAGATAGATCGGTTGTTTCCGTCACTCCCAACGAATACCTCAACATCCTCAGCTCTGCTACCTCCAGCTCCACCTCCTGTCTTTTACTCAATGCCACAGGTCTCACCACAGTCCTATAAACTTTCCCTTTCACTCTTGCAGATACCCTTCTATCACAACTCACTCCTGCCAATTTTCTCCACCCACTCCACCCTGCCTGCACTCTTTTCTTCACTTCTCTAATACACTCTCCATTACTTTGCATCTGCTCCCTACTCTCACCACAAATAACAATATCTTCGCAAACATCATAGTCAATTGAGACTCCTGTCTGACCTCGTCCGTCAACCTGTCCAACACCACAGCAAACAGGAAAGGGCTCAGAGCCAATCCTTGATGCACTCCAACCTCCACCTTGAACCAGTCTGTCGTTCCCACCACACACTTCACTGCTGTCACACTGTCCTCATACATGTCCTGCACCACCCTCACATACTTTTCTGACACACCTGACGTCCTCATAGAATACCACGACTTCTCCCTCGGCACCCTGTCATATGCTAAATCCACAAACACATAATGCAACTGCTTCTGACCTTCTCTATACTTCTCCATCAACATTCTCAAAGTGAATAATGCGTTGTAGTGCTCTTCCTCAGCATAAAACCATACTGTTTTTCACAAATGGCCACCTCTTCTCTCAGCCTGGGCTCCACTACTCTTTTCCATAACTTCATGGTGTGACTGATCAACTTTATTTCCCTGTAGTTACTGCAGATCTGCACATATCTCTTATTCTTAAAGATCGGTACCAACACACTCCTTCTCCATTTTTCAGACATCCTTTTACCTTCCAAAATCTTGTTAAAAACTCCACTGCCATCTTCTTAACATCTCCATGCTTCTACCGGTATGTCATCTGGTCTAACCGACTTTCCACTCTTTATCCTCTTAGGCGCTGCTCTCATATCCTCCTTCCTATCCTATCCAATTCCTGCTTCACTGTCTCCACACCAATCTTTTATTCCTAGGTACACCTTCTACCACTCCATATAACTAATGCCAAAATGTATCTTTCTCCTCCATCTCACAACCCTGTAATCTACTCTTCCTTCAGAATCACCCCTTCACCATTTCTTTTTTTGATCCACAGCATGATAGAACAGTTAAAGCCACCTCCAATGTTTCTGGTGAATGATATGGGGGGCATTGGAATGGTGTGGTTGCAGGGAGAAGAGAAGAGTTCAGGTACCTGGGGTCAATAGTGCAAAGTAATGGAGAGTGTGCTAGAGAAGTGAAGAAAAGTGGCATTGAATAAAAGACAGGAGGTGAAGCTGAAGGTAGCAAAGCTGAAGATGCTGAGGTTTTTATTGGGAGTGATGATGATGGACAGAATTAGAAATTAGTTTATTAGAGGGACAGCACATGTAGGATGTTTTGGAGACAAGGTGAGGGAGGCACGATTAAGATGGTTTGGACATGTGCAGTGAAGGACCATGGGATATAACAGTAGGAGAATGCTGAGGATAGAGCCACCAGGAAGAAACGAAAGAGAAAGGCCAAGGAAGAGGTTTATGGATGTGGTGAGGGAAGACATGCAGGTAGTTGGTTTAAAAGAAACCAGAGGTCAGTAAGTAGGTCCTTCAGGATTCCCATTTGGCTGAAGAGGATCATTAGCTTCTTGGTGATGTTCTTTGTTGTGGCTTTTATCGGTGGGACCACTTTCTGGTAGTGTGTGGCATAGTCCACCATAGCAAGGCGGATGTGGTGGGCGTGGTGTGTTGACACTGGGGGCAGCTTTGGCAGAAGCACTATACTTCTGCCTCCATGCCTGGCCAATGGAACCTGTCTCTTATCTTTTTCAGCATGTTCCTTGGCCCCAAGTGTCCGCCCAGTGGGTACATGTGCGCTAGGTGCATCACCGAGTTTTCTTCCTTGGAAGCACCAAAAGGTCACAGGAGCCTGTTTATTACTGTGAAGTATGAGTGTGGTAGCAGTTTGTCTGGTCCTCCACCTGCACCACTTGGCAAGTTGCCCTCACGGGATGCCTGGTGACACACATTTAACAGAGGATTATTGTTATCATTAGACTCACCCTTTGCCCCAGTGTCCTGTGCTCATGAGCCGTTAACGCTGTATGGGCCCCTACTGCTTCTTGTCGTCCCCAGAGTGATGGTTTAGTGTTTCTGGAACCACGGCCAGTCTCTGCCTAAGAGTAGTGGTGCAGGTAGGTTAGAAACCACGCCTATTATTAATGGCCACTCACCTTCACTGTTCGCCACCCAGACCCTGACGATGGGCACCTTGTGCACGTCTCCATGCACACATGCAACAGGTATAGCTCCCCAGGCTATGATTAAGGGTCTGGCCAGTGTGACGTTACTGCCGAGTCCGTTCTTGTCACGCGTGTACTTGGCGTGGCTGGTAACGAGCAGTTTTTCCTTCCAGTCTTAACATGGATAGTGCGCACTCCAGTGCTTCAATTACCTCTTTGGGGTTTTTTGGATCTCGCATCCCCACAGCCTTTCGTTCCTTCCGACCTTCCATCTGGGTCCTTGGAGCGTTATAGTGTTTATAACCCTATTTGTGGAAATCCACTGTGGCGTTTCTCAGCAATAATCCGTATTGATCTAGGATTTTCTTATTTAAAAGATCGTAATTTTCCGCCACCTCTATTGGGAGGCTGTAGTATGCCAGTTGGGCATCCCCCGGTAGGTAGGGAGCTACTAGCCCATCCATGTTTTGGCCATCTCTGGTGTATTGCGATGCACTCAAAAGTGTACAGAAATGTTTGCGGGTCGTCCCTTGCCGTCATTTTGGTGAGAAGGCATTGCGCTTCCTTAGGAGGGGATTTCCAAGATTTCTGCGTTCTCCACCAATGTAGCGACTCGCTCACGTGACGGGTGAAACACACACACCAGGAGAGCAGAAATGCAAGAATCATGTTGTGGTTTATTTACAGTTCACAGGAGTGGTGGGGAAAAGAGAGACGTAAAGTCATGAATGCGAGTATTTCTTAGCCTGTTGGTCGGCATTATTTGGAGCTTAAAGGCGTTTCAGGGTAGCGACGCTTTGGTCCCGAGTTGCTCGATGCCACGGCCAAGCCGAGAGGAGCTGAGACCCTGTCCTGTCTGTGCGGGTGTGTGCTCTGTGAGGATCAAAGAAGCAGGATAAGCATCTGCGTGGCCACTGCGATAGCTTGCGCTGCTCTCGCTGCCGTCGCTGCTTCCTGTGAGAAAATGGAGAGATAATCCGTGGATTAGTCAGGAGCCAGACATTCTCCAACCTGTCTTCCTACTTGGCTCCTTTTATACTCTTCAGTCTTCTCAATAAGGGTGAAGAGTTGGCGCTCTCCTCATTCGGTTCCAGCCGTGCCTTGTTGTGTCGCTCCGCCCCCCTGCTATGTGCGCTGCAGCTTTCCACAACACGGGTGCTGAACTGGCACAGTATATTCAGCACCCGCCTGGCTGTCGTGTTCAGAGCGTTTGCCTGTTGATGTGTGCGTGACGTGAGGTCAACATCACAATATAAAAAAAATAAATAAATAAACGTTTTTTCAATCTACTAATAATGGAAACCTTTTATGACACAATAGGATTTTTTTTCAGACCATATAGTTGCGTTTTAAATAAAATGAAGGCCCTTAATTCCTAACTGTTTAGCTTTATGCCTGGCCTGGTATCTTTGTGTGTGTGTGTGTGTGTGTGTGTGTGTGTGTGTGTGTGTGTGTGTGTGTGTGTGTGTGTGTGTGTGTGTGTGTGTGTGTGTGTGTGTGTGTGTGTGTGTGTGTGTCAGAGGTGGGAAATAATAGAAATACTTCATAAGTGTACTTAAGTAGATTTTTTTGGTATCAGCTCTTTACTTCACTTTTTCTTTTTCTGACAACTTTTTACTTTCACTCATAAAATTTTTTACACAAATATCTGTACTTTCTACTGCTTACATTTTCAAACCAGACTTGATACGTTTAACAAATTAAGTTTTAATTATAAGGGGGAGTGGTGGCTCCAGCGGTTAAGGCGCTGGGTTGCAGATCGGAAGGTCTGGGGTTCAAGCCCCGGTATCGCCAAGCTGCCACTCTTGGGCCCTTGAGCAAGGCCCTTAACCCTCTATGCTCCGGGGGTCCCTTACGAGGGAAATATCAAGGTCCGTGACGTCGGAGTGACGTGGGGCCGCCTTCCCGTGGGCTCACCACCTGCAGGAGGGACCGTAAGGGACGGTGCTGTGAGGATTGGGCAGCAGTCGAAGGCGGGGGCCTGCTTAGACTGCTGCCCCCGCGACCCGAATTACGGATAAGCGGAAGAAAATGAATGAAAAGTTTTAATTATTCTATTTAATCTATTAATCTATTATAATCTATTTGATGACAATCAATATTTCCTGTCATTTTCAACATATTTCCTGTCATTGCGTGGCTTTTTTCAAACTACAACTGGTGTATTATTTCGTGGCTCTCACACACCACAGACGTTAGCTAGTTTACAAAGCTAACATCACGCAAGTCAGAAGGCAACAAGTATGGCTAATTTGGATAAGACAGAGGAAATCAGCGACGTAAACATGACTGAGAACAGAGACATTTCTAATCACCTGATCATCATCATCATCATCATCATCATCTTTTCTCTGCTTGTGTGTTCTACACACATAGACAAAATTGTTGGTACCCCTAACTTAATATTTTGTTCGGTCAATGAAATTAGAACTCACAATAGTCACTGAAAAAACTTTAATCTGACAAAAGTAATAATAAATAAAAATTCTATGAATGTTAACCAATGAAAGTCAGACATTGCTTTTTAACCATGCTTCAACGGAATTAATTAAAAAAATAAACTCATGGAACAGGCTTGGACAAAAATGATGGTACCCCTAACTTAATATTTTGTTGCACAACCTTTTGAGGCAATCACTGCAATCAGACGATTCCTGTAACTGTCAATGAGACTTCTGCACCTCTCAG
The DNA here is from genome assembly GCF_946808225.1 of Silurus aristotelis. Lineage (NCBI taxonomy): Eukaryota > Metazoa > Chordata > Actinopteri > Siluriformes > Siluridae > Silurus > Silurus aristotelis. The sequence continues at coordinate 7,837,472 of NC_139574.1, forward strand.
CAGGTATTTTGGCCCACTCCTCATGAGCAAACTGCCCCTGTTGTTTCCGGTTTGAAGGGAGTCTTTTCCAGGTGGCATGTTTCAGCTCCTTCCAAAGATGCTCAATAGGATTGGGGTCAGGGCTCATAGAAGGCCACTTTAGAAAAGTCCAATGTTTTCCTCTTAGACATTTTTGGGTGTTTTAGCTATGTGTTTTGGGTCATTGTCCTGTTGCAAGACCCATGACCTGCGACTGAGACCAAGCTTTCTGACACTGGCCAGTACATTTCTCTCTAGAATCCCTTGACAGTCTTCAGATTTCATTGTACCCTTCACAGATTCAAGACACCCTGTGCCAGATGCAGCAAAGCAGCCATGTTTCATAGTAGGGATAGTGTTCTTTTCTTGATATGCTTCATTTTTCTGTCTGTTAACTTAGAGCTAATGTGCCTTGGCAAAAAGTTAAATTTTTGTCTCATCTGTCCATAGATCATTCTCCCAGAAGCTTTGGCATATTCCAGTTTAGCTTTTTTATGATTTGTTTTTAACAATGGTGTCCTCCTTGGTCGTCTCCCATGTAGTCCACTTTGGCTCAAACAACGACGGATGGTGCAATCTGACACTGATGTTCCTTAAACATGGAGTTCACCTTGGATCTCTTTAGGAGTCTTTCTGAGCTCTTTATTTTACCATTCGGATTATCTGTCTCTTTGATTTGTCATAAATTTTCCTCGTGCGGCCACGTCCAGGGAGGTTGGCTACAGTCCCATGGATCTTAAATTTTTGAATAATATGTGCAACTGTAGTCACAGGAACATCTAGCTTGGAGATGGTCTTATAAGCTTTACCTTTATCATGCTTGTCTATAATTTTCTTTCTAATCTCCTGCGACAACTCTTTCCCTTGCCTTCTCTGGTCCATGTTGAGTGTGGTACACACCATGTCACCAGACAACACAGTGACTACCTGGAGCCCTATATATAGGCCCACTGACTGATTACAAGATTGTAGACACCTGTGATGCTAATTAGTGGACACACCTTGAATTAACATGTCCCTTTGGTCCAATTATTTTCAGTCTTTTCTAGGGGTACCATCATTTTTGTCCAGGCCTGTTCCATGCGTTTATTTTTTTTATAATTCCGTTAAGGCATGGTTGAAAAGCAATGTCTGACTTTCATTGGTTAACATTTATAGAATTTTGATTTATTATTACTTTTGTCAAATTAAAGTTTTTTTCTGTGACCATTGTGAGTTTTTCTTTCATTGACCGAAGGGTACCAACAATTTTGTCCACGTGTGTATATGGTGGAGGTTAAGCCTCGGTACATTCATTAGGTAACAACATTTTTTATTATTTAGTAATAATATATTAATTTGATGTGATGTTTAGTTACCAGCATGTCACTAAAAAAAGGTAGGAGTAATGGTTACTTCTTTTTAAGTATATGTCAGAGCCTAAACTTCTTTACTTTAAATTGAGTGAAAAAGTGTAGTAAGAACTTAAACTTTTACCAAAGTCTTTTAAAACATGAGTATATGTACTTGTCTTAAGTAAAAGATATGTGTACTTTAGCTATCTTGTGTGTGTGTGTGTGTGTGTGTGTGTGTGTGTGTGTGTGTGTGTGTGTGTGTGTGTTTACAGCGGAGTCCCTGACTATTTTCAAGCGACGATTGAAGACCTACCGTTTCCTGAAACACTTAAATGAGCACTTTCCAAGTTTGCTTTGTAGAATTCAAGAGTTATATTTAAATTGAGGGCGTCTGCTAAATGCCGCAAATGCAAATGTAAATGTTTATGATGATCAACTATAAAAATAAACAGTGATTAAATAAATATATATATATACAGTGAGGAAAATAAGTATTTGAACACCCTGCTATTTTGCAAGTTCTCCCACTTAGAAATCATGGAGGGGTCTGAAATTGTCATTGTAGGTGCATGTCTACTGTGAGAGACATAATCTTAAAAAAAAAAATCCAGAAATCACAATATATGATTTTTAAACTATTTATTTGTATGATACAGCTGCAAATAAGTATTTGAACACCTGTCTATCAGCTAGAATTCTGACCCTCAAAGACCTGTTAGTTTAATAAATGTCCACCTCCACTACATTTATTATCCTAAATTAGATGCACCTGTTTGAGGTCGTTAGCTGCATAAAGACACCTGTCCACCCCATACAATCAGTAAGAATCCAACTACTAACATGGCAAAGACCAAAGAGCTGTCCAAAGACACTAGAGACAAAATTGTACACCTCCACAAGGCTGGAAAGGGCTACGGGGAAATTGCCAAGCAGCTGTGGAAAAAAAGGTCCACTGTTGGAGCAATCATTAGAAAATGGAAGAAGCTAAACATGACTGTCAATCTCCCTCGGACTGGGGCTCCATGCAAGATCTCACCTCGTGGGGTCTCAATGATCCTAAGGAAGGTGAGAAATCAGCCCAGAACTACACGGGAGGAGCTGGTCAATGACCTGAAAAGAGCTGGGACCACCGTTTCCAAGGTTACTGTTGGTAATACACTAAGACGTCATGGTTTGAAATCATGCATGGCATGGAAGGTTCCCCTGCTTAAACCAGCACATGTCCAGGCACGTCTTAAGTTTGCCAATGACCATTTGGATGATCCAGAGGAGTCATGGAAGAAAGTCATGTGGTCAAATGAGACCAAAATAGAACTTTTGGGTCATAATTCCACTAAACGTGTTTGGAGGAAGAAGAATGATGAGTACCATCCCAAGAACACCATCCCTACTGTGAAGCATGGGGGTGGTAGCATCATGCTTTGGGGGTGTTTTTCTGCACATTAGACAGGGCGACTGCACTGTATTAAGGAGAGGATGACCGGGGCCATGTATTGTGAGATTTTGGGGAACAACCTCCTTCCCTCAGTTAGAGCATTGAAGATGGGTCGAGGCTGGGTCTTCCAACATGACAATGACCGGAAGTACACAGCCAGGATAACCAAGGAGTGGCTCTGTAAGAAGCATATCAAGGTTCTGGCGTGGCCTAGCCAGTCTCCAGACCTAAACCCAATAGAGAATCTTTGGAGGGAGCTCAAACTCTGTGTTTCTCATCGACAGGCCAGAAACCTGACTGATCTAGAGAAGATCTGTGTGGAGGAGTGGGCCAAAATCCCTCCTGTAGTGTGTGCAAACCTGGTGAAAAACTACAGGAAACGTTTGACCTCTGTAATTGCAAAAAAAGGCTACTGTACCAAATATTAACATTGACTTTCTCAGGTGTTCAAATACTTATTTGCAGCTGTATCATACAAATAAATAGTTCAAAAATCATACATTGTGATTTCTGGATTTTTTTTTTTTTAGATTATGTCTCTCACAGTGGACATGCACCTACGATGACAATTTCAGACCCTTCCATGATTTCTAAGTGGGAGAACTTGCAAAATAACAGGGTGTTCAAATACTTATTTTCCTCACTGTATATATATATATATATATATATATATATATATATATATATATATATATATATATATATATATATATATATACAGTACAGACCAAAAGTTTATATATATTATATATATACAGTACAGATCAAAAGTTTGGACACACCTGCTCATTCAAAGAGTTTTCTTTATTTTTATGACTATGAGTCACACTGAAGGCATCAAAACTATGAATTAACACGTGGACTTATATATGGAATTATATACATAACAAAAAAGTGAACTTAAAATATGTCATATTGTAGGTTCTTCAAAGTAGGCATCAAGAGAATGCCAAGAGTGTGCAAAGCAGTAATTTAAGCGGTGGCTACTTTGAAGAACCTACAATATGACATTTTTTCAGTTGTTTCACACTTTTTTGTTATGTATATAATTCCACATGTGTTAATTCATAGTTTTGATGCCTTCAGTGTGACTCTACAATTTTCATAGTCATGAAAATAAAGAAAACTCTTTGAATGAGAAGGTGTGTCCAAACTTTTGGTCTGTACTGTATATATATGTATATGTATATGTATATACTGTATATTCAGAGCGTTTGCCTGTTGATGTGTGCGTGACGTGAGGTCAACATCACAATAAAAAAAAAATAAATAAATAAGTTTTTTCAATCTACTAATAATGGAAACCTTTTATGACACAATAGGATTTTTTTTCAGACCATATAGTTGCGTTTTAAATAAAATGAAGGCCCTTAATTCTTAACTGTTTAGCTTTATGCCTGACCTGGTATCTTTGTGTGTGTGTGTGTGTGTGTGTGTGTGTGTGTGTGTGTGTGTGTGTGTGTGTGTGTGTGTGTGTGTGTGAGGAAGTGAGGAAGTGAGGAAATTGGTTTCATTTAAGAGTTTTGCTTCCACCCTGTGGACTTTGTTGGAATTGCAGCTTTTACAATCATTTCATACTGTGTAATTTTAAATTTACATTTACGCCATCTTGGCAGATGTCCTTATATAGAGCAACTTACAACTGAGCAGGAAATGGTTAAGGGCCTTTGCTCAAGGGCCCAGCAGTGGCAGCTTGGCAGGATTTGTTTTTGTGACCTACTGATCCGAAGTCCAATGCCTTAACCACTGACCTACCATAAACCTCAGATACAGTGCCAGTTACATGTTTGAACACACATTCTTATTTTATGATTTTTATTGTTTTCAATAGTGTACATTAATAAAAGATAAAGGCATTGAGATTATGATTATGATAATGAGATTGTTACAGAACAAATATGTATTTATGTAGTCGACAAGAATGATTTAAATAACCCAGAATATGTTTTATATTTTTGATTCCAAAAAGTAGCCACTTTTTGCTTTGTTGACTGTTTTGCACACGTTGCATTTTCGCAGTCAGCCTTAAGAGGGAGTCACTTGGATTGGGTTAGGGTTTATGGGTGAGTGCTTGTTGGCTGCTTTTCCTTCAATTTCCGGTCAATCTATCTTATTTTATTTAAATCAGGTGATTGTGGAGGCCAGGTCATCTGATGCAGCTCTCCTTCACTCTCCTTTTTAAATAAATAGTCCTTACATAACCTAGAGGTGTGTTTGGGTCATTGCCTTGTTTAAAAACTTATGATGTTTACACTGAGGGCAAACCAGACAGTTGGCATGTTGTTGCAAAATGCTGGTTAACATGTCTACAAAATGCTGTGGTAGACATGCTGGTTAAACGTGCCCTCAATTTTGACTTATCATGAACAGGGTCACTAGCAAAACACCCCCACACTATTACACCTTCTGCTCCATGCTTCACAGTGGAAAATACGCATTAAGGAACCGTTCACCCTCTGTGTGTTTAACAAAGACATTGCGGTTAGAACCAAGATTTACAAATTTGGACTCTTCAGACTAAAAGACAGTTTACCACTGATCCAATTTCCATTCCTTGTGTCTTTTGGCTCAAGCGAATGTTCTGCTTGTTGTTCTTCCAAAGTAAGTTTTTTTTTTTTATTCGACCATCAAGGCCTGACTCATGCAGTCTCCTTTGAACAACTGATGAGGAAATATGTCTGTCATTTAAACCCTGAAATGCATTTATGTAAATCTGCATTTTCCAAGGCTGGTAATTCTAATAAATGTATTCATAGTGTTTAATGGTTTTGGAGACTCTTGGGATACATTTAAATTCTTGAGATTTTTCAGATTGACTGATCACCCAAATAAGGATGGGTTCCCCTTTTGGGTCTGGTTTCTATCAAAGTTTTTCTTCGCCACAGTCACCATGGTTTGCTCATCAGGGATAAATACAAATCGTTCACCTTGACTTAAAAATTCTGTAAAGCTGCTTTGAGACAGTGTCCGTTGTAAAAAAACGCTATAAAAATAAACTTGACTTGACTTGACTGACCTTAATTTCTTGAAGTAATGATAGACTGTCTTTTCTCTTTACTTAATTGAATGTTTCTTGACATAATATAGATTTCTACAGTACTAATAAGGCTACTGACTCTGTACCCAGCCTTACAATGCACAGGACAACTGATAATCTAAAGCACATTAAGAAAGCAAGAAATTCAACAAACTCTTGACAAGATCTACCTGTTACTGAAAACCATTCCAAGTCACTACCTTGTAAATCTGTTGTGGGAATGTAATGAGTTTGCCAAGCTCTCATCAAAGTTAAATCTAGCTATTTTGAACAATCTAAACTATAAAACATTTAATGACATGTTAAACACTTTTTTGTTTACTACATAATTCCATATGTGTTTTTTTAGTAGTTTCTCTAAGTCCTTTTTTTTTTCTTTGGATTTTTTGATGTTTTGGAGATTTTCATCTTGTTCTATCTCCAACCAGCAGGATTTTTTTTTCTGTTTTTACACAGCACACATTTCTGGCTTATAACTGCATCCCTACTGAGTCTTCACACCAAAAGAAAGACTCCATTATATCTGCAAACACATCACACTAAGACCGGTGATAAAACTTTTCTTCAGGTGCCATTGTTTTTGGAATCTCTAGCTTGGTTAAAATCCTTTTATAATGTATCATAAGACTCTGCTTAAAACTCTTTCACCTATAAAGCCCTATGTAGGAGTTCATTGGTGTTTAAATATCATCTGTAGGCACTCAATTCTCCTTTTTAAATTATTCTGAACATTAAACAAATTTACAATATTGAGCCTTAGTTAACCTAAAAATGAAGACGGTATCTGTCGTTTGTAATTAGTTTAATTCTATTGTGAAAAAATTAATAAATTTCGCATATCACTATTTAAACCAGTTTAACAAATTAAATAATGAGTACAGGGATTTAGACTACTATTGGTACCCTTGGGAAATATAAAAAATGACAGTTGTGAAATATTTTCAGTGTTGTTTAACCTTATGATTGCTTGTTTAATTAATTCACAAAATATTCATCTTTCGTGGATATCATACAGTTGCAAACAAAGCACAGTTCTATTTAAACAAAACATTTGTGTGCCACAGTTAAGGGCACCCCTAGGAATTCATATAAGTAAAATAAATCTGAAAAAATTTTCCACTGATATTTAAAATTGTTAGTAAAGCTAGGTGATTAGGAACAGGACATTTTTCAGTAATCCAGATATTATTAGTTATTCATCACAATAAGTATGACCAAAGAATACAGCTGTGGTGGTGGTGAGGAGCAAAAGATATTTGAGCTTTACCAAATGGGAAGTGGCTATTAAAAATAGTTCCCCTTTGGAAACTCAAGCTGCATCAACAACGCTTTGGAAATGCCTCTGCATGACCACGCCCTGAACCACGTGTGTGATCAGTCCAACTGAAAAGCATGTGACATTACGATCAGGAAGAGTAACATGTCGTGGAGATGGCGCTAGCTTCTGTTTGTTCAGGAAGGGCTCTGTGTGTGTTTGTTTTTGCCACAGGTAAGTCGGTTAGTTGGTAAAAAAGAAAAAGAAAAAAATCGGGAAAATGGAAAAGCAAACTAAAGGCAAGCGGTCATTCAGGCTGTTTGGAGGGCTCTTGAGGGAGGGGGACACTGAGGTGTCTAGATCCTGGGGCAGCCCTTATTCGGAAAAGTGGCACCTGTTCACTATATGGTGCGAAGGTCACCAGTTAAATCCAGTTACTGCCCAGTTGGCACAGTGCTGGAATTTCTTCAGGAACAGTTTGCCAAAGGGTTGTCTTCTTCCACCTTAAAGGTTTACGTGTCCGCTATTGTGCTCCGCTTGCTGAGATTTCTAACAGTCAAAACTAGCCATCTCATCTCTAAAGAGATTTAGGGACCTTTCCATGAGCCCTTGCTGCCTGAAGTTCACCCCAGGCATGGCTATTGCCTTCCTCTACCCCAGGCTGGGGTATGTCCAGTCAAGACCAGTCATGCTCCAGGAATTCTATTCTCCTTCTTTTCAGGCCCCCGACAAGGAGAAGCTTAACCTGGTGTGTCCGATTACAGAACTGCCTTGTAGAGTAGGACAGACCAGTTGTTTGTCTGCTATGATCCATAAATGAAGGGTCTCTCTGCAGATAATCAGACCCTCAGCAGGTGGATTGTGGATGCTATCTACTCCTCTTATGAGTCTTCTGGTCTCCCCACCATTTTTGGGGTCAGAGCTCACTCAAGTGTGGCGGCCTCTAAGGCCTTTTCCTCTGGAGTGTCTCTCCAAGACATTTGCAACACTGTGGGATAATCTACCCCACTGACGTTTGTCAGGTCCTATACCCTTAACATTAGTGCCACTCTACCACTGGCCCCTTTGCCCTTCAACCTAGCTGTGCCCATCCACACTAGGCAGGGATTGGTCAGTCTGGCAGTATTGTACACTTGTTCCCAAAGCGTTGCTGATGCAGCTCGAGTTCCCTAAAGGGAACGTCTCTAGGTAACATATGTAACTGTGGTTCCCCAAGGAAGTTGAAGTTCCCCAACGCTGCATCAACAACGCTTTGGGAACAAGTGTACAATACCACACTCCAAGCATCCCTGCGATCGTTTTCTTCACTTTCAAAGCTTGCTCCATCTCCATGGCATGTGCTTTTATACTTCCTGGTCATGACGTCACCCCGCTGATGACATCTAGCTTTTCCGTTTGACTGATTACACACGTAGTTCAGATGCAATCCGAAAGCATTGTTGATGCAGCGTCTCATTCCCTCTGGGAACCAGGGTTAGATACACAACCTAGAGATGTTTATTTTCAAAATCAGGGCAATGATTGAAAAGTTCCAGTTTTACCACACTGTGATGATGATGTGAATGGCCAAAAAAGTATCCAAGGACCAATACTGGAGAATTGCAGATAGTAGTTGCATATTCGTATCAGAAAGTCTCCAAAACTTTGTTTGTATATCACCTATATCACCACAAGTTGTTTGGAATGATTTCAAGATAATAAGTCTTTACTCTTAACTCAAATATGCTAAAGTGTGTTTTGTTTGCCAAACACTACTGTAACTTTAAATGGATTCATGGTCTAGAGTCAGATGACTCCAAAATGTATTCATGTTTTTCATCCATTCATTCATTCTTTCATTTATTTATTCATACATTCTTTTATACAATCATATTACCACTTTTTTTTTTTTATTTGTATAGTGCTTTTACAATTGATATTGTTTTAAAGCAGCTTTACATAGATAAAAAAAAAGTGCTAATATGATTGTATAAAAGAATGTGTAAGTTTAGTGCCTATAAGTATGTTCCATTTGATTTAAAAAAAAATCTTAATATGTTTGGCATTAATTAATTTTATTTATAATTAATTTATGTTTGACATAAATTAAATTAATACATTTTTTTTGTGTAGCACGTTTAACAATAAACACTGTCCAAAAGTACAGTTTAAAATGAACTTTTAAGTATAACTTTTAAATGTATAAATCAGTCCATATGTTTATGACTTTAAAGTTTATCCATTAGGAGTGGCAACAGAGGCAAGGAAAAACTCCCTGAGATAGTATGAAGAAGAAACCTTGAGAGGAACCAAACTCAAATAGGAACCCATCCTAATCTGGGTGGCACTGAATGTCCATTCATTATATTTGCATCATTGTTTGTTCACTGAAACAGACTCAGGTACAAAATGTTCATGTTAATTGTAGTCCTAAGCCATTGTGTCAGACTGTTTACAAAGTTAGTGCCCTCTAAAGGAAACTGTCATTGCTTAAGTATGGTGGTGACCAGTTAATATTTTTTCTGTCTATATATTTTGTTATAATATATGGCACCATGGACTCAAATATCAACAGATATTAAATAAACACCTGACTGTCTGTGCCAGAAAGTTTCAAATGGGCTGTGGTTGTATCTTCCAAAAGGACGATGATCCAAAAACTATACTAACTTGAACCTCATAGAAAACCTTTCAGGTCCACGAGTATGAACCTCAAAATTTGAATGATCTGAGGAATTCTGCATGGAGAAATGGTCTCAGATTCCTTGCCATGTATTTCTGAACCCACAGTAATCACGCATTATAGAAACATATTTAGAGATGGGATTTTGGCATATGTTGGTAACAGACTTCCGGAAAGTATTCACAGCGCTTACATTTTTCAACATTTTGTTATGTAAAAAAGTTTGTTTGAAATTTTTGCTAATGTATTGAAGAAATAAAGAAATAAAAATCATGTCTTTTTGAGTATGATGCTACAAGCTGAGCACAATTTTCAAGGCAGTTTCTCCCATTCTCCTTTGCAGAACCTCTCAATCTCCATCACGTTGAATCAGGTTTGTTTGGAGCATCGGTACACAGCCATTTTCAGATCTCTCCAGAGATGTTCAATCGGGTTCAAATCGGGGCTCCAGCTGGGCCACTCCTTTGTCATCTTGGCTGTGTGCTTAGGGTTGTTGTCCTTTTGGAAGATGAACCGTCGCTCCAGTCTGAGTTCAAGAACACTCTGGAGCACGTTTTCATCAGGGATGTGTCTGTACATTGCTGCATTCATCTCTCCCTTGATCCTGACTTTTTGGCAAAGTCCAGGTGAACTGTCATGTTCATTTTACTGAGGAGTGGCTTCCGTCTGGACACTACAATATGACTGCCTGACTGGTGGAGTGGAAAGCTCTCTTCCCTTCACAGAGAAATGCTGGAGCTCTTTCAAAGTGACAGTTGGGTTCTTGGTCCCCTCCTTCTCTAACCGATCACAGAGGTGGCCGGCTGTAGGGAGAGTCCTGGTGGTTACAAACTTTTTCCATTTACGGATGATGGAGGCAACTGTGCTCACTGGGACCTTCAGTTCTGTGCCTCGATACAATCCTGTCTTGGAGGTCTACAGACTTTCCTTTGACTTCATGGCTTAATTTGTGCTCTGACATGCACTGTTAACTTTGGGACCATTTAGGTGTGTGCCTTTTTAAATTATGTCCAATCAACTGAATTTACCACAAGTATCATATCAAGTATTAGAAACATCTTAAGGATGATCAGTGGAAATGGTTACATATGTTCATGCTCTGAAATAATATGTGTAATCAGTCAAAAATTGGATGCTGGTCATGACCAGGAAGTATAAAACACACATGGAGTGAAGCTGGCGCCAGCTTCTGTAAAGGAGAAGGTAGTGCTGCAGGGATGCCGGCAGTGTGGCTTGGAGACACAGCGTCTCGTTCCCTCAGGGAATTAGGGTTACAAACGTAACCTAAAAACATTCCCTTTCAGAAACTCGAACTGCGTCTTAAAGCTTTGGGAACGAGTGTCCAATCACGCCAGAATGACCAGTCCCTGAATAGTGTGTATAAGCACAGCTAGGTGGAAAGGACAGAGGGGCCAGGAGTGGCACTGCGGTCCAGGTTATAGAACCGGACGAAGGTCAGCGGGGTGGACCGGCCCACAGCGTTGCAAATGTCTTGGAGGGTACTCCAGAGGACCAAGCTTTTGAGGCATCCACACTCCGGGTGGAGTGAGCTCTGACTCTGAATGGAGAGGGGAGACCAGAGGATGATGCAATGGCATCAATGATCCATCTGCAGAGTGTCTGCTTATTAGCAGGGAGGCCTCTCTTTGAGGGGCTGCAGCAGACAAACAGTCGATCAAATTTTCTCCAGGGACCCGTTCTGTGGACGTAGGTGTCCAGTGCAAGTATCGGACATAGCCGGTTCAAAACAGAGGAGGATAGAGAAGGTCATGGGACGACCGAGGGCCCTTGTGGATGTAAGCCATTCTGGGTTCAAGAAGGCACTGGCCATGTCTGGAGTAAGCTCCAGGAAAAAGGGGAGCCACAAAAAGGGCCTGCAGGTCTCCTACTCTCTTAAGAGAGCAAATGGCCAACAAGAACGTGGTCTTGATGGAAAGATGCCTCCAAGATGCCTCAGCTAGAGGCTTGAAGATGACGGTTAGATCCAACCCAGATACTCTAGGTCGTACCAGAGGCCTCAGCCTCTGGGTGCTGCAAAGAAAATGAAAAACACTTTGGCAAAATGTCCTTGGAGGAAATCCAGCACTAAACCAGCTGGGCAGTGGAATGGATCCAGCTGATGGTGCTCACACCACGAGCAGAACAGATGCCTTCTGGCGGCATACAACCTTGGCCGATATAATATACCGCTGGGAATGCTGAGAACATGGCAAAGGCTGTGAATATTTATGTACATCTGATTTTTTCTGTGTTTTATTTTTCATATATTTGCAAAAATTTTAAACACACTTCTTTCACATTGTCATTATGGTATTGTTTGTAGAATTTGGGGGAATTAATGAATTTAATCCATTTTGGAATAAGGCTGTAACACAACAAAATGTGGAAAAAGTAAAGCGCTTTTTTTTTTTTTTTTTTTTACTTTTTTCTGTTTTTAGTGCTGACCACTAGTTAAAGATTAATTATATGCACATTTAAGTACTGATAACAGGTTAGAGGTTCTATTAGTTTCTTTGACGAAATTTCATTCATAAGAATGTAATTTGAGCCCATTGCTAGAGCTAAAAATGTCACATGACTTACCACACAGAAAAAGATTGTAGAAAAATAGCACAAAGCTGATTAGCTGATGGATGACACCAGGAGGGTGATCCTTGGCTGTTTGCCAACATGTGGCACTGCATTTGTTTGAACTGTTTGACACAAACTTTAAACAAAAATAGTATTCTTTAAATGCAAATTTTACCCCACATTAGGCTTTTTTAAGTCCAACACAGGTGATTTTTTGACTCTGAAAAATAATTGAGTGAGTTAAGCTCTGTTGAACATCATGACTCTTTTAGTGAGTCAATTGGCTGGCCAGAATTGTTGTTTTTTGCGTAATTAATTGACACTCTCATGTTACCTTTTAATAAAAAAAAAAAAAACACTAAATAAATGTAAAAACCGCAATATCACATATCAAGAAACTTAAATACATTGCCGACCAAGTGCTTTCTCTGACAAGCTGACAATGTATATCAGAACAAAAACCAAGCCATGAAGTAAAAGCCCTGCTGGCAGAGCTCAGAGACAGAATTGTTGAAGGGTACAAATCTTGGTAAGCTACAAACAATTGCTGCTGCACTTAAAATTTCCAAGAGTATATTGGCCTTCATAATTCTCAAATAAAAGAAGTGTGGCACAACCATAACTCTTCCAAGAGCAAACTGACTTGCAGGAGATGACCCTTAGTAAGAGAGGTGACCAAGAACCCGATAGTCACTCTGACTAAGCTTTGGAGAGAATGTGTGGAGGTGGGGCAAAGTTCCAGAAGGACAACCATCACTGTAGCCCTCCACTGATCTGGGCTTTATGGCAGAGTGGCTAGACTGAATCCTCTCCTCAGTGCAAAACATATTGAAGTCTGTTGGAGTTTGCCAAAAAGGCAACTGAAGGACTCTCAGTCTGTGTGGAACAAGATGGACTGGACTGATGAGACCAAGAATAAACTGTTTGACCTTAGTCTTAAACATTATGTTTGGAGGAAATCAGGCACTGCCCATCACCTGCCTAAAGCTATCTCCTCAGTGAAGCATGATGGTGGAAGCATCATGCTGTGGGGGTGTTTTTCTGCAGCAGGGACTAGGCAACTGGTCAGGGTTGAGAGAAAGCTGAATGGAGCAAAGTACAGCGATATCCTCAATACAAACCTGTTACATAGCGCTCAGGACCTCAGTCTGGCCCAAAGGTTTACCTTTCTACATGACCACAACGCTAAGCACACAGCCAAGACACCACAGTAGTGGCTTAGGAACAATTCTGCGAATGTCCTAGAGTGGCCCAGCCAGAGCCCTGACTTGAACCCTGTTGAGCATCTTGAAAAAACCTAAAAAAATGGCTGTCCAGTGATGGTCGCTATCCAACCTTCAACTATGAGGATGTATTTGGACAGTAATTGATATAAACAGTAAGCTACTATGGCTTAGGATTGCAATTTGCACGAACAGCTCTGTATCACTGAAAAGTACATATCAACAATGATAAATCTATAATAAATAGACATTTGGTGCCATCCAGGAAACAATTTCACCATTCCCACTAATACAGGTGTTCATGTGTAGTGTATCAATGTGGTATTAAATAATAACTGAATAAAATAATATTAGTATCAGTAAGGCATCAGCAGAAAATGTGTCTTAGCAGTGTAACAATCAGTTCAGTAGGGTGATTATTTGGAAAGGGCATAATTTATAACCTTCCTTTAATATTTCATTAGACATACTATCCCTTGAGTTTTTAATTCAAAGTGAATTAAATGCCTAGTATGCAACTGTGGGGCTTTTTCTTTTCATGAATGTCATTTAAGTATGTCAATGTCAACAAAGTTTATGAATGTTAATGATGTTTTTAAATCTTTAATCTGCATTTTTTTTTAAATCTGTTAGCTTTTCTGACTGTAGATGAAAAAAATGTCAATAATGATGCTGAAAAGAAGAAGAGAAAAGACTGAAGAAAGATGCAACACCATCCTCCATCACACACCATTACTTCAAGGCGTACTTCTTTGTCACGCCCACACCACGCTTTTCCTACGCGGAAGCATCCTACCCTCAAAGAAATCTGATTGGTTAACTAAAAGAAAACGTCATATGTAACGCGGCACCCCATTTGCCGAGTTTTCCATCTGTCATGTTTTATGCTAATGAGTCTTCGCTCTGATAGCGGACGTGCCTGAGCGGCTTACAGAGAGACAGGAAAAGGGGGCGGACAGTGTCCCTGAGCCGGCACCTTATTTAACTCGTTTTATTTAATTTTCTTAAGCACATTTCTGTTTCTGAAGGCGCGGAAAATGTCGAAGCCTGACACCAAGAAGTTTTTCGAGAATCTCTCTGGAGCTGGTAAAGCTATCGCGGTGCTGACAAGCGGAGGGGATGCTCAAGGTACCGCGTTTCGGGGTTGTGTCTCAAAAAACCTGCCTAGTCACTATGCATGCGCACTTTATAGGGCGCCAACTTAGTACTTCTTGCAGCCTATGTGGTGCACTACGGAGGTTTTTGGCATTCGACCGGGGTTTGTGTTCTCCGTGACATTGGGAAGGACAAGTAAAACACCGGGGGTTACATGATGGCATCCTAGACCGGGTTTAAACAGTACTAAAATATCAGTGTAAACCTGTTTTAAAACTGAATATTACAGGAATTTATTTATATTATATAATTTATTTATATAATATGGCTTATTATGGTTTGGATGGAATGGAACCTGAACTTAGTGCGGCTGTGATGCATGTACATGCACTCGGTTTTTTCCCCTGAATGTCAAGTCTTCCCATCTGAAGCAAAATACCCCGTATATTCATACACCCTTGGGTATATTCTCTGTTTCAGAGGGTTTTAATACCACTGAAGGACGATCATGAGATGCCCCGGTACTGCATTGCGGGAGCCCGTCTGCATCACGCACGCAGGATGCGTTGCACAAACGCAGACGCAGCGCACCTCAAAAGTGTTTAGCATGCGCAACCGGTGCGCGACGCGCGGTAGGGTCGCCATAGCAACCCCCTCACCCCTCACATAGCAACCCCCTCACCCAATAATTGATATTTTCCCCCTGTAGCTTCTTCCGGTTTTTTTCGACGCTTTCAAAACCAGGAAGTGGTCGTGTTTAATTCTACACCGTAAATCAAACTCTTCCCCATCT
Source organism: Silurus aristotelis (assembly GCF_946808225.1). Taxonomy (NCBI): domain Eukaryota; kingdom Metazoa; phylum Chordata; class Actinopteri; order Siluriformes; family Siluridae; genus Silurus; species Silurus aristotelis. The sequence goes on from NC_139574.1 coordinate 7,852,895, forward strand.
TCAACCATTATGATGTCACGATGTCTAAATATTTTTTGATTGGAGTTTTATGCTGTAAATGGGGTCGAAATGACGTCATCGAGTAGCGTACGTGATGAACCGTAATTACCTGCCCGCGGTAGAGGTTGCCATGTTTGGGGATAAGCGTCCGCGGTGTACGCGTGAGGATATAAAGGTAATAGGCTTTAACTTAGACACGCACACACACACACGATCAGACCGCATATCACGCCATTATTAAGACCGCGTTAATTGCCCTGTGTAAGGGGACAAGGTGTACGTGAATGCTCCAAATCTGGCAACCCAAGTAGCCGAGGAAACCGCACAGTCATGTGTGCAGTTTCTCTTTCTGGCGCACGAGAGTGTAGGCACGTCACCCTGCGGTGGAAAACTTATTCACACACACACACACACACACACACACACACACACACACACACACACACACACTCCCATTTCCGCTTGCACATCCCACAGCATTCATTTGTCACTATATGACTTCATCTTTCCTAACCATCTTCTTCTTCTTTTTTTCACCTGTTTTTCATCTTTTTTTCTTCTTTTTGTTCTTTTTCAAATTCCTCTTTTCCTCTTTGTCTTTGTCCTCTTCTTTCTCTTCGTCTCTCCTTCATCATCTCCTTCTTGTACTTTCTCTTCCTCCTCCTCTTCTTCAACAGCACTTCTTCAAATTCATCATATTCCTTCTCTTCCTTCATACCTTCATTATCTTCCTCTTATACTTCTTCCTCCTCTTTTTCCTCCTCTTACGCCTCTTCTTCTTTTTATTATTCATTCATATTCAACCATGAATATTCATATGAGATGCTCCTCATGAGAGATCTATTTCTGAAAACAATTTGCTCCCTTGCACTTTCACCTTGTCTAGACATGCACTTGATATTTTCAGGCTGTTTCAATGCCCTGACCCGCTAAACTATAAAAACGGATCCTATCCATCTACCATCTATCCATCTAAACCAATCAGCGCTGTGTATTAAATCTTGGCTTAGCAATAAAAATGGATCATGTCAATTTAGCCCTAAACGAATTAGCGTTGTGTAATAAATCACATGTCAGCTCACGTCAGCTCACCAGTCCTCCGAATTTTCCGAACACTTTTGAATGGAAGGTCAGAGTTTTAAATTTGAGACACAGATTATGGCAACAGTCACAATGAGGGTGAAAAGTTTCCAGAGAAAAAGTTTATTAGTGTGTTTTATAGTGTGTGGTGAATATTTTGTTTTAATATATGTTGCACATATGATACGCGTCTTTGTGAAGGTCTGCTTCAGACATTTCTGTTAGATATTTCATTCATTCTGGGACACGCTGCAATATTTCTGCAATGCTAACCCTTGCTTTGTGAGATTGTCTGAGTCTGTACAAGTGATAACACGTTTGACAGATTGATTTGGTCCTTGCTCATCCTTCAGGCATCAAACCTGACAAACTGCAAGATTTGGCAAGAAGTAAAAAAAAAAAAAAAACCTCCACATAAATCAGAGAACCTGGCTTCCTGCTAAATGTTCCAATGAACACTACATGGCTCCAGAACATACATCAGAGGTGGGCGGTCAGTCAGCAAAGTCTTCTCTGTTGGCCGAAACACTATCAGAAGCACTGACCTACATTTACAACCTAACTTTTAATATTTGTTCAATGAAATTGTATTAATTTGTTCCCAACCGTTTATTCTCTTAATTTCGTAGAGTTTCTCTCGGCTGCACTGCTTCCAGTACGTGTATGTGGATGTTAGATTTTTTTGTCCAATCAGATTTCAGCCTCTATGTGCTGCCCTGTCAATCTAATCTGCCCAGGGCCTTCAAAGTCAGTACTGCTGGCCTTTTTACCAAAGTCCTCTCAAAAATGACTGTAGCTCTGTTTCTTGAACCAAGCGGATTCCCCCCCGATCCTGCCGTTGTTAATTCTATGCTTTTGCTGCTTATCCCACGTTCCGCGCTGCGCTCCTACCAAGCGCCGCTACTACCAAGCGCGGCTTTCGCCTCCCGTTCATCGCATAACATTCAACAACAAAAGGCATATGTGCAGTAACTAACAGCAGAGATTCACCAGTATTCAATACAACACCTGTAGCAGCTGTAAGGCTTGATTTTTCCGCCACTTTCGCGAGTTCTTCTGCGGCTGCACAGCGCCGATCGAGATAACCAACGTTAAATGGCAATTTTCCCCCCTTGTGCTCGGGATATCAGGGTTCGGCGACATAAAAAAGTCGACATAACCGATAAAAAATGCTTAGAAAAAGCAAAAAACTTCGACTTAATAGGGTTGTCGAGTTAACCGAGGGCGAGATAACCGGGTTCCACTGTGTATATATATATATATATATATATATAGTGTTAAAAAATACTACAAAAAACATCATCTTTTCTTGGTGAAACTACATGAAAATGAAGCACTGATGGCAAACCGACTTTAAAGCCCTGTTATATGCAGTACAGGACTAGGCACGTGATCCACTAATCAACACGCTTGCATTGCAGAGACAGAAATCTACACCATGTACGAAATTACACACTTGGCTGCATGCTACTATTGGAAAGCCATCAATGACAAGGTCGTGTGACGTGTCCTGACACGAAGCGCTGTGTTGCTGTAACTACCCCGAAGGTAGACACTCTATGGCCAACCGTTTTTAAACGTCTGACCGATCTGACACCTATATGTGCTTTTTAAATATCGCTTTCTATATTTAGTTTCCCCCTTTGTTGTTATAATCATTCCTGCACTTCTTGCGAAGGGTTTAAATCATTAGTAAGGTCACGAACCGATGCCAGTTGAGAATCCCTGAGGTGTAGTTGGCGTTCCAGGTCATCCCAGAGGTGTTTAATGGATCTGAGGTCAGGGCTCTGTGAAGGACATTCAAGGGCTGTGACTAAAATCTTGGCGCACTGTCCTTCAGAAGGTCACTATTTGCAATGTAGTTGTACATAGATGTATGTAGATTGGAAACTTTTAATGGGAATCGTGATCATATGGGAATTAATCAGGAATTTGTAATTTTTATTTTACTAAACTGCAGGTTAGCCTTTAACAGAGAAGTTTAATGTAGTTGAAAAAAAAGGCAGTATAATTTTGGTTAAAACAACCAGATTGAATGCATTTTCAGTTGAATTTCTACCTGCACATTCAATCAATCACATGCACACAGAAACACTTACTGCAGCATGATTGAGGTCACACCCCCTACATGTAATGTGAATTCCTCCATAACATATCACACATCATTTCTTGAATCCTGCACATGAAACAGGCATAACATTTTTATGAGTATTCATGTATATGACATAAATCTTACATTCATTTATGTTTAAAACTTGTGTTGTAAGCTTTTTTGTTACTTGTGTTTTATTTTTAATTAAAGTTTAATTAAATCAAAGTAAAATAAATGTCATTTAAAAAAAAAATCTGTATTAGTTTGCATGCATGTCAGCTTATGACCAAACACAATGTTTATACTTATGTTTGTATATGATACAGCATGGGTTTTTAACCGGGGGTTTGGTACTGCAGGGGGTCTGCTAATTAATGTTAAATAACAAAAATGTTTTGTTAAAAAAAGAAATAAACATGGGTAAAAACACATCAAAGTCATTCAAAATATTTAATAAAAAATTTATTACATTCAAGTTCTATTAAAATTAAAGCTGAAGTTCATGTAAATGTATAATTGTCCACCTGATAGCTAAAGAAAAAAATTTATGGAACTGCAAATCCATTAAAATAAAAAAAACATCTGCTTGTTATGATGCCTAAATCTTTTTGAAAGACTGGAAAATAAACGAAATTATACAGACGATGATGCATGTAAAACAACAGAGTATCTCGCAAAAGTACAAGAGTACATCGCTCACATTTCAGAAACCATTTTATTATTCCTTTTCAAGAGACAATACTATAGAAATGAAACTTGGATATATTTTAGAGTAGTCAGTGTGCAGCTTGTATATCAGTACAGATTTTCTGTCCTCTAAAAATAACTATACAGCTATTATTGTCTAAATAGCATACAATAGAGCACTTGTCTCTATTGCCTAATGGGTCCTTGACTTAAAAAACTTTAAAGACCTCTGTGATACAGTTAATATACATGTCCCCATATTAATTTCCAGAAATTCCCATAAATTCTTTGTAAAATTCCAAGTACCTTTCCAACTTGAAAAATTTTTGGGAAAAAAAAATCTCCAAATAAAGTTCCCATAGAAAGTTTCCAGAAATTGACCATACGTTTTCTCCGCTCCTTTGCAACCCTAGACCTGATTGGTCAGAAGATAAAAAAAAAAAAAAAAAGAAATTGCGTGAAGACTGCATTCTGCAAAGTCGCCTCTTCCCAACACATTGCATGTGAAAACAGCTCGAGTGGTGTTAAATGTGACACATTGATAATTTGTATCTTAAGAGGTCATGGCAAATCGTCTGCAAAATTACTAGAGAGTCATTGATCTATATATAGATGACCTCTTTAGGTTGGTGACTTCAATGCCGTATCAGTTTGAACAATTCGGTTAGGGTTGGAATAATGCCTACATATTTTCCATCCCCCGTTTGGACCGACTCTGTGACAATGTAGGTCTTATTACTTACGTAAATGTACTTCATGGCTGGTAGATCATTCACAAACATCCAGCTTGGAATTAAAACAATAAAACGGTACAAAAATGTGTTGTGCGAGTTCTATGAAACAGAGTATTAATAAGCGAGCATTTTTTAAAGAGGTGATGAGCAATCTGGTATTGGACGATGTATTTCCTCACCGCAGTGGCCACTGGCACAAGACTAGATTTTATGGATTAAAAGCCATGTATTATGTATTAGAGAGAAATATGTCAGATTCAATGCTTTAGTTACCCAGCTGGTCTGGGACTTTTTCCGCCTTCTGATAATCACTCCAAATCAATCCAAAGGCTTAAAGTATTACTTTAAGGGTGGATTATGGTTGGAGCTGACAGGAATGCTAGGGTAAAACAAATGAGCAATCTTTACAACCGTGGTGACCTGAAGAGCATCTCAGAATGCTCATATGCAGAACCTTGAGGCCTACAATAGCAGATAACAGCAGGCAGGAAAAGTCTATCTCAAAATACAGAGTTTTCTCCAACATTGAACATTTAAAGGCTCTGGTATGCAGGGGGTGTTGTTGAATGTATAATCCTCTCAGATGTTGACCTCATTTATGAGTTGCTCAGAAGGTCCAACTGACTGTATAAGACTATAGGAAGGTAATTACTCATAATCACATACTCCAGTGCTCATGATATTTCTCACTCTCTGGTGTTTGTAAAGTTTTTAATGATTTATAATCACACTCTTGGTTTCATGATGATTGGTTCCCCCTTTGAGCCCGGTTCCTCTTAAGGTTTCTTATACCATTTAAGGGAGTTTTTTTCTTTGCCACAGTCACCCCAGACTTGGGTATCAAAACACACACATTTAAACATACGTTTATTTTGTTCAGTCATTCTTACATTCTGTAAAGCTTCTTGAGACCATGTCCATTGTGAAAAGTTTAATAAACTTGAATTGAATTGAATTCACCTGGTTGACACTTATTCACTTATTCCAGCATTGTTGAGTTTATCGACTGTTAAATCATAGCACAAAGCCGTTCATTACCGTCGCAGTCCTAAGCCTTCGTTGCAAACTGTTTTATGTTAATTATAGTCCAAATCCATCTTCTTGGTTTTTGAGTTGAACCCACCAGATTAATCACATGGATCTCATGTATAACAAATCCATAAAATAAGAGTTTTTTCTATTTATTACCAAAACCATCATGCAGTTTGATGATGTGATTGTTGGAGGTAATAATCTTAATACTCAATAGATTACTCAACACTGATAGCAGAATGTACTTCATATTTACACTGCATGAGTATTTTAATTACCGTAATTTCCGGACTATAAAGCGCACCCATATATAAGCCTCACCCACTGAATTTGACAAAGATTTTTATTTTGAACATAAATAAGCCGCACCTGTCTATAAGTCTACACTGAAACTAATAAACTTTACACAGGCTTTAACGAAAGACAGTGTCTGTTACACGGTGTAACGGGTGAAATATGTTGTGGCTCCTTTAAGAGCAGAGCGGCATTTTGGGAATAGCCTGCCTACGCATTTTTCTGCTATTACTGCATGTGTGCAAGACGAGGAATATGTCCTTATTATTTTCTGATGCTCATTTCTTAGTTTCTTTGACTAACCCGTAACGCTGTTGCCAAGAAACATAAAAAAGCACGAGTTTTGGGAACCTGTCTTTTGGCATCGTCGTGCGTTAAAAAAAAAAAACGTTTTTTTCTCCCGATGCCGTGCAGCTCAGAACACAGGTGAGGTGCATTTTTTTATTTCCTTTCAGAAATTTCATTGGTCTAATGTTATGGGGTTCAGTTTTTTGGCTTGAAGTTTGTGAAACCGGGAAAAACCCAGGAAAAAATCAAAAATAAGCCGCTTCGTTGTTTAAGCCGCGGGGTTCAAAACGTGGGAAAAAAGTGGTGGCTTATAGTCCGAAAAATATGGTAGTTTGGTGTCAATTAGCCACTGAGCCAAATGTATAATTCCTGCTGGTTTTGTAAGTGTATCGCCTCACACTTCGTATAATATACAATGCGAGGAAAATCTTGAATTCTGTGCCAGGATGAACGATTTGTATAATATTTGTTTATAAAATTGCTTATTAATTATTGATATGACCTCTATCTTCATTTCCTCTAATGCAGTATTCAATATTTGTATAGCGCTTTTAACAATAGACATTGTTTCAAAGCAGCTTTCATCAAATGCATTGGTATCGCTTGTACAGTTTGGGGCACACATCGTAATGGCCTTCACATCGCAGGATTCTCCGTCAAGATTTATAACCCTGTCAGCCATCTTAGGTCGCAGAGGAGCTAAAAGTGCCATTGGCGACTGTGTCATATCCGTTTGAACCGATTTTTTTGACAATTGTACGTGCAGAATAAAGCTGTCTTTAGACTGCAACTATTCTGGTGCTGATGTATGTTATTTGCGGGAAATTGAATTTTAAAGTAGTTTATACATGCTACGCTCATCCCTGCACAACAGGTTTTTATGGCAGCTGATAGACTAATATTTATGCTGTCAGCATGGATAAATAAGAAGTAAGGGTTTTCTGTTGTCACAAAAGATCACCAGATCAGGTATCATGTATTGATTTAAACTCTCCGACGGTTGTAAGGATGTTCGCAGGGTCTCATCGCGCCTTAGTTGGCGCATTATTGTGAGAGGAAACATGGGAACTTCTCATAAGGGTGATGAAGGGCCAAGTGACTGGGTGCATTTGGAAAAATGTTCTGTTGGATATAATAATAGGGAAGTCTAAACACAATGCACTGGAAGAAATACAAAGCTTTTTGGGATGTTGCAGATCAAAAGTGGATTCATTTCCTTTTATGGCACACCGTGAACTACTTCTTTCAGAACACAGTAACTCGCTCTTCATTGGTCGCAAGCGGCTTAAACAACGAAGCGGCTTATTTATGAATTTTTCCTGGGTTTTTCCCGGTTTCACAAACTTCACGCCAAAAAACTGAACCCCATAACATTAGACCAATGAAATTTCCGAACGGAAACGAAAAAACGCACCTCACCTGTGTTCTGAGCCGCACGGCATAGGGAGAAAACGTTTTTTAAACGCACGACGATGCCAAAAGAGAAATAGTTGAGAAAGGAAGGAGGAAGACAGTGAACAATGACTTACTTGGTAGGCTGCTGTTTAGATACAAGCCGTTGTAACGCGTTGAGTCTGGGTGAAAGGAGAGCTCACTAACTCCAGCAAAATAAATCATATAAGCACAGACAGGTTTCCAAAACTCGTGCTTTTTTATTTTTCTTGGCAACAGCGTTACGGGTTAGTCAAAGAAACTTAGAAATGAGCATCAGAAAATAATAAGGACATATTCCTCTGTCTTATCCAGCCTATTTCCAAAATGCCGCTCTGCTCTTAATGGAGCCACAACATATTTTACCCATGTAAGAGACACTGTCGTTAAAGCCTGTGTAAAGTTCATTAGTTTCATTGTAGACATATAGAATGTAGACTTATAGACAGGTGCAGCTTATTTATGATTAAAATAAAAATATATATGGGCGCGCTTTATAGTCCGGAAATTACGGTCAATAGAAATTTCAGGTCCATGTGATGTCCGAAAAGGCCTGCATGTTTAACTATTAACACACTCAGTATATCCATCAAGCAGAAAAGCATCATGTGTTTTAATCAGATACTGATGTGCACCTTCACACGTCCACCTTCTATTTTCCCAGCAGCTCCGTCCTCTTGACGATTCACATTTGTCTTCGAGTGGAGGCATTTTATCTCTCATGCTCCTGCTGTTTGGTCCCAGTTCGACTTGTTGCTTAGTGTCACCATAGCGTCATAAATCCGCAAATGTTTCAGTGGTTGGCAAACAACTACAAAGACGTGTTTTAGTACGGTTAATAGTTGAGTTTTATGCATTGGCATTTTTCTGCTTTTACTGTGTCCCAGTTCCACATTGGAATTTAAGCAGCTTCTCTCAAAACCTCGAGCGAGTGTGTTTGAGGAATCAGGACACGCTTAGCTTTTACCAAACAAGGCAGTGAGTGAAAGAGAGAGAGAGCTGAAACACACACATGGAACAATCCTGAATATTCAGCACAGCACCAAATCCTTTTTATTTACGTTCTGTTCCACTGCCACCATTTATATATATTTTTTTTTTTTTTTTTTTTTTTTTATCCATTACACTTCACTGACCTCAATTAATCTTGTGGCTTCATTAATTTGTGCGATTAACATAAGACTATTTGTCCAGCATTGCTCTTTATGGTTGTCCAAATATATTCATACATAAGGGAATTTAACCCTCTTCAAGCTAAATGTAAATGTACTTACAAAACATTCTCTTATTCACAATTGTCTTTTCTTTGTAAACAGAGATGTCTCTCCCAGCTTTAGCTCCCAGTTTGGCAACACTATAATGTGTGAAGTGTTTCCTGTGTTCTTTGGCAATGTTCATTGCAACCTTAGACCTATGTTCAGATCTCTGCAGCAGGCCACACAAGATCTTTCACTCCTATCCATGTAACCCATATCTTAATGGAGATGTACCCTTGAGAGTTGATGTTACCCTCCAATTTTGGGGTAACAGTTTGTGGAGGAACCACATATGGTGTGTTTTGATACTTTTCTTCATATCATGTTTTCTACTTCACCAATTAGACCATGCAGGTCCATATGTACCTAAGAGATAAACTAAGGAACTCATTTATTTTGATATACATTCACACATAACATTGATTTGTAAACATGCGTCTTTCCCAGCTTTGGCTCCCAGTTTTGTAACAGTTTTGTGTGTGAGATGCATTTCCTGCGCGTCCTGTTACCGTTCATTGCAACCTTGTGACAACTTCCTGTTTTGCCACGAGAATGATTTTTAGTACATTCTTCTTTGTCAATGGCACTCATTCTTTTAGACTACATTAACAAAAAGAGACTTGTACTTCTTTTATGGTCTCTTAAATATGATATCTCAGGGAGTTTTCTTTGCCACCATTGTCTTTGGCTCACATTTAAAGTGAACAATATGTGAGATTAAAAGTAATATTCTTAATCTATTTATCTAAAGTTTCTCTACAAATAAAAATCTTTTTTTTTCCTTTGCCATCTCCCGATTTACATATTGCATTGGTGTTCATTTAACTTTATTAGTTACATTTTTATAAACTATAAAAGCAAATGTATATAATATTTAATTCCTAAATGTAAATGCTTGTGTGTTTTTTTTTTTTTTATTCATTGTAAATCAAACCTACATGTTCTGGTTCTTATTTAAAACTAGGCGGTAGAGGTGGGAGATTCGTGGTTAAGGCATTGGACTTTGAATCCGAAGGTCACAAGTTCAAATCCCGGCCACACCAAGCTGCAACTCCTGGGCCCCTTGAGCAAGGCCCTTAACTCCATAGCTGCTCATTTACTGTATATGAATAAGATAAATGTACTGTAAGTTGCTCTGGATGAGGGTGTCTGCCAAATGGCATAATTGTAAATGTGATGATATTTATTTAATGGACATGTGACCAGCTTTCTGTATTTTTAGATGAAACATCTGACAATGCTATGTGGATCTTTTTCCTACAGTATGCACTACTAATTCGTGTGTGTGTGTGTTACAGGTATGAATGCAGCCGTAAGGGCTGTCGTGCGAATGGGAATCTATGTCGGAGCCAAAGTCTACTTCATTCATGAGGTATGTTAGGTATCTTCCATGCAATTTTTCATGCTAATTAAAGGTGGTCAGAGGGCAACCGAGTCACATCATGTGGCAGTGGTTGTGTAATTTTTTTTTTTGTGCATTTTTCAAAATATATTATGTGTTTTGGTTATTTCATAATAAACACTTTATTACAATTTACTTATAGAACATGGGTTTTCTCATCAGCCAGATGTAAAATAATCTTTATGGCTTCTTGTAAAGTCTTTGAGTGTTAGAATTTTTTTATAGGCTCAACATTTGTTAGAAATGTTTTCTTTATATTGTGTACAACTTTTTTTTTTTGTCACATGATGTTATAAGAAGATATTTTACTACAAATAATGAAACCCTGGTGTGAGGCAGTGTCCTGCTTAAACTGCCATTTATACTTTCCCTACATGGATTTAGTTTGGGTGCTGACCCAGGGAAGTGTGTGTGTTCGAGTGTGTTTATAAAGTAGCCTAATGGTTCAATCACGCATGTACAATGCTCATTCCATTCTCTCTCCACGTGCCCACGCACACACACGCACACACACGAACCAGGTTGTGTTTATTAAAAGCCTGATGTGAATAAAGGACTTAATGGCATTCAGATTTAAACTGCAGCCAGATAATATCATGCTGCTAATTAAATTATAGTAAAAATAGAGATAAAAGGATATGGGACATGAAAGATTCATTATACCGTGTGTGTGTGTGTGTGTGTGTGTGTGTGTGTGTGTGTGTGTATGTGTTCCACAGGGATATCAGGGTATGGTGGATGGAGGTGATAACATACAAGAGGCCACATGGGAGAGTGTTTCCAGCATGCTTCAAGTGGTGAGTGGGTGTTACGATAAGACAAACACACACACACACACACACACATACACACACACACACACACACACACACACACACACACACGCCACGAACATGAACAAATCCTTTGCATATTTAATCTTTTATATTTAATATGACACTCTTAGACACAAAAGTTCAGCTCTAGACATCTTGAGAGTTCTTTGGTTGTCGTTTTTTTCTGGTGAAACTTCAAAGGTTTTATTGAGAACCCTGCACTAGAATAGTTCTCTAATCATGGTGGTTATAAGAGGAACAATTAAAGGAACCCAAAGGTATCTAAAGATGTTTCCCACACATCTGAAATGTTTTTTTTTTGTCTTTTCTGTTATAAGTGAAAATTTAAAAGTAAGAATCAACGTGATTAAAGGAACTCACAACACACCATGCGTTTTAGGTTCTTTTGCAATTCTTTGCCCCCATTTAGCCATGTGACCTGGCTTCTTCTTCTTTATCTGATTTCTTCTAATTCAACAGGGTGGCACTGTAATCGGAAGTGCGCGATGTAAAGAGTTTAGGACACGTGAAGGACGTCTGAAGGCAGCCCATAACCTTGTGCAGCATGGCATCACTAACCTGTGTGTTATTGGTGGAGACGGCAGTCTGACAGGAGCCAACCTCTTTAGGGAGGAGTGGAGCAGCCTGCTGGCTGAGCTCGTCCAACAGGGTACGCAGTGCAGTGTGTGTGTGTGTGTGTGTGTGTGTGTGTGTGTGTGTGTGTGTGTGTGTGTGTGTGTGTGTGTGTACATATTTAGCCCATTGTGAGGTCCAAAAAAACCCAGATATCAGTACAATAATAAATCAGGGTCAAATGTCCTCCCAATAATAGGTCAGTGTCAGATGTCCTTATTATGACAAGTCAATATCAGATGTCCTTACAACGATAGATCAGTGTTAAATGTCTTCATAATGATAAGTCAATGTCAAATGCCCGCACAATGATAACTTAGTGTCAAAGGTCCTTACAATGATACATCATTGTCAGATGTCCCCACAATGACAGGCTAATGGCAGAGGTCCTCAAAATGCTGAGTCAGATTTACTCAAATGTCCTTACAATGATAGGACAATATCAAATGTCCTCACAATGATAAATTAGTGTCAAATATCCTTAAAATTATAAGCCAATGTCGAATGCCCTCACAATAAAAGGTCAATGTTAAATGTCCTCATAGTATTTAGTTAGATTTCCTCAGATGTCCTCACAATGACAGGCCAATATCAAATGTCCTTACAATGATGAGTCAGCGTCAAATGTGTTCGCATTTACCCAGACCTTGCAAGAAATAGCTCTCTTTTATCTTTTATCTATTTTTGGTTCCTGTGTTTAAAATGTGTTTGTGTTTTGTATGTGGGTTTATTCTTGGAGAGTGGAGGATAAGGCTTAATATAAGGGAGAGGAGACTGGATTAGAGGCATACTATGCTCTCAGCACTGTGGCGTCAGTGAAAATACTTAAAGAGTATAAGATGTTTTGTGTGTGTGTGTGTTTGTGTGTGTGTGTGTGCTCTAAAATTCAAACAAAGCTCCGTGCACTGTGTTTGTAGTGTATATATTTGTAATGAAAGGCTAAGGGCAGACTCTGAGGTTTAACAGAGATTAAATGGGTGTAAGTATGAAGACGTGACTACATTATGCAAACTCAGAACCACAACCGCTTCAGTATAATAATAAAGGTCATGAGAAAAATGTCTTGCAAGTTTTTTCTGTGAGTTAAATATAGAATGTAGAAAGGAAGAGCAGCTTTTTTTTTGGAATTCCCCTATCAGGTCTAACCGATGAGGAGGCTGTACAGAAATATTCAGCCCTGCACATTGTGGGAATGGTGGGATCCATCGACAATGACTTCTGTGGCACGGACATGACAATCGGCACAGACTCGGCTCTCCACAGAATCATCGAAGTGGTGGACGCCATCATGACCACTGCACAGAGGTTAAAGCTGAGGAATATCTGGGCACATTAAATGACAACATCAACAGCAACAATAATAATAATAATAATTATTATTATTATTATTATTGTTTTTGCTTTGTTATTATTATTATTATTATTATTATTATTTACATTTTTCAATGTCATTTGTGTTAGTGTTATAAATATTAAGTGCATATTATGGCTCATACGATGTCAGTGAACATTGAATTAAACAAAGAACTAGAGTGAGGAAAAAAGGAAGGAGGGAAGGATGGAGGATAGGGAAGGAGGAGAGGGAAGAAGGAAGGAAAGAAAGACAGAAAATGAGGAAGGATGGATGGAGGGGAGGAAAGAAGGAAGGAAAGATAAGAAGTAAAGGGGCGGAAGAATTGAAGGAAAGCAGGAAAGATGGATGGATAGAGGAGCGGAAGGAAGGAAGTAAGGAAGGAAGGAAGGAAGGAAGTAAGGAAGGAAGGAAGGAAGGAAGGAAAAAAGTGGGAGGAAGTATTTGAGGACTGAAGGAAAGAGGCAGAAAGGATGAGGGAGAAAGGAAGGGAGGAAGATGAGAGAAAGAGAGAGGAAAGAAGAGAGGAAGGAAAGATAGTAGGGAGAGAAGGATACAAATGTATGTATTTCTATTTTAAACAATTTGGCTGCCACTAGTTTCGAACTAACTGGAATAACTTCATGTGATTCCAGCCACCAGAGGACGTTTGTTCTGGAGGTGATGGGTCGACACTGTGGGTAAGAAGAACATTTTGATGCTCGCCTGTTTCTAAATTCTAAACTTTACATTTTTAAGTGAAGTGTTGAGATGTGGTTTGACTGATTCTCTGCAGCTACCTAGCATTGGTGAGCGCTTTGGCCTGCGGTGCTGACTGGGTTCTAATCCCCGAGATGCCTCCAGAAGACGGCTGGGAGGAGAAGATGTGTGAGAAACTCTCTGCGGTAAACCAAACTCAAGCTCTTCCTCACCTCGAGATTTCACAAGCTATATTTTCGTATAATTTACATACATATATACATTATACAGTTTAATATTATAAACTCATATGTACAATATACAGTTTAATATTATATACTTATATGTTCATTATACAGTTTAATATTATATACTTATATGTACATTATACAGTTTAATATTATAAACTCATATGTACAATATACAGTTTAATATTATATACTTATATGTTCATTATACAGTTTAATATTATATACTTATATGTTCATTATACAGTTTCATATTATATACTTATATGTTCATTATACAGTTTAATATTATATACTTATATGTTCATTATACAGTTTAATATTATATACTTATATGTACATTATACAGTTTCATATTATAAACTCATATGTACAATATACAGTTTAATATTATATACTTATATGTTCATTATACAGTTTAATATTATATACTTATATGTTCATTATACAGTTTCATATTATATACTTATATGTTCATTATACAGTTTCATATTATATACTTATATGTTCATTATACAGTTTCATATTATATACTTATATGTTCATTATACAGTTTCATATTATATACTTATATGTTCATTATACAGTTTCATATTATATACTTATATGTTCATTATACAGTTTCATATTATATACTTATATGTTCATTATACAGTTTAATATTATATACTTATATGTTCATTATACAGTTTCATATTATATACTTATATGTTCATTATACAGTTTCATATTATATACTTATATGTTCATTATACAGTTTAATATTATATACTTATGTTCATTATACAGTTTCATATTATATACTTATATGTACATTATACAGTTTTATATTATATACTTATATGTACATTATACAGTTTTATATTATATACTTATATGTACATTATACAGTTTCATATTATAAACTCATATGTACAATATACAGTTTAATATTATATACTTATATGTTCATTATACAGTTTAATATTATATACTTATGTTCATTATACAGTTTCATATTATATACTTATATGTACATTATACAGTTTTATATTATAAACTCATATGTACAATATACAGTTTCATATTATATACTTATATGTTCATTATACAGTTTCATATTATAAACTCATATGTACAATATACAGTTTCATATTATATACTTATATGTTCATTATACAGTTTCATATTATATACTTATATGTTCATTATACAGTTTCATATTATATACTTATGTTCATTATACAGTTTCATATTATATACTTATGTTCATTATACAGTTTCATATTATATACTTATATGTACATTATACAGTTTCATATTATATACTTATATGTTCATTATACAGTTTCATATTATATACTTATATGTTCATTATACAGTTTCATATTATATACTTATATGTTCATTATACAGTTTCATATTATATACTTATATGTTCATTATACAGTTTCATATTATATACTTATATGTTCATTATACAGTTTCATATTATATACTTATATGTTCATTATACAGTTTCATATTATATACTTATATGTTCATTATACAGTTTCATATTATATACTTATGTTCATTATACAGTTTTATATTATATACTTATATGTACATTATACAGTTTCATATTATAAACTCATATGTACAATATACAGTTTAATATTATATACTTATATGTTCATTATACAGTTTCATATTATATACTTATATGTTCATTATACAGTTTCATATTATATACTTATGTAGAGAATAGAATTTCATAGTCATCATCTATTTTTCTTTCATAAAAATTCTTAGTTAATCTGTAAATTAAGTTAGATAATAGAGTTGCTCAGTTTTACTAATGATCACAACATTGGTTTAATATAACCAGTCTGAGAAAAATATAGATGGATGAATAGATAAATATACCAAAAACTCAAAAACAATGTGGTGTACCATGAATTCTGCAATAGATTTCGTATTAGATAGATAGATAGATAGATAGATAGATAGATAGATAGATAGATAGATAGATAGATAGATAGATAGATAGATAGATAGATAGATAGATAGATAGATAGATAGATAGATTTAGCCGCAATTGTGTAACAGATCTTTGTTTATATTTTACTATATATAATGTTATTTATTGTTTATATAACTATTGCATGACTGCTTTTACCATTTAGCACCTTGGAGTAAGTATGAACGTATATTCATCATGATAATTTAAAGCCATTTCCAAGTTTTCCTATAGCTGTAATAAATATTTAGTAATGTATTTTTGATATAATTCTATAATATTAATATGATTATTGTAATCTATAAAAATTCTAGCGGGCTCTAGAATTCCCCATTAAAAACGATGCATTATGAAACACACTTCTCCCTAAATTGACTATATATTGTTGTGGTACAACTTTTAACTGTGATTCTGTTTTGATGACTGATTTCAGGGTAAATTTATGTGACGTTGTCCTTCTCTGATGTTTGTGTCGGTGTTTATGCCTAAATGTGCTCGTGACCCCAGACTCGATCCAGGGGTTCGAGGCTGAACATTATCATAGTGGCAGAGGGAGCCATTGACAGACATGGGAAAGCAATAACGTCTAGTTTCTTACAGGATGTGAGTACTGTAACATGTAGCCAGGGGAGATCTACTGCATGGAGACCTGAAGGAAAGCAGTTTCAGTGACAATAATTAAAATTTGGTCCTTCTGGGAGGGGGGTGGGGGGGGGGGGGGGGTTTGGAGTTATGACTGCTAAACTGCTTCCACCATCCGGTCTCCAGCTTTGGGACGTCCCCTGGCGCTTTTTTTGTCCGTTTATCTGTAACGTGTCTCTCGTCACCTCGTAGAATCGGGCAGGAAGAAAAAGGCTGAATATCATTATAATAGCTGAGGGCGCCATTGATCGTAGCAACATGCCTATAACCACAGATCGTGTGAAAGATGTAAGTACAACAGGCTTGTTTGCAGCATGACTCCTGCACCGACCTGAACTCTGACCTCTCTGTGTGGCTTCACTGTGTGGCTTTGTGACCTTTTTAAAAAGCTGTGTGGTGAGGTAGATGTAGATGGCTAACTCTGCTAATCGGCAAGTCATAAACTCTTTATTCATCCCTGTTTGTCCATTACATGATGACGTTGGAAGGTGCAACTTGTTTAGATATATCGCCAGTCTAGCTATAGTAGTCGCATCATTTCACAAAACTCGACGTAACTACAGCTTCTGCATATTAAAAAGTTAAACCGTGATATCGCTCGTTAGGTTTTTTTTATAATTGGTTTTATACACTGGTATGTAATCACAATGATAAATGTATTTCTCCAGCAAATCACTGTTTGTCCACTGTTTCCTAAATTTTCCTACACCCACAATCTTGTAAGCAAATTTACAGGACAGGGGCACATGCAAAACAAACCAAAGACAAATGAGTTGTTTGTCGACAGACAGTCTTAAAAACCCTGTCACAATATCAACAAGGAAGCTGATTGGATGGCACCTTGCCCTGCAAATATGTACATGTGCATCCGGAAAGTATTCAGAGCGTTTTACTATTTCCACATTACGTTTTCTACAGTATGCTTTATTCCAAAATAGATTACATGTATTATTTTGCCTAATTCTACAAATAAAATCCCATAATGACAATGTGAAAGAAGTTTGTTTGATATCTTTGCAAATTTATATAAAAAAAAAATAAAAAAAACGACAAAAAAAAAAATTATGATTATTGAGATGTTTCAACAACTTGACTGGAGTCCACCTGTGTTAAATTCAGTTGGACATGATTTGGAAAGGCACACACCTGTCTATATGAAGTCCCACAGTTAACAGTGCATGTCAGAGCACAAACCGTGCCATGAAGTCTAAGGAGTTTTCTGTAGACCTCCGAGACAGGACTGTATCAAGGCACAGATCTGAGAAAGGGGACAGAAACATTTCTGCAGCATTGTAGGTCTCAGTGAGCACAGTGGCCTCCATCATTCAGAAATGAAAGAAGTTTGAAATCACCAGGACTCTTATTAGCGTGGAGCCGCCCGGTCAAACTGAGCGATCGGGGGAGAAGGACCTATATCAGGAAGGTGACCAAGAACCCGATGGTCACTCTGTAAGAGCAGCACTCCACCAATCAGGCCTGTATTGTAAAAAAAACTTTTTGTAAAAGGCAAATAACAGCCCACCTGGAGTTTGACAAAAGGCACCTGTAGGACTCTCAAACCACGAGAAACAGAGATTAAACTCTTTGGCCTTCTTTTATCACGTGACTCCCATAGACACTACACAGTGCGTTACACAGGAAACAAAATGAACTAAATGATTCAAGATTTGTTCATTTTGATGAATCAGATTTAAATTCACTAAAATGAGCCGTTCGGCCCATCATTAATATGAACACGAAGCTCTGGACCTGTATCTAAATGAGGTCCATGCGTTTTTTTTCTGCTGTTTATTAATTGGCTGATTAGATAACTTGCTGAATGTGCAGGTATATATAAAGGACAGTAAGTGATTTTAAAGAAACGGATATTTTTAGCCTTGTATCACCAGCAGAAAACTAAAGAAGCACCGAGACCAACGTCACGGTGATAAGGTCATAGCAGGTCGCCGTCCTAGTTAAACAGGTCTTGCAGGAGTCGAGCTTGAGCTCGCTGCACACGCTTGTTAGTAGTAGACCCGCTTCGTCTGCTGTTTGTTCCCCAATGACTTGCACATGCATGGCAGCTTTTCAGTTAACGTCTGCTAATGCATGCCAAAAACGCTTCCATTCCCAAATTTCCCTTTTCTGCTGCTGATTGAACTTTCTTAATGATTCGAAACCTAAAGCATACTGTTCTGATTTTATTCGATTTGAGAGATTTTGTATTTTTTCCAGATTTCACTGTTTATATCAGATATCCATTAGCGGAACACTTCTGAGTCTGTTTGATGTTTTCTGTTACACAGCTAGTGGTGCGGTGTCTGGGCTTCGATACACGTGTGACTATCCTGGGTCACGTCCAGAGAGGAGGAACACCATCAGCCTTCGACAGAATCCTGGTGAGAGAGAGAGAGAGAGTGTGTGTGTGTGTGTGTGTGTGTGTGTGTGTGTGTGTGTGTGTGTGTGAATGAGATCCCTGGTTGTACCTACTTGCACTGGGAAATGCTGCCTCTTTTAGTCTAAGCAAATTATCAGATTTGGAGTGTTAAGATTTTACAGGCATGTGTTATATATCTTAGTGTTGAGGTGTGCTGACTGACTGAAAATAGCAACTTTAACATCTCTTGATATATATAGTATATACCTTCACGATATACTGTATACTCTAAAAAATATGATGCTAATTTTGATGATTTATGTTTTAACAATTACAATGTTTCGCAATTTCTCCAAATATTTCCTGCCAATGACACAAGTACATTTCAAGCATAAATTAAAGGAAACAGGTCTCGGAGTTAAATAATCATCTTGTACATTAATATCATAATAAAAAAATCTAATTTTGTCATTTTAACAGGTCTCCAGTAACAGATAGCGGACGAGCTGTAAAAATATTTCTTGTGCTAAATATTTCATTTTTCCTCATGTTAAATTGTCTAATCATTATTTTAACAATCATATTTTTATCTTGTTTGTGATTCTAGAAAATGTTGTGCCATAATTGTTAGCAAGAAAATATCTTCGAGTTAATGGATAATAATATGTGTTCTTTTTAATAAAAAGATTACAAGAATTGAAATATGATTTATTGCAGATGTTTAAGGTTTAGTTTTTTTATTCAAACTGAATTTTAATGTTGAGGTAATTTATAATTTATATGAGCCTGAGTGTTTTCTATTGTCAGTTTTATTTATATATATATATATATATGTGTGTGTGTGTGTGTGTGTGTGTGTGTGTGTGTGTGTGTGTGTGTGTGTGTTGTTTAGGCCAGTCGTATGGGTGTGGAGGCTGTATTGGCTCTTCTGGAGACCACGGCTAACACGCCGGCCTGCGTCGTCTCACTGTGTGGGAACCAGGCTGTGAGGCTGCCTCTCATGGAGTGTGTGCAGATGGTAGGTTTTAAGATGCGAGCCAAGCCTAACAAGTGTGTGTGTGTGTGTGTGTGTGTGTGTGTGTGTGTGTGTGTGTGTGTGTGTGTGTGTGTGTGTGTGTGTGTGTGTGTGTGTGAGGGAGAGAGAGAGAGAGAGAGAGAGAGAGAGCGAGAAAGAGAGATATTTTGCCCTGTCCAAGAACTAAAAAGAATCACATCTACACAACCACCTGCTTATTCTTTTAAACAATCAAAGATGCACAATGCTGAAACATTTAATACAAAGGAAAATACTCCATTCTCAGATTCTTAATCTACAGTATGTTGAGTTCTGACTCCAATAGTTTTTATTAAGAGCAGTAAAACCTCAATATTTTGGCATTTTTGCTCGGAAGCACACATATAATATTCCAGCACTGAGATAAAACAAGGCTTTGGTATGTCTAGATATGATTGTTTATTAACGATGTGTGCAAAAAAAGAAAACAAAAATAAAAGAAAGAAATATTCAACAAACCAAGTAGAGAAACAGACTTAAGTTAGTACACCCCTCATATTTCAGCAACCATTGTAGTGTATCTTCTTAACGGACAAAATATTTTAGAGTAGTCAATGTGCAGCTTGTAGAGCAGTACAGATTTACTGTCCTCTGAAAATAATTCAACATACAGCCATTATTGTCTAAATAACTGAGTGATAACAGCTGTACGTCGTGTAACCGTGCAAAGCCACAAGTTCAATTCATCTTGCTCATATTTTTGTCTGCTTGACAGAACCATACAAATTTGTGCATCTGTTATGAGAGCAGTTATAATTTGGTGCTTTGAGTACAATTTTCTTATACTGACAACTGGATGTTCAACATGCACCTTATGGCAAGGACTCTCTGAGAATTGTTGCTCTACACCAGGGGTCTCCAATCTTTTCCAGAAAGGGCCAGTGTGGGTGCAGGTTTTCATTCCAACCAATCAATGGTCACACCTGATAGTCATTGAAAATGAAGATCATTAGATTTGAACAGGTAGAATTTGGTGTGGACTTGCTTGGTTGGAATAAAAACCTGCACCCACACTGGCCCTTTCTGGAAAAGATTGGAGACCCCTGCTCTACACAAAGATGGCCAGGGCTATTGAAGATCGGTAACACCCTGATATACCAAGTTCCAGTACAATGGCCAGGGTCATACAGAGGTTTTCCCAAAACAGGTTCTACTCAGAACAGACCACGAGGGTCCATCAAAGAAGTTTAAAACAGACACGTGTGCTGCAGCTTTGCTTTAGAGGTTGCAGAAGTGAAAGGTCCGCTTGCTCAGACCATACACCACACAGTGCAACAAGTCGGTTTGCATTCCCGTCGTCCCAGAAGGAAGCCTCGTCTTAAGCTGCCTCACAAAAACCCACAAACCGTTTGCTGAAGACAACCTGTCCAAGAGCATAAATTAATGGAACCATGTCCTGTGTACAGTGGCTGAGAAGTGCAAAACACATTAACAAATCGGAAAACAAATTAATAAACACTAGCAAATCCAAACACAAAGTAACAAAAATCCGAAAACAAAAAAACAAATCCGAAAACACAACGACATTCAGACAAATCAGAAAAGGTAGGTATAGTTTGTGAACACTTACCGATCATTAGATGAGACACCTGTCATTTAAGATATGCAGGAAGTATGAAATCTTTTAACTTTGTTTCATGTACATGTGTAAAGTTTACCGTTTACTTTTAACTATTTTTTAAATTTCAATTAGTGCACCTTTTAAATATAAGAAAATAACAGAAGTAAACACTGGTTTACCAAACAACTGCTTTAACCATTTTGCCGTATGACGTATACAATGAACAGATGCTGAGATGTTTTGGGGGTTAAAACTATTCAGGTGAAACCAGTATAATTTATTTTGATCAACATGAACATAAACAACTGATAATGTGGAAAACAGCTGACACTTGTACACAATCAATTAAATGAATGTACCAAAGCATTCGCAATTTAATTAAATCAACAATACATTTCCTTTATGATGTGCACAAGTGACTAAATAATGTGAAGGTTGAACAAGTAATAATTTCATTTGCACCTGAGGAAAACTGTGATAAAATATTATTTGTCTGTCTTGTTGATTAACAATGAACAACTTCTGTTCTAATTCAAAATCTTTACACTTAATCCTAACAGACGCAGGAGGTACAGAAGGCCATGGACGAGAAGAAGTTTGAAGAGGCTGTAAAGCTTCGTGGCAGGTATATTGATGGAAATTCTGTTAAGTGATGGAACATCTGAACAACCAATAATCCTGAAAAATTCATTTGTTTTGCTTTATTTTTGTCTCCCGTCTTTAGGAGTTTTGAGAACAACTTAAGGACCTACAAGCTCCTGGCTCACAAACCGGAGTCTGAACTTCCACATGTGAGCTTTCCTATTCATTACTCCTGAACAAAAGGCTGCAAATTCATTAGTCACGACGGTCATGTTTCGTTCAGCAGGAAGGTGTAATCCTATCCACGTCTTTTTTCATTTGTTTGTTCGTGCAGCTCATGTTGCGCTTGTGAACCAGGATGGAAATAGGGAGGGGGGAATAGCAGCTCTCAGAGGGTTTAGGGGGAATATCAGCTCTCAGAGGGTTTAGAGGGAATAGCAGCTCTCAGAGGGTTTAGGGGGAATAGCAGCTCTCAGAGGGTTTAGAGGGAATAGCAGCTCTCAGAGGGTTTAGGGGGAATAGCAGCTCTCAGAGGGTTTAGAGGGAATAGCAGCTCTCAGAGGGTTTAGGGGGAATAGCAGCTCTCAGAGGGTTTAGAGGGAATAGCAGCTCTCAGAGGGTTTAGGGGGAATAGCAGCTCTCAGAGGGTTTAGGGGGAATAGCAGCTCTCAGAGGATTTAGGGGAAATAGCAGCTCTCAGAGGATTTAAAGGGAATAGCAGCTCTCAGAGGGTTTAGGGGGAATAGCAGCTCTCAGAGGATTTAGAGGGAATAGCAGCTCTCAGATGGTTTAGAGGGAATAGCAGCTCTCAGATGGTTTAGAGGGAATAGCAGCTCTCAGAGGGTTTAGGGGGAATAGCAGCTCTCAGAGGGTTTAGGGGGAATAGCAGCTCTCAGAGGGTTTAGGGGGAATAGCAGCTCTCAGAGGGTTTAGGGGGAATAGCAGCTCTCAGAGGGTTTAGGGGGAATAGCAGCTCTCAGAGGATTTAAAGGGAATAGCAGCTCTCAGAGGGTTTAGGGGGAATAGCAGCTCTCAGAGGATTTAGAGGGAATAGCAGCTCTCAGATGGTTTAGAGGGAATAGCAGCTCTCAGAGGATTTAGAGGGAATAGCAGCTCTCAGATGGTTTAGAGGGAATAGCAGCTCTCAGAGGGTTTAGGGGGAATAGCAGCACTCAGAGGATTTAGAGGGAATAGCAGCTCTCAGATGGTTTAGAGGGAATAGCAGCTCTCAGAGGGTTTAGAGGGAATAGCAGCTCTCAGAGGGTTTATGGGGGAATAGCAGCTCTCAGAGGGTTTAGGGGGAATAGCAGCTCTCAGATGGTTTAGAGGGAATAGCAGCTCTCAGAGGGTTTATGAGGGAATAGCAGCTCTCAGAGGGTTTAGGGGGAATAGCAGCTCTCAGGGGGTTTATGGGGGAATAGCAGCTCTCAGAGGGTTTATGAGGGAATAGCAGCTCTCAGAGGGTTTATGGGGGAATAGCAGCTCTCAGAGGGTTTAGGGGGAATAGCAGCTCTCAGAGGGTTTAGGGGGAATAGCAGCTCTCAGAGGGTTTATGGGGGAATAGCAGCACTCAGAGGGTTTATGAGGGAATAGCAGCTCTCAGAGGGTTTAGGGGGAATAGCAGCTCTCAGAGGGTTTATGAGGGAATAGCAGCTCTCAGAGGGTTTAGGGGGAATAGCAGCTCTCAGAGGGTTTAGGGGGAATAGCAGCTCTCAGAGGGTTTATGGGGGAATAGCAGCCTAGAATTGAAAACTCATGCGGTGTAACATGAATTCCGCAATAGATTTTGTATTAGATAGATAGATAGATAGATAGATAGATAGATAGATAGATAGATAGATAGATAGATAGATAGATAGATAGAAAGATAGATAGATAGATAGATAGATAGATAGATAGATAGATAGATAGATAGATAGATAGATAGATAGATAGATTAAGGGCCTTGATCAAGGGCCCACCAGTGGCAGCTTGGTGGTGCTGGAGTTTCGATCAGTAACCCACAGCTTTAATCATAGAACTACCACCTCGAAATCTTTGTTTGTTTGAATGTAATTCTTTTGCTATTCACAACAAATGCAACCTGCTTCTTAAGTCTTAAGTTAAGAATTTTCTATGCCCTTCAGTCAGACCCATGACTTGCCCATGCATGATTGTAGTCATCTGAATGGCCCTGAAAAAACTTACACCCTTTGTGTAAGCCAAATCTGACAAGAGAGATCTTTTCATGTGTAAATATTGATGCAAGTCATTACATTGTTAAGTTACAGACTTTACTCATGTCCTTCACATAGAACAAGCATCCAGAATTTATATTCTTTTCTTCGGATTTAGTGATTATGTAGTGACATAGTATATGTGGGATAGTAACGCGAGTAACGTAAGTGCTGAGAACACAAAACAGATTATATGCTGTATCTGAAATACACAATATGGACAAAAGTTTGTGGACAACCGACCATAAGATTCATATGCGCTTTTTTAAACTATTTTGTTATCAGAATCTGAAAAAAAGCTTTTTTTTGTCAAGTATGTTTACACTCGCAAGGAATTTGTTTTGGTAACAGAAGCTTCCAGTTGCACGAGCTGTGGTATTGCACATACGGTTGGAAAAGTCAGGTGTCCAAGTACTTTTGTCCATTTATTGATGTGTTTTACACAAAACACACCAGAAACTAAGAACTAAGAACTTAAATAACAAAACAAGAAAATCAATTTGCCAACAAAAGACCAAAATGCTACCAGATACACAACTCAAGTCCCCCTGCTTATCAGACACGGAAGTGTTTGATATTCATCATATGTCTGTTTTCTCTTTCTGTTTCTCTTTAGAGCAACTTTAACGTGGCGGTGTTGAATGTCGGCGCTCCGGCAGCAGGCATGAATGCTGCAGTGCGCTCCGCCGTCAGGGTGGGCATCACAGAGGGGCACAAAATGTTTGCCATCAATGATGGATTCGAGGGCTTCTATAAGGGACAGGTACTCTCTCTCACACACACACACACACACACACTGTAACACACAATAAATCTGCTCAGCCAGATTTATTGTAAATGTCACACACCAACATAATGACAGAAATTGACTCCTACAGTTCTAAGACCACAGGACAGTCATTTTCAACAATGAACATTGTGTGCACTGCCTCACACACACAAACTCTAACCAAGTCCACAAACAAAAATATAATAATTTTTGGCATTCCTTGCCTTGAACAATCCCCTTCAAATCTGCCTCGTATTCCGTTGTTGCTCGAAGCAATTCTTTCACGTGTGTGTCAGTCAGAACAGATCGATGCTTTGATTTAACGTGTTTCAGGGTAGAAAACAAGGACTTTGTGTTTTTTTTATGTGCGTGTTCACTTCGCTTGAGTTCAATACGGTATTTTCGTCAAATGCGCATGTGCGTGAGATGAATATACCGCAGGGGGGGGGGCAATTAATTTTTACATGGGGCCACATGAGAAACCTGAATTGTGTCAGAGGGCCACACCAACGCTAATATTTTAGGGACGCACCGATATGAAAATTCAATTCAAAAGTCAATGAAATCCATAATTTTTTGTGTTATGCCTTTTGCCTTCGCACCATCACTGGAAAACTTTCCTGCCTTTTCAAAAACGTCCTCTTCAGACGGAGTGCGCATGCTCGGATTGACTTTACTTTTCTGCGCCGCGTTCTTCTCATATTTAGAATGGCAATCGGGATGTTTGGATTTTAGTTGATAAATTAAACCCGACTTGGAGAAACTCTTTGCAGATACACCCCCTCTTGAAATTTCAGCATTGCATGCAAATCACTCTCCGCACACCGCAGACATGTTGCTCTTATCCAGATAACCGTGTGCTGCTGCGCTTTTTTATTGCGTCATTACAATTGTGTTTCTGCCGTGTTGTTTCGGTGATTTAGGTATTCCGGCCGAAAATTTTCGGTACGTCCCTGTAATTAATGATTGGCCTCATGCGGGCCGGACAGGGACGTATAAAGGGCCTGATTTGGCCCAGGTCTGATATACCGCAAAGTTTTCCAGTAGGGGCAAGCTCATTTAAGTCTTAAAAATACCGTATCGAACTCAAGCGAAGTGAACACGCACATTAAAAAACAAACAAACACAAACTTCGATATGAACGTAAGAGCCGCATGAAACCAGCCAAAGAGCGGCATGCGGCCCGCGAGCCGCGGGTTGGCCACCCCTGCTTTAATAAATCATTTCCAATCCTGTCCATCGTCGTCACTCCCAACAAAAAGCTCAACATCTTCAGCTCTGCTACCTCCAGCTCCACCTCCTGTCTTTTACTCAATGCCACTGTCTCTAATCCATACAACATCTCAGGTCTCACCACAGTCCTATAAACTTTCCCTTTCACTCTTGCAGATACTCTTCTATCACAAATCACTCCTGTCACTCTTCTCCACCCACTCCACCCTGCCTGCACTCTTTTCTTCACTTCTCTAACACACTCTCCATTACTTTGCTCTGTTGACCCCAGGTACCTGAACTCCTCCACCTTCTCCACCTCTTCTCCCTGCAACTGCACCACTCCACTTCACACACATGTACTCTGTCTTACTCCTCCTGACTTTTATTCTCCTTCTCTCCAGCGCATATCTCCACCTCTCCAGGATCTTCTCAACCTGCTCACTACTCTCACCACAAATAGCAATATCATCCACAAACATCATAGTCCAGCCATGATGAAGAGATAATCAGTGTTATTCACTCGCTGGTCATAATATTTTAATGTTATAATGTTACACCTGATCGGTGTGTATATTATTATCACAGTGCGCAATAGTGTAAATATCAAATATATACAAATAATGTCAATATCGTGGTGCCAATATTAAAATATTAACAGTACAAGATAATATAAAAAAACATAAAAAAAACATAATCTGTCACACATTTCATGCTATAAACTTGTTATGCTGCATATTTATTATTTCACCCTATGATCCTATAAATATTTAATATATGTATACCATATGTGGCCAAATCTGCTGATCATACACCACGAAAATACTCCTCATATAAAACGAACTCAAATCACCTCAACGTATCCATTGGAACGAAATATTGTTTCTGCAGGTCCATGGTGCAACACATAATAGTACACAAGCACATAAACAGCAGTGTGAGATGATGATAAATACACAGATCAGTAAATTCAGAAGATGGGCTTTAAACTTGTAAATGATTAAATGGTCTAGCAGAAATAAATATTGCAGACGTTTTGGAGGCAAAAAACGAGTTTCATGAATACAAACTATGTGAGTACGCTGCACACAGATCATTATAGTTTTCACAGAGCACACGTATCAGGCAGTTGTGTGTTTTTACAGCAGATTTTACACGCACCGAAGGGAACACTGTGCTATTGGGTGCAACCTAGCAGCTATTTACGTGCAAAACAGACCATAATAACAGAGTTTATGTTGTTCTGGTGCAACCAGCTAATAGTTTTTAAAGCCTTTTGAGGCTTACTGAGATTTTAACATTACTGTGTGCAGCACAGTAAATACTGCATACAAAACAAATGTAAAAAAAACAAAAACACAAAAAGCATCTTGTCTTAAGAAGCCGAGCTGACACAAATTAAAAAAAGAAACCTCGAGGGCATCGATGGTCTACAGAACACCCTGCAACATTTCAGCATAATGTCTTGTGAATGGGTTAAGGTCAAGGGGTTAAAGCAGAGATAAATGCCTTCGTCCCTACAGTCATAACCTTTTGCTGCGTCAACCAGATTACACGGATTATCGGATTAGTATAAACCTATAAGCCTGCCCGTGTAGCGCTGCAGTACCGCTCAGAGATGACAGGGGGCAACGAGTGCCAGTGTGCAAATGTGCAAACTGGTAGGACCATACAGATAAACATGTCTACAGTAATTATTTACTGATTACATTAATTACTCATGTCACCAGAGTAGATAAAATCTTAATCCACCGTGAATCTGGGCGAGGACGGGCCAATCGAAAAGAGAATTAAGAGCACTTGGAGATTAAGCGAGGCCTCGCAATAACTACCAGTTCTAACTTTCCATCCCGTATCGATCCCTGTATTGATCCAGCAAGTAGATAATGTTGGTTTGACCCAGTCATGGTTGAATTCACTCAGCTGAGCAGCGTCAATTAGCTTGTCTGATGTAGTCTTCCATTACCAGACACCTTGCCATGAACACATGCTCCTGTGCTGTTTAAAAAAAACCACAGATTCTCAAAGATTATTGTTTGATATTTGATTAATCGGTCGATTATTATTATATATATTTTTTTAAATCCCGAATATAGATTAAACTATTATTCTTTATAAATTTGATGTTTTACTTCTTTTTACTATATAAAACCCTAATTCAGGGTATTTATAAAAGTGTACTTAAAAAAAACGCACATATTGAGTTCAACTATCTTTAATGTTTAATTCACTATTGCTGGGTTGTTTGTTTCTGTAAAAAGAAAAAAAAAAATTGCAGATGGCAAGTTGTTAACCATTCTTAAAAAAAACATATAAAATACAATACAACATCGTTTTGCCAATTTTTGTTTTAAAAAATACACAGACGTTTTGTTTTCGGTTGTGAAAATATAAGCATCTAGAATATATAATTAGTTTACTTTTGTAAAATAATTAAATAATTAATGCATGAATTAAATATGCAAAGATTGAAAACAAGCATTTAAACGTGGTAAAGCTGCAGTAAATCGCAGCAAGTTAACAGACTTGATAAAAAAAAAGGAAAAAATATGTGTTGGTGTACTAAATGCATAAACATTCGCTGAAAACCACAACAGTGTCTAGAAATGGACTCGTTTACTGCTGCTGTTATTTGCTGATTTTATATTTAGTGTTTATTTACACCGGTTTAATCGAATCCGTCACGATGTCGCGAGCGAACTGATCGTGCAACCTGATGCTCACGAGTCACTACAGAACAGATCACGTGCGACTGTCCTGAAATTACAAACACTTTAAACAATAGCACTTCATTAAACTACACCATTTTCACATGATGAGGATTTTACAGATTTTACTAACTGTGCTGGTTAGGACTTTAACGATTCCTCAAGCAAATAAATGTACCTCTATGCTTCGTTTAGTCTATTTACCTAAACACGGAGCATTGTGTTTCCCACGGACCATTATTACTGACGCACCAGCCGCTAAACTCTGTTGCACTCTGGCCAGGTTACACAGAAGATGCTACAGAATGAAAAATGGAGGAATGGAAAGAAAACAGCAAGGGATGAGGAGAAGAAAGAAAGAAAATGGCATTTAGTTTGGAATCATTTCACACTAAAAGATATTTTATTGATGTGCAGTTGATGCAGTGTGCATTTCTGTTTGACATTTTTATTAAAAAGATAAATAATAATAAATTAATAAAAGGCACGCAATTATAATCTTCAACGCAGCACACATGTATTTAGGATGTCCTTCCTTTACTCATATATATATATATATATATATATATATATATATATATATATATATATATATATATATATATATATATAATATAAACTCGACCGAAATATAATTTTTAATCACCAAACATTTGTTTTACTGATGCGCCGAGTCTCAAATCAGCACAAAAATCCTCCATGATGAACGCATCCGGCAATTAAAACAGTCCGTGTGGAAACATAGCAAAAGTGACTTTTCCAGCAAGACGTGGTCTATCCCCGAACTGTTACCACACTGAAGGCACACATTTGGGTAGGACATTTTTGGATGTGGTAGCATTTAATTTTCCCTTCACTTGAACTAAGAGACACAAACCTGTTCCAACATGAAAATGCGCCTGTCCAAAAAAATGTTTAAATAACAGCTCCATAAAGATATGCTTTACATGGTTTGGAGTGGAAGATCTCCTGCTATAGAGCTTTTCAACCCTATTGAAAACGATTGGGATGATTTAGAATGCTGACTGCACCCCAGGCCTTCCTTATTCTATACAAGTACCTAATTTTACTAATACCCTTGTGATCATATCTCTACAAGCACACTGTAAACTCTTCCTAAAGGAGTGGAGGTTAATGGGAAATAGGAACTAAATGTCCCTTGGGATGTTGCACAGTCAGTTATTCACAAACGTTTGTCCGTATAGTGTATATTCAGGCAGGATGTTTTTGTTCATTCAGAGCACGCTTTTCAGATTGTGGTGTTACCGATCTGAACTAATCCCTTTTGCGCTGGCCTTAACGCCTCTGATTTTATTTGTAGTCAAGAATCGCATCTTGTACTACGAAGGTCAACAGCTTTACATCAAGATTTATTAATCTATACACAGTCAGAGTGCTTTTTCACGGATTCCGTGTGACTCAGTAAAAGGAAGCGGTATTAGGGCTGTTTT
Organism: Silurus aristotelis; assembly: GCF_946808225.1. Taxonomy (NCBI): domain Eukaryota; kingdom Metazoa; phylum Chordata; class Actinopteri; order Siluriformes; family Siluridae; genus Silurus; species Silurus aristotelis. Next base: position 7,883,448 of record NC_139574.1, read on the forward strand.
TCATCACGGCCTCATTTAGATAAACCTAATTACCCTTCATTTTATTACCAACCTCGCTAATCGTTTAAATTATTAGAAGATTAACACCAGATAATATTCTTTTACTGGCAAGCAGCAGGATCCGGCCGGCAGCACGCCAGCGCCGCTGTTAAGAGCTTCTCAGCTTTTTGTTCAAGTCTGCCGTGTTGTCATTTTAAGCCTGTTTCTTTCTGTCCCTGTTTTAGATAAAAGAGATTAAATGGGGAGATGTTGGAGGCTGGACAGGCCAGGGAGGATCTCTGCTAGGAACCAAAAGGTAATGATTACACCTTGTGCAGACATTTGTCGTGCGCCCCTGACAAGCCTGCATGCGCTCAGGCGATCTCGATCTAATTAACTTCCCTGAATGTACCCGAGTCGATGTCTTGCCCTCTTTCCAGGACACTCCCCGCGAAGCACGTCGAGAAAATTGCTGAGCAGATGAGGAAATATAACATTAACGCACTGCTGGTCATCGGAGGATTTGAGGTATGTGGGGGAAAGACGGAGTATACGCGAATACCACGTTATAGATCCTCAAACCATGATCATAGATACTGTAGGTGTTCGAATGTATAATTCATAAATTGCTAAAGATTTGGGAATTTCACGTGAAATCTAAATATTTATCACGTGAAAGGCAGCGAAATGTTTTTTTTCAGCTGACCATGAGTTTTTAAAATTTATTATATAAATAACAGTATAGAATAATCACCAAGGTTCATTTTATCTCTAACACCATATACTGTACTACATCATAATATTATATATATATATATATATATATATATATATATATATATATATATATATATAATACTTATACAATTATAAGACAATTAGGCCAATGACTACAACTGTTTAAAAAATTATAAATAAACGGCAAGAACAGCCCTTTTTTTTTTTATCCTTTTATAGTTGTATTTAATGTAATTCGATGCCCTTTTTCAGCACCTATATACAGTCAATTCCTTACCATGTTCTCTTTTCCTTTCCATTGAAAATATTAAGACTAAACCGCTTTCCTTTTGACTGCTGATGCTGGATGACTTTTTCCGTAAATGTGAAAAAAATTGCGAAAAATTAAATAAAATAAAAGCTTCACCAGATTTTAATTTCTTTGAAAATAATGTTTTAAATCCATATGGGTTTAATTGAGAAGCAGATCCTGGTGAAAGAGCTCTCACTTTAGAAATAATTCTATTTCTGAGCAAACTATTGACATGTTATGTAACTTGGTGGGGAGAAAATTAAGAATGTATATCAAGCAATGGGATAACTGGTTTATAAAGGTGAAGGCTCACAGATTTCCCTATAAATTCCCATTATTATAAAGAATATAAGCAGGATCGTTTGGGACTATGGTTTGAGTTAATCCTGAACGAGACAGAGATGTATTTAATGTGTGATAAGACTTTTTTTTTTTTTTTGTTCTATGAAGTATTCAATTCTTGTCTTTTGCTCCCATTGGTTTATCGTTCACCTTTGATTTTTAAGAGTGTAAAAAGTAGCTATGCTTTAAATCCTAACATTTTAAACATCAGATATGAGAAAAGAACCATGGGCAATATGTCTTTAGTGTCATTTAATGCTAATCTCATCTGTAGAAATGTGTGTGTGAAATATATGCAAATGTCTAAATGAATCTTCAATGTCATTTCCTGTGTTTGGAGTGGTACCTTTGTCCTTTTCGTGCTGTCCGTCGTGATAGACCTGGTTCTTCCCTCGGCTCTTTCCCAATCCCCTCATCTGTCTCTCTTTTACCTTGTACCCCTGCACACTCTCCTAACACACTTCCCTCCGCACGGTTACTCTCCTCCAAGCAACACTAAAGCCGTGGCTCTGCCGTACCCCGCAGGCCTACCTGGGGATCTCCGAGTTGTTAGCAGCCCGTGGAACATATGAAGAGTTTTGTGTGCCAATGGTCATGGTGCCATCCACAGTCTCCAACAATGTGCCAGGTTCAGACCTCAGCATTGGCGCAGACACCGCACTGAACGCCATCACTCATGTAAGTGTGGCTGGTCGGCCCACGCACAATCACACTAGCTAGATGTTGCCTTCAGTTTACCAGGTTCACGCCTTCAGTTTACCAGCTTTATGCCGAGTCATCTCTATACAGTGTCATGGTTCTAATGTCTGAGTCAAACAAATCGGAAACGAAAGGTTTTGAACAATTAGTTTTAACCTGTACTAATTAGGTAAATGTCAGGGGTTTTTTTTTATTTTTAATTTTTTTTTTTATTGATCACATTAATAAAAACCAGTGCTGGCCGAAAAACACAAACCATGTACATGAGTAAAAGTAAAGATTCACTCTGTAAAACATGACTTCAGTAAAAGTACAAAAAGTATTTGCTTTCAAATGTACTTAAGTATCCAAAGTGCTATGATTTATTTCCTATGTTCCTATTATCATTTTTATCACAAGACTCTTTGCTTAATCAACTCAGTTTATATAAAAAGACTCGAATGTTACTCTTAACATACTAATCTATAAATAGAATGATATGGATGAGTCAAACACCGATTGATTTCTATTACAATTATCATGAGCCTAAAACCTACTTAAAGAAAATTCACGTAAAAAAAAGTCAGGAGTTTCTTCCATCATTCATTCCTCTCAAAATGTTCTGCTTGCTGTTAAACTAAAAGTAGCTGAAGTAAAAGTCTTCCCAAATAGAAATACTTGAGTAAAGTGCAGACATGTGAAAAAGATACTTAAGTACAGTAACGAATTACATTTACTTTGTTACTCTCCACCACTGCTAGAAATACATTGTATAAAAACCACAGGAGAAAACACTTTCGAAGAACTTGACACTAAACACGCCATCTCAGTGTGGGCAGTCGCAAAACTTATAGAAATAGAGTCTTTTTAGATTTATAGCTAGAGATCTCCTTAATATTTCTTTACATCCCTTTTAAACTGAATGTGCTATTGATACAGATGGATGAGGATGAGATCGAGGAGCCAGTAGGTCTTGAGGTTAGATCCCAGGCCTGTAGGAAAGCCATTGTCCCTGTTCAGACCAGTATCTGGATCCTATCCTCTTTTAGTCACCTTGAATTAAAGTGTTAGAGAAAAAAGTGCATGTGAAAAATGACTTTATGGGTCTTGCTGAAGTGTAACTGTTGAGTAATAGAGTAGTAGCTGTTGAAATATTGATAAATATCTAGCTGATAGCATTAATTAGATATGATTTGACAGAGGTTTAATACATAATGCTCCTATTCAAGGTTTTTGACGCGATATGGCGCTCGAACGCGATGCGATTGAAAAGACAGATGATATGCATTCATAACAGGATTCCACTTTCCTTTAATGAGCGCACTCACACTCCACGGCGATTACTGCGCCGTAACGGCCTGCTGATCGCGAGCGTGAGCCGGCGCTAATCATAAAGCCATTAGCCATTACCGATGATTAAAGCGTAAGTGCAGCGGCAACAGAGATGTTTGAAGTGCACAGGCTGGTAAACTGAAAGGCGAACTGGTAGCTCCCAGGTAAGTGACGATGCTGATGTCGACGGCGACGATGAGGCATGAAGGTACGCTGCTGGTTTTGTGCATGCCGTCTTGTATCCTGCCTGCAGACGCTCCACTTTTAGCCCCCTTTGAGTCGAGAGCCGATTTTCCCCCGAGTCTGAGCGACGTCGAGCAGCGTGAAACTTCCAGCACGATCACTTGTTTCAACTCGATCCACAGAGCATGCGCTCCAAATTCACCTTTAATGCACTCAGGATCAGAACGGCACCGAGCGAACACCGCCTCGGTAATGTAAATGCCGTCGATTAACCTCATCACGCCGCTGGAAGCCTGCCAAAATTCCTGATTGAGTTTTAATTTTCAGCTCTTAATTTGTAATCAAGCCTCGGCACGCGGCAAACATTTGCATAAATAATCGAGCTGAGTCATCTCTGAGAGAAGACTGCGGCAAAATCCGAGAAAAAAAATGATTACAGTATCGAGCATGAAATATAAAATAAGAACCGGGGGTAGATCAACACAACCTGTGTTTCTGCACTCTTCATCCTGCTGCTGTTGTCATGGCAATGCGGCGCTTCGGTAGTTTGTATGTTTTGTCACCCCGTCTTTTAGCATCACGCAATCCCACATCACACAGTGTGTGCTTGCGTGTATGCATACACCGACCCATGTGCATGCATGATGTATTTTGCCCCCACCCCCCACCCCCTTCCTCATCCCCCTACTTTCCTCTTCTGTCCAATGGGAAGCCGGCGCTTCTATCACTCGGTCAGTGTGTGATCGATGAGGTCCACTCCTACACCAAAACTCGCCTCAGCTGCTCTGACATGTCCACCGCAATGTGCTGTGTGTGTGTGTGTGTGTGTGTGTGTGTGTGTGTGTGTGTGTGTGTGTGTGTGTGTGTGTGTGTGTACGTACATGGGGTCATCGCAGGCGCTTGAGTGCCTGCTGCAGCTTTATGAGGCTCGCACCAACTATGAGGAGTTTTGCATCCCACTGTGTATGCTGCCTGCTACCATTAGTAACAATGTGCCTGGCACTGACCTTAGTATCGGGGCAGATACTGCCCTTAATGCCATTGTGGAGGTAAGAGAGCAACCACCGCCTCATTTACGCTAGACATATGCTAGACAAAACAACTTAAGTAAAAACCTAAAACTTTTCATGCTACCGGAAATCAAGTTGAATTTTCTGGAATAGTGCTGCAAATAATACCAGCTAAACTTACTAACACACTTATTATAAATTAAATAGTTTGACTAGAAACTTCATTTAATTTTACCTTATGATTTTTAATAAAAAAGCGTTGTGATAAATTGTAAAATAATTTTAAATAAGGTATAAAAAAACACCAAAAAAAAAAAAATCAAAACACATAAATGTATATTTGTTATTTATGAACTAAATATATATATATATATATATATATATATATATAAAGTATATGAAGTTAATTGGAGGTTAAAACTAATAAAGAAAAAATATTATCAACATTTAAAGAACAAATACATTGCAAATTATATTATTTGAATAATTAATCCAATGAACAAAGTAATTTAACATATATGCATAATAATTAATGATTATTCAATTATAAATGTAACAAATATTTCATTTAAAATATTTATAGTTTAGAATATATATATATATTTGATAAATATTCTAAACTATAAATATTTTAAATCACCTATTTATTACATGAAAAAAATAAAACACACACACACATCAGATCGAAGACTACTATGTTCACTGAATTGATGCAGAGAAAAAAAGATATAACTTGTGGTTAGTACACTGCCATGCTCCTGTGCTGTACTTACACAATATGACCAAAGGTTTGTGGACACCTAAACATAAGATTCCTATATGCTTTGTGCTTCCAATGTTCTATATAAAACACCCTATTCCACATTTAGTCCTTATATGCAGTTTGCAATAAGTCTTCTGGGAAAATGTTCCACTAGATGATAGAGTCTGCTGATAGAGATTTGTGCTCATTCAGCCACATGAGTTTAATAAATTCAGCTACTAATGTTAAAGGTCTGAAGTGCAGTCAGCGTTCCAATTCATCCCAAAGGTGTTCGATAGGGTTATAATCGGATCTCTATAGCGGGAGATCCTCCACTCCAACCCATGTACACTATCTCTTCATGGACGTGGCTCTGTGACACAGGGGTACTGTCATGCTGGAACAGATTTTGGTCTTCTAGTTCATTTAAAGGGAACATTTTCAGCTACCAAATATAAAGACATCCTATACAATAGTGTGGTTCCAACAGTTTGAGAACCACAACTTATTGGAAATAGTAAGGTGTCCCAAAACCTTTGTCCATATAGTGCACATTATATATACATTACTGAATTTAAAATCTGCTTTCAGGTATAATGGAGAAGCAAATCTATTCAAAGTGCTCAACTCAACTCAATAGGGTTGAGGTATATCTTATAAGAGAAAAATATTTCCATTATCATTCCACAGAAACAGCACAACTAGTTTTAGAGCTTAGTTGCACACGTTTTCCACACGTTTCATGGCAGGGAGTCAGCACGGTATCAGTGCTGGACCTGCTGACAAAATCTGTGTGTGTGTGTGTGTGTGTGTGTGTGTGTGTGTGTGTGTGTGTGTGTGTGTGTGTGTGTGTGATCAGACATGTGACCGTATTAAGCAGTCAGCCAGCGGGACAAAGCGGCGCGTGTTCATCATCGAAACCATGGGAGGGTACTGCGGTTATCTGGCCAGCGTGGGCGGTCTGGCAGCAGGTGCCGACGCCGCTTACATTTACGAAGAGCCTTTTGACATCCGAGATCTGCAGGTACACATCATACACAACCGTGTGTTTTATTACAGCAGGCTGATACAGCAGGCTGAGATGATAACACAAGTCTGGTGTTAGTCGTTAGATAACATAGCATGTTAGGGAAGAAGTTCAACATTAGAGAAATAGTATTGATTGGTGAACGATATTGGTGGAGTAAGGGTGGGCGGTGGGGGGGTGGGGGGGGTATTTGATGACACTTAAGGTTTTTATTTCTCTTATATTAAAACGCAACAATTTCATTTTTAGTATTTAAATAAAGGACACTGTAGAACCTGGTGTATCTTTAAGAGAGAGACAAGCAGACTTATCACTATGCTTCTTTCATCCAAACTTAACATACAGCATTTTTACAAGAACTGAGAAAAAATGTGGGATTTATACAAAAATACTCAACTCGCTTTTCCTGTCACTCGACTTACCTGCTTTTGCTTAGATCATGCATAGAGGCAAATTCTGCAGTTGATGTAGCAATTACAACATGAACGCATATATAATAATAATATTATTAATAATAAATATTACAAATCAAGACCATTTATTTAAGTTCATTATTTAGTTTTATTAAAAAAGAAAAATGAGCATTTAAGTGAGTAAAAATGCTGCAAAAGCAAATGTATGATGGTCAAAAACCGAAAGTCTGCAAAAGTCTAAAACAATGTAAAAGTCTAAAATTAAATAAAAAATAATGCATGATGATCAAACACAAAAAAATGTAATATAATTGCAAAAAAAAAAAAAGGAATAAAAAAATTCCTGAAACAGTAGCACAAGGATCAGCAACTTATCTAAAACAAATATAAACATAATTGTAATGTAATATATTATACACATCTTTAATTAATTGCAATTGAATTGTTTCATTGAATTATTTAATGTCTCTCTAAATATGTGATCATTTAAAGTACTAAATATGCAACTCCACAATCAATATCCTACTTAAAACTCTACTTTTTTATTCTACTTTATCTCGTACCTAAAACAGATACTCAGATATTTTTCTATGACTTTGGGCTTGTGGCAGTTATGAAAATCCAAGCTGGCTGCATCTGTGAATGCGACACCAACAGCAGAGGGCAGTCAGGGTGCTAATTTTGCCCTTTATCAATTTAAGGCTAAAAAGACGACTCGTTTAAGATCCAAATGAATTAAAATAACAATATAATAATAAATAGTTTTCAAAAAGTAATAATAATAATAATAAATGTGATAAATAGTAATAAATAATAAATATAATAAAGTTCACATCTACTAGATGACAGCAAAAAGAGAAATATTACTATTAAGCTGCACAGTGGCATCTTATATAAGTACTTAAATGTATTTAAACATTCTCTTATGAAAGCAGTATATACCGTTTTTTCACTGGGAGTGTGGATGGGGCTTCATTTTAGAGGCAAAATATTTTTTGTTCCTATATATATGGGTTAGGGTTAGGGGTTATAAAGTGTGGAGTGTAACATCATAGAGAGGTATAATCAAAGTCCTGCAGGTACAGTAGGACAGTGTCCATGATGGTATTCCCATTGTTGTTCATGTGATGTGTGTTACATCGCAGTCTAACGTGGAGCATTTAACAGAGAAGATGAAGACCAGCATTCAGAGAGGACTTGTTCTCAGGTTACTCCTTCCTTTCCTTCTCATTTCTCTACATGATCATTTTTAGAACGTCAAATTAGTCGTCAGTGTGTGTGTGTGTGTGTGTGTGTGTGTGTGTGTGTGTGTGTGTGTGTGTGTGTGTGTGTGTGTGTGTGTGTGTGTTAAACAACTTGATTTGGGATGTGTTAATTTTTTTTCTATGAATAATTTAAACTTTCTATCACTTTCGACACTCACACTCGTCTGTGCTCTCTGTATGTGTGTGTTTGGGCGTGGTGGTTTCTCAACGTGTGTTTCTTCAGGAATGAGAACTCTAGTGAGAACTACACAACAGATTTTATTTATCAGCTCTACTCAGAAGAGGGCAAAGGCGTCTTCGACTGTAGGAAGAATGTTCTTGGCCACATGCAACAGGTACACCTAAGTGTGTATACACACACACACACACACACACACACACACACACACACACACACACACACACACACACAATTTATACTCTTTGTCCATTTTTTTCTGATAAACTATGTATTACTGTAGTAAAATAATATTTTAACATCAGTAAAAAGAGGAAAAAAAGAGTTAAGAACTTTTTGTCTCTTTTTCTCTATGGATTTAAAACTTACATTTTTGTCCTGAAGAAGATTTTTTCCATATTGGGTACCAGCTGCTGTCATCATCAGGGGTCGCTGCTGCCACACAACCATTTTTTTTAAATAGAATTGCCACAGAAAAACACTGTGATTAATTAAAATATGTTCCATTTTATTCCTATAGCACTTTTGACAGTGACATTGTACCAAAGCATCTTTATAGAATTAAAATACTGTGAATATACATTTTAATATCATAAACAGCAGCATGAAAAATCCCTGGCTTTAGGGGGAACCCATTCTTATCTCTGTGACACCGAATGTCCATTTATTATAGTTCCATCAACTGTTCACTGATTGACACTTGAATGTAAACCGTTTTTAGCAGTTGAAGCCCGAAAATATTGTAGCAAACAGTTTTTTATTAATTGAGTCCAAATCCATCTTTTAGTTTAATTAGATCTGATTTCATTTCATCGAAAAAGTCTAGAGATATAAAGTCATTTTCTCTCTCTCAGGGCGGCGCTCCATCACCGTTTGATCGCAACTTTGGGACTAAAATTTCAGCCAAGGCCGTGCAGTGGATCACGAAGAAGCTGAACGAGTGCTACAGGCAGGGTAAGTGAACAGAGAGAGTGTTGACAGTATTCTAAAATGCTGAGAGAGTCTTGTGAGGAGACACAGATGCAGCACTGACACATTAATACAGCAACCACATAGCCAGCCCTACCTAGGCACTTACACAGCACAAGAACTGCCTCTTTTCCTTTTTTTACACCATGTTTCCAATGACTGTGGGAAAAACACAATACTGTGACTTGCATTAATATTTACCGCCTCATAAATAATACTTGAGTTAATGACATTAATTCTCACAAAAGTGTACAATATGTTTATAACATTTCATCGCTTTAAGCTTCTATATTCAAGAGAGATAACTGATAAATACCAGTTCGAAAAAATATAGGATATTCAATAAAAAAAAATTGACACTTTTCTTAATATAAAATTTTAATAAATATCACTTTTAATAAATAATGGACATTCAACACAAAACATTTGACACTTTTCCTAATATCAAATTTTAATAAATAAAACGTTTAATAAATATAGGGCATTCAACACAAATTATTATATACTTAATATAAGTTTTTTATAAATATCGCTTATAATAAATATAGGACATTCAACACAAAATATTATATACTTTTCTTAATATAAAATGTTAATAAATATCAGTTTTAATAAATAAAGTGAAAGTGAGCTGCTAAATTATTTACAAATTATTATTATCAAGGAATGAGGGAATACTTATGCAATCATCCTTTTATTTGTAAAATGTTCTAATTTTGTGTAGATTCATGCCATTCACATTATTTCAATTCCAGTTTGTAAAGTCAAAATTATACTTCCAGATTGAGGATATTCCGGCTCAGTTTTACATACATTTCCATGTTCCTATATTCAAGGAGGGATCCAAAACTTCCTGAATTTTAAAAACATTCTAATCATTTCTGCTTGTGATGCGATATGCTTGTGCCAGCGTTTCTCAGACGTTCCTGGAAACATTTCCTCTCAGACATTTTTGTTATTTTTTTTATCTTCTCTGTATTTCTTCCTGCGTGACAAATATTTTCCCCTTCATTCTCATTTTTAATCTCAGGAACAAAAATAGGAAAGAACAAGGAGTAGGGTTTTTGCAAATACTATTGAAAACAATACAATCTGGTGCCAGTTCTGTGTCCACTACTCAAGAGTTTTTCTCTCATAAATGCTTAAGCACTCCAATGAAAATTGTTGATTTACAATCCCGTCAGGGGAAGAAACTCTTTATGAAGTCTGTTAATGTCAGTTCATGTCTGGACAAGCCTGTTAATGTAAAAAAAAGTGATCAATATTGTTATACTGGGAATTTTTGGGCCCTAACTTGTATATTCCTTTTTGGCAGGTCAATTAGGCAGTGATATAAACTATATAGACAAAAGTATTGTGACATCTGACCAGCCATATGTGGTACTTCCTCAGACTGTTACCACAATTTTGGAGGCACACAATCGTATAGGATGTCTTTGGATAGCCTTAGCATTAAATTTCCCCTTTGCATGAACTAGGAGACCCAAATCTATTCCTGCATGAACATGTGCACAAAGTCAGCTCTATGAAGACATGCTTTAAATAGTTGGAGTGGAAGATCCTAAGTAGCCTTCTGTAGAGCTCTGATTTCAACCTTATTGACTTCATTGGGATGAATTGGAGCGCTGAGCGCACCCCAGGCCTCACCACCTTACCTACATCAATTCCTAACAACTTTTTTAGCACAAATCTCCACAAGCACACTCCGAAATCTAGTGGAACATCTTTCCTCGAAGAGCGAAGGTTATTTTAAGAGTACACGGGGATTAAATGTAAAATAGGATGTTCAAAAAGCTCATACAAATGTTATGGTCAGGTGTCTACAAACCTTTGTCTCTATAAGCTGTATAGATAAAGATGATGCATGGGCAGTGTATTGCAGTTACATAATGATGTTTATTTTATTCTTATATAACCCTTATTATACTATCGAAATTAATAATTGTACAAAAGCCTTTTGTTTGATTTCACCAATGTGTGTGTTTTTGCCTTTTTCTGCTGTGCGTATGGCCGACTAAAGACGAAGGTAACTGTTTACATTTAAACCCTCAACCATAACATTCATAGATTTTCATCCTCATGATCTAAAAGAAAATTAGACTGCTATGCTTTTACATCCTACTAAAGAATGAACATGTCTGTTCCACAAAATAGACGTGATTTTCTGAAATTGTATTCGTTTTTGGGGACGCTAACCGTGCCGTAACTGATGCTATCCAAGATCTATGGTTAAATACATTAATTTACTTATACAGTGGTGGATAAAGTACACAAAGTATGTACTTGAGTTATGACTCTAGTAAAAGTACAAATGTATTTGCCTTTAAATGTACTTAAGTATCCAAAGTTCTATGATTTATTATGTCTATAATGTTCCTATTATTATTTTTATCACAAGACTCTTTACTTAATCAGTTTCTGTGGAAAGACTCTAATGTTACTCTCAGAAAAACAATCTATTAATAGATTTATATTAAGGAGTCAAACACTGATTGATTTCTATTACAATTATCATGAGCTTGCTTTCGACTACCGTATTTTTCGGACTATAAGCCGCTACTTTTTTCCCCACGTTTTGAACCCTCCGCGGTTTAAACAACGAAGCGGCTAATTTATGGATTTTTCCTGGGTTTTTCCCGGTTTCACAAACTTCAAGCCAAAAAACTGAACCCCATAACATCAGACCAATGAAATTTCCAAACGAAAACGAAAAACCGCATCTCACCTGTGTGATAAACTCCCCAGAGTAATACAGTGGTACTTTGACCTACTGCTTATTTATGTTCAAAGTAAAAATATTTGTCAAATTCAGTGGGTGCGGCTTATATAAGTGTACGCTTTATAGTCCGGAAATTACGGTATTTAGAGGAAACCGTGCAAAGTTCGAGTGAGGAGTTTTTTTTAGCATTTATTCCTCTGTAAATGTTCTGCTTGCTGTTAAACTGATGCTGAACTGTATGTTCAAAACGCGCTCTTCCCTGAATGCTTGACCACTAAAGTTTTTATCAGCTCATAAATTACATATCGCTATTTGACTTTGAATTGTAGTGAAGTGAAAGTCAAAGTCTCCCCAATTGGAAATACTTGAGTAAAGTACAATAACAAATTACATTGACTTTATTACTGTCCACCACTGATCATGTGATCCTCGAAAATTAATACATTTTCATATAATAGTTTGTTTTTCTGATGTTTCAGAGCTACTGTTGATACGTGCTTAGTGATCATACATTGTGACAACGTAATGATAATGATATGTTTGTATGAGGTATTCGAAAATTGGGGCAGTGCGATAGCATGGTGCAGGGAATCCCAATGCAAAGCAGAAGCACCTTGAACTTCCTGATTCTCCTGTAGCATCAAATCATGAAACATTTTACTCCTCTTTAAACCGCAGTGATTTGCAGACGATTACAGGTTGAAAGTGTGCCATAGTTTTTTGCCCATTTATGCGGACATTCAGGGGAAATCACTGGTCACTGTCCATCATCTCCATTTCATTGAAGTAAAGATAATACAGTTCACCATGAATGCAAACGGTTTTATAACCCGTATTGGAAAACTCTTTCACCTCTGATATCGTTCACGGATACCGATACCAAAAAATTGCAAAATAACACTAATATATGCCGCAGCTTTTTTATTGTTAATCAAAACATTCTTCTAGATTCCATTTTGGATTCACCATACAGAAACAATAATGTTTTGCTGTTACAAACAAATTACACCAACCAGAATTTACAAAATGCTGTCAATTAAACTGTGGCTGCCGTGTGTGTGTGTGTGTGTGTGTCCTGCAGGGAGAGTGTTTGCTAACACCGAGGACTCTGCCTGTTTGTTGGGGATGCGCCGCCGCAACCTCGTCTTCCAGCCTGTGGTTCAGCTGAAGGACGAGACGGACTTCGTGTACGTATGAAGACGTTTCTCCTTTCACGTCACCCCTAACATGACCTAATGTTAAAAATAAAATAGTGCTGCTCTGCACTGATGCGAGCTTTTTCAGTTCCAGTTAATTGGTGTCGCTGTTTTCTCCATTTGAAGCTACATTTGTAGACCTCATGCTTGTTCCGCTTGCTGTGTTTATTATCACATTATCATTTAGTCTGTTTCCTGTAGGGCTTTCACAACAAATTCCACAGTTCAAAATTTCATAATATAGGCTCTTCAACCAGCTCCAGAGATATGAGCATCCTTGGTCAGATCTTGTATTGGAAATCCACCTATAATACATAAGAAATGTTGCAGTTAATCCAAAAATGCACATCCCACCTTTTACTTTTAATTGTATATAAAGGTTTCGGGCCAAATTTTCCCAGACATGTACCTGTTTTTTCTCTGTTACATGCGGTTAGAAGCTTTTCGTGTCACAGCGTGGTTTCTGCAGCCATTTTATCAACTTTAAGTTCCACATTGGTCGTTTCGTAGGCTGTTTGAGTTGATACCCACTGTTTTTCATCCCTACTTTAATGGAAAAGCCCCCCCCACTTATCAGAAATGATTTGGAGAGTGGATCATTCTTAGCTCAGTTCAGGCCATTTTATGCTGTTAGATTGAGATATATATTTTAGTCACTTAGGGAATTATGTACTTTCTGTCTCCTTGGGGGTGCTTTGGTTCGGTATAAGTGTAACCCCATGCCGTGTTTAACACATAACTTTTATAAATGTGGAAAAGCATTAGGCTGCACATTAGATGGCTGTCAGAACACATGTAACAATTCAAGATTTCTTAATATTTATATAATCAAAGACAAGTCATCTTTAGAATTATGCTGTTAGTAAAGAAAGAAGAAAGAAGAAATGTCTTTTGTAATGTAATTGGCTTATTCTTGTGCAGAAAATGACCTTTAATTAAAGTTAATTTATTCTAAGAAAATGGAAAAATAAATCATTCTGGAGTTCAGTCAAATGAATAATGCCTATGAGTTGACTCTTGTATGAATAAGTGTGTGTGTGTGTGTGTGTGTGTGTGTGTGTGTGTGTGTGTGTGTGTGATCTGTAATGCAAGGAATTAATAATGGTATTAACATGGTGTAATTGAATGAAATCTGGGTTATTGTGACAAATAAATTATCCATCTTGATGTATTTCTTACTATATGATGGTATGGTACAAATACAGTAAAACAATGGTGTGTGTGTGTGTGTGTGTGTGTGTGTGTGTGTGTGTGTGTGTGTGTGTGTGTGTGTGTGTGTGTGTGTGTGTGTGTGTTTTTAGTCACAGGATTCCTAAGGTACAGTGGTGGCTCAAGCTTCGTCCCCTGATGAAGATTTTGGCCAAGTACAAGACGAGCTACGATGTGTCTGACTCTGGACAGCTGGAACATGTCGTGCGCAGCCGAGGCAAGGAGAGCGACGTCACTAGCTCCATCTGAAGCCAGACAAGCTCGCAGCAGGGCCAGAGGCCGTCTAGTGTGTGCCGATACATTCATCTTAATTGTGACCCACCTGCTTTTCATCGTGATGTTTAACCCCGCTTATTCCCCCCAATCCCTTCCCCAGTTATGTGTGTCCTTAATATGCTATACGGAGTGTTTCTAGCCAGAGATCAGTTCTCTGCTTTTTAGTGCGTGTCGATGATGTAATCCACTGTCAGCTGCCTCAAACATTCACCTCTGCTGCGTACGCTCACTGTTACGGTTAAAGCCGAGCTGTACTGTAGATCCACGTGTTAGTTTCCAGATGCTGTAACTTATTTATGAGTCTACTCAGTGCAATCTACTTGAGCACAGTTTGGTGTGTGAATGTGTAAATATCATGTGCTTCAAAAATAAAGTACACATTCACCTGCTTGCTGAACCTCTTGAGGATTCGTGTGTTATTTAAATTGTTTTATACAACTCGTCCTCTGTGTACACCACAGGCACAACATTATGACTGCTGACCGGTGAAGTGAAGAACCATGATTATCTCTTCATTAGTAAGTGGGATATTATTAGACAGCGAGTGAACATTGTACTTAAATTTGACGTGTTAGAAGCAGGAAAAATGGGGGAGCGTAAGGAGTTTGACAAATTGTGACGTCTAGACGACTGGGTCAGAGCATCTGCAGCTCTTGTAGGATGCTCCCAGTCAAGGCTCAATGATGCACATGGGGAGCGAAGGCTGGTCCGTGTGGTCCGGTCCAACAGACGAGCTCCTGTAGCTCAAACTGCTGAGGAAGTTCAAACTGTTAATGCTCGATGGTTCAGGACTTTTCTGGTGGCAAAAGAGGGACAACACAATATTAGCAGGGTCGTAAAAAGTCCAAAAACAAAAAATCTTAATTTTAAACAGGTCTCAATTTTTCAATGTCCATGTAACGCTAAAGTTTTTTTGTTTCCGTGGTGGAGTAGTTTTTCCTAGGCTAGTTCAAATAGAATTTGCTGTATTAGGACTACAATTGACAAAACACAGGCGTAAAACAGATTTTATTTTTCAGCTATGGGGAAGCGCAAGTTTAATAATACTTGGTTTGAAAAAATTTTTATTTAGGGCTTGGTTAAGGTCAGTTTATATTATAGTATTTGTGTGTTCTGGATGCTGTGATATAGATCTAAAATATTATTCCTTCTCTTTTTCTGACGTTAAATCAACATGGACGTTCACAGTATGAACAGCACTTAAAAAGATCAAACTCATAAACATTCATGAGTTTGATATTTTATTGCTTATAGCATACATTTTTTCAGTATAACTTGTTAACTATTTAACAATCTCTTCAGTCTTGAGTTTCTTACAGACTGGAACAGGTTTTCCTCTGAGGTTGCCATGTAGCTGGCTTTACCCCTCTTGTCCTTGTCCAAAATCATGAGAACAAGATGCTTCCACCACCATGCTTCAGTACTGAGTAGTAATGATTTCACTTCAAATTTAGAGCCTTGTCCTAAGGCCATGAAGGTGGTTTTGATCTCATCTCCGGTTAATCAGAGACATTTTTCTCATGTTTGCTCCAACTGGCAAATGCCTTTATCAGTTCAATTCTATTTGGTTATTTTTCAAGTACAACTTCTCAACAGTTTGTTTTAACCCCTGCAGCAGGCCTCTTTGAAAGGGATTGTGGAGGGTGGATTGAAGATAGGTGCTCAGATTTTAGGTCACTTTAGATAATGCTGTCTGCCAGTTTCCATAAATGCAAATGGGAGAACCAACCAAAGCTCAGATAGAGTTTAATTTCGCTGCATATATAACTACTACTACCAGTCCACTAAGAATGGACTGAAACTGTTTGTGAAGAAGCAATATTGAACTTCCACCTCATATTCTAAACAGATTTGACTAGTCTATTCCATCTTAATTCCTTGTAATGTTCTGTTTCTTTAACCAGTCCAGTGTACCATAGTGGCTTCACTCTTTAACATCTGCTCCAGTCTTGATTTTCTTATAGGCTGGGATAGGTTTTTTCTGCAGATTCCCTGTATTTGGCTCTACCCCTCCTTGTGCAGCATCCTGACTAAATGCTACCACCACCATGCTTCAGTACTGAGTAGCAAGAAGTTTGCCTTAAATGTAGAGCACTTTGCTAAGGCAATGTGGGGAGATTTTTGGGGGGAATTCTTTGAAATAAATTGATAGAATAGAAAGGTGAAGACCCATTCAATTAATTAATTATGCTTCACTCTCAAACGTGGCCATATGGCTGAAAACATAAAATACCTCCTCCACAGCATAACACAGCTAATAGTTTCAGCTAGCTGCCTGCTTGTCATTTGTATCGCAATTACGCTCTATTATTGTGTGCACTGAGCATGTAATATAAAAGCCATTATTATAACTATATGGCTATTTTCTTCCAAAAACTATTTGTGCAAAAAACATTGAGGAATGAGAAATTTGGCCCAGGCCCAGATGTTGGTCTTTGGCCATCAATTTTGTGTACGGCTTATACATATATTATTACAGCAAGGCTGGAAATGTAAGTGTTGGTATGTATGATGTGTCCAGTAGAGGGGGTTAGAGTTCCGTCTCAGCGATATACTCTGCACGTGCTCTGCAGCATGGAGCTGCCATGCTTTTGCAGCATGCTCGAAAAAAACTGCAGTGGCACATTTCACACTTTCTGCCAAATTTCCTGACTGCTGACTGCAATAGAAATACGCTTACTCTCAGTGTGTCTGAGTGTTCCTGCATGTGTATGTGTGTGTGTGTGTGTGTGTGTGTGTGTGTGTGTGTGTGGGGGTTTTATATATATTTGGCATACACCTTGTCCTTTAACAAAGCAATTTTTTTGCATCTTTTTTTTTTCTTACCTCCCAGGGGGCTTGTTGTGTCAGTTTGCACTTGTAATTGAAGCAAAGTGTCACACTTAAATGGATTTACTCAGCACATACGCTATATGCTGATCCGAATCATAAGTGGTTGCATCAGCTGGTCGTTTTAACCTTGTGTGTGGTGTTGATCAGACAAGAAAAAAAAAGTAGAAGAGGGAAACGGATAACATGACCCCGTGGGCATCACATTCACCTTTAGGGTGGATTAAAGAATCAAAATGATCAAACACTGGGATCATAGTAATAAATATGGCAAGGTGTATGTATAGATATATATATAGGTGTGTGTGTGTGTGTGTGTGTGTGTGTGTGTGTGTGTGTGTGTGTGTGTGTGTGTGTGTGTGTTTTATTTTAGTTTATTACATAGCGATGTCCCCAGTGGCACGTGGCACATGAAAAAAAAAATTAGCAAATCCAATCATTTGAGTTGATTTAAGAATGCAAAGCGAGGCCTTCGGGGTCATATGCACATAGGGAATCAATAGTAATTACCATTTCATCTCTCCTCTCGACTCGTTCATACCCTCTCTTAAATCAGACACTGATCTGATCTCATCAGACTGATTAGGGCTTGTAAATGAAGGCGCCGGTTGTGGTAACGTAGCTGAGCCAGATGTGTGCTTCCTCAACTTTATCTTCATTTAATACCTCAGTCACCTTAAGCACAGCACCAATTAAACCCCCCAAGCCGGTAAGCATTCAAATGGCCTGGCGAAGAGACTATTTTCCATTAAACAGACTCTTAATTCGGGGCTGCGTTTGGGCCGTGCGAGTTGAAAATGCTTGGTGTAGCAGATTTCCGCGTGTATGGATTTTCAAAGAAAGATGTATGATCCTGGACCGAACTGGACTGCCCAAAATGCTGGATACCCGTAACAAGAAAGAAAGAATGAAAGAAAAAAGATTACTTGAAAGCAATTGCAATAACAATGGTAACGAGAGACAATAAATCTTCGCCTGGGATATTAGAAAAGCAATATTTCTTTTTCAGATAAATCATGTGTGCGTGTAGAACCGAGACAGTGTGCCTGTGTGACACATGTACAGAACAGAATGAATATTTATGATGCTATATATCCATAAGAAAGATAAAAAAAAAAAAAAGAAAAAAAAAAACCTTGCAGCCGGAGTGGCTCAATAGGCATGGCGGTGATGGATGTGAGTTTCTCTCACTTTTCCTCTCGACCTGATTGAACGAATCTGTACAGTATTGTACAGTGTACGCAGTATCTGACTCTCGATTTCCCTCATTGATTAAAGGCTGCAGAGTCGCTCGACATTCCCGCACCTGTATTGGAGGAGTCCCGCTCTCCCTCGAACGGGATGCACACTATGAGTAAAGAGGCACCATTTTTCACATTCGGCTCAAAACATAGCTCAGAAATCACCTACAGAACTGCAGTCATCTTTTTTTCCTTTCCTTATTCGTTTGGATATCTGGAGGCCGGGGAAAACCATCTGAGAAAAGAGAGGCAATGAGCCAGTGTCCTTAAAACGCTATATACTACTACATTGATGTTCATCCTGAGAGCCCTGAGGTGCAATTTTACAGATGCACGAGCTGTGCTCTCAGCAGCACAGTGAAACGGGTTTCGGGGTGGAATTTAGACACTCTGGTAAAAAAAGAAATAATTGTGCAGGCATTAAGCTGGTTTAAATCCTACCTGTCCAATCGTTACCATTTCGTAGATTTAAATGGAGAGCTATCCAGGATAATGCTAGTAAATTATGGCGTGCCACAAGGGTCAGTTCTAGGACCCCTGCTTTTTACAATATACATGCTTCCATCAGGAAATATTATTAGAAGGCATGGAATTAGCTTCCATTGTTATGCTGATGATACCCAGCTATATATTTCATCCAAACCAGGCGATACAGCTCAATTAGCTCGCATAACTGAGTGTGTTGAAGAAATAAGAGATTGGATGACCCATAACTTTCTGCTATTAAATTCTGATAAAACGGAGATTTTGCACATCGGCCCAAAAAATAGTACACAGAAGCTCCAGCATCTCAGCCTGCATTTAGACGGTTGTTCTGTAACTACTAGTTCAACGGTAAAAGACCTGGGAGTTATTTTAGACAGCAACTTATCTTTCAAAAATCACATCAATCAAGTTACAAAAACAGCCTTCTTTCACCTTAGAAATATTTCTAAGCTAAGAAATATGTTATCTATATCTGATGCAGAGAAGCTCGTCCATGCGTTTATGACCTCTAGAATAGACTACTGTAATGCATTACTAGGTGGATGTCCTGCATCATTAATAAACAAGCTTCAGTTAGTTCAGAATGCCGCAGCAAGAGTTCTTACTAGGTCAAGAAAATACGATCATATAACCCCAATCTTATCGTCCCTACATTGGCTTCCTATTAAGTTTCGAATAGACTACAAACTACTGCTACTCACTTATAAAGCACTAAATGGTTTGGCTCCCATGTATCTATCCACACTTTTAACACGCTACAATCCGTCACGCTCCCTGAGATCTCAAAACTCTGGGCTTCTAGTAGTTCCTAGAATAGCAAAGTCCACTAAAGGCGGTAGAGCATTTTCACATTTAACTCCTAAACTCTGGAATAGTCTTCCTGACAGTGTTCGGGGTTCAGATACACTCTCCCAGTTTAAGTGTAGATTAAAAACATATCTTTTTAGCAAAGCCTACACATAACACACATCACACACATCACATCACAACCTTGTGCTCCAGAACATCTGATCACATGCACATTATCAACTTGTGCTGTTAATATCATGAACAGCAGCTACGCTAATTCCTCTCCACTGCTTCTCTTTCTCTCCCCATCCCGAGGCATCCTGAGGTTTGGCCAGCTCCAGTCACGTCCCACCTCATGAAGATTATGGACCTATGGATGATCATGGAGAAGTAGATGCCGAGTGTTTAAAGGCCCTGGCATGGAGAAGCTGATGCTGGATCTATGATGATCACAAATTGGTCTGTATTGTTGAAAGATTTATGACCAAACTCTTGATGTCACCCATATGAGGATGGTTCCCCTTTGAGTCTGGTTCCTCTCAAGGTTTCTTCCTCATATCATCTAAGGGAGTTTTTCCTTGCCACTGTCGCCACGGCTTGCTCATCAGGGACAAACGCACACCATTCACCTTCACTGTTGTTTTCTGTAAAGCTGCTTTGAGACAATGTCTGTTGTGAAAAGCGCTATACAAATAAACTTGACTTGACTTGACTTGACTTGCAATGATAGAAAAGGTCGTATAAAGGCTATACAAAAACAAGTTCATGAGGATTATTTTCACTACACCATTAAAGAGCTGCCGTATTTAAAATGTATCTCTTTACAACCCAGTGACAGATGTGCCTCCAGGCTGTATTTGAAAATCGTTTTGAAACGACAAACTGTGTACTGTACACTAAGCACTGTTTGGACTCTAGCATGAAGTGTGTGACCGCAAATGTTTCCAGTAACCCAGTTTTGTTTGCTATCTTTGTGGTGTTTGGTAAAAATGTCCAAAAGGTTTGGGACACTTGATTTTTCTAGCTATGTGTGGTTCTTCCTTTGTCTGTTACCACTAAGTTGAAGGTACACCATTATATAGGATGTCTTAGGATGCAGTAGCAATACACTTTCCATTTACTTTACCCAGGAGACCCAAACCTCTTCCAACATGACAATGCCCCTGCGCACACATGAAGATGATCCATGAAGTTGTTCCGGAGGTAATTTACAATGTTAAAAATGAGAAATCTCTGAATGATTTGAAATAGTCCCACAGGTGTTCAACGGGGTTGGGTTCTGGTGAAGTGTGAAGGTCTTAGTAAGTGAGGAACATAATGTTAATTAATATAAACAATTTGCTACAATGGTTTAGAGCTGCATTTGCCATGAACAATTTTGCATTTAAGGGTTAGGGTTAGACTAGAGAGTCTTGCGGTTGACGAAAGGTCAAAGAGGATGGGTACAGATGACAGCTTGGCTAAACAAGTAGCACGCAGTTTCTCAGAGACCACCAACAGGGCTGTCTTTGTAGAATGTGCCATTGTAAAACCAGACTGGTTTGGATCATGGAGGTTGTTCTGTGAGAGATACACAGACAGTTGGTTAAAAACAGTGCATTCCAGAGATTTAGTAAGAAATGAGAGAAGTGATAATGCGCTTTAGTTGTTAATGTCTGATGGATCCAGAGCAGGTATCTTCAAGATGGGGGTAACTATCGCTTGCTTGAACCCGTACATTGGACCCGTTGATGATCATGGAGATGAATGGCAGAAGGTCTTATGAGATGGTCTGAAGCGTAGTTGAAGGGATTGAATACAGAGGGCAGGTGGTGGGATCTTCTTCTATGGGTTCCTTTTTGACTCTTGTTTCTCTCAAGTTTTCCCCCTCAAACCATTGCAGGGAGTTTATCATTTACACTGTTGCCACTGGCTCACTCATTATGGATAAACTTATAGGAAATAAATTATACATTTAAAAATTATAAGTGTAATTCGTATTTATTTCTGTAAAGCTGCTTTTTGACAATATCCCTTGGTCAAAGTGATATACAAATAATTGAATTGAATTTATATAGTGTACATGAGTAGGAGTGAAAGGGGTCCAGCTATACCTTAACTCTATTAAACACCTTTCAGATGAACATGAACGCTGACTGCACCCCAGGCCTCCTCTCATCACCTACATCAGTACCTGACTTTATTAACACCCTTGTGGCTGAATAATCACAAATCTCCACAAGCACACTCCAAAATCTAGAGGAACATCCTCTCAGAAGATTGGAGGTTATTATAACAGCAATAACAAATGCAAATGGGGACTAAATGTGGAATGGGCTGTTCAAAAAGAAGCACAAACTTCTGTCCTCAAAAAATGTCCTCAAACTTTTGCACATACGGTGTACTTTTGATACTGGTGTATCAAGATGTTTGATTCTTACATTAAAATATCAATACTATTCAAGATTTTTTTTTGTTTTGACTTAAAGCGAATTGGAATTATTTCTTCTTGTGCTATGCTTCCATTCATCATACAAGCAAGTCAGCATTCTGTCAGCCGGTCATATATCTTGAGATCGCTGTGTCATCTGTATTTCGGAGAGATTTTTTTTTAAAGCTGGACAATTGGTCAGTTAAAGAAAAAAAAGGTTCAAGGGGAAAATTCTCAACATTTTCTTGATTTTCAACAAAAACGTATAAATATAACTTAAAAAATATATATGTGTGACAGTTTAAATATGCCATCTTTGGTATATATATATATATATATATATATATATATATATATATATATATATATATATATATATATATATATATATATATATATATATATATATATATATATATATATTTTATATATATATATTTTTTTTATATTTAAAGAAGGCCAGGCTATTGCAGGTTATATAATATTGATAGTATAATATTAGTATTATATAAATTATATTAATAATAGCTTCTTATTGGTATTGGTATCAATAATACCGGTCTTAAAAGTAATTGGTACTAAAAGTAATAAAAGTACTTACCAGCTCCCACACATTTTATACACTGCCTAGAGCCTTTATACTAATTTGTTGTACCCTTTTTATCCACTTATATATTACATGCAGTACATATATTTGCACATTTATCTGCACTTGTCAGATTGCACAATGCTGTTATTTGCTATCTATCTAGACAGAAATGGTGATATCACCACAGTGCAATGCAGTCATTTAATTTTAACAGACTCTAGAAAAAGCTGCTTATTTTTTTTTTAAGCAGTTACCGTATACACCATACATACAAACAGATCGCAAATGGTGCAGGTACTTTCATGAATGAATGCTAAGTGGCAACAATTGCTAAATAGTGACTGCTAAATAGCTTGTTAGGCTGCTTTTACAAATGCCTTTTTCATTTTCCGGTTGCCAGATGAGGAACATATAATCCTATGAAAAGCAGCCTTTAAAAAATGCTTCTGTCTGCATTTTTTCAGTCTGTGTAAAGTTTTCAGAATGAAAAGCACCGAGTAATATCGAACGCTTTTTTACCTCTTGACCAATCAGCTCACAAATGAAGGTGGGAAAAAAGTGGGCAGTGACTTGCCATTGTTTTAATGTGGCATTGTAGCTAAAAGTAAAGTGTTTGTTTTTGTGACATACACTGGCTCATGATGTGACATTGTACTTTAACTTTGCCTGCGTGCAGTCAAGTCACACCGGCAGCTCATTCTCTTGATTAATTCTCTTGCTTTTCTGCCTCCAAAGCTACAGCAAAGGCATTTTTACTGGTAATAATAAATCTTATCTAGATAGAAACCTAAGCTTCTGGCATTGGCTCGCTGGAATTCAGCCATTGCCTGTTTTCCTTTGTTAATTGTTGTAATTAAAGCAAATATGAATAAATAAAAATACATAAATGGATATTATTTCATAAAGGAGAGAAATTCAGCTATTTCTGCTAACTGTGTTTATACAATTGTGTGAAAATAAAAAGTGCACTTTCTTTGAATTGTTTGGGTTTTATGTATAAGGACATAATACAACTTATCTGGTTGTTAGCAGGTCTTAGATTTACATAACAAGACACTATTTATGTGTACCAAAAAATACCAAAACTGAGAAACCATGTGTGCCAAAGTAAGTACACCTTATGGTTCAGTAGCTCGTAGACCCACGTTTAGCAGAAGACACTTGAAGTACTCATGTTCTGTATGACTTTATCAGCATCACATGTCATTGAGAAGGAATTTAGGCTTCTTTACAATGCTGCTTCAGGTCATTGAGGTTTGCAGGCATTTTTTTCTGCACAGCACTCTTGAATTCCTGCCCCAGCATTTCAGTGGGGTTGAGGTCTGGATTTGGACTGGGCCATTGCAACCCCTTGAGTCAGTGCTTTTTCAGCCAATCTGGGGTAGATTTGCTGATGTGCTTGGGCTCATTATTCTGTTGCATAGCTCTATTTTGGTCAAGCTTTAGCTTGACAGTTGATATGTTGCGTTTCATTTTCCGCGAACATTGTGCATTGTGCATTATGGGCAAAATTCTCCACTTTGGTCTTGTCTTTACAAAGGACATTGTTCCAGAGGTCTTGTAGTTCGTTCAGATGCAACTTTCCAAACCTAAGCTGTGCTGTCATATCATTCTTTTTAGAGAGAAGAAAATTTCTACTGGAAAACCTTTTTTTCTAATTGTACTGTCATGAACTTTACCATTTAACTTGTTAACTAAGGCCTGCAAAGTCTAAGATATAACTCAGGTTTTTTGCAATTTCTCTAAACATTGCAAAGTCCTGATATTGGGGGGATTTTCCTATGACATCCACTCCTAGAAAAACTGGCAACTGTCTGGAATGTTTTCCACTTGTCAATAATGTTTAACTGATCAAGGGCATTTAATTAACATCACCTTGTTGCTACGTTGCCTTTTATATCCTATGGGAGACATACGTACCGTAGATATGGTGTAATTCATCATGTACTGTTGTTCATCTGAGGTTGTTTATCTAATTTCAAGACCTGCAATGGACCAAATGATTTATAGATTATATACATGACCGTAGTTAGGTCGGTTTGCTAGAACATACTTTGGTGTAACTAGAACTGAAATCACTTCCAAGCAGTTTGAGGTCATTTCGAAGGAGCTTCACATATAGTCATGTTAAGATAAACTACAGGCAAGTAAATGATTACATTTTACTGCAAACGCACAGTGGTCCTGTAAGGGTTGTATAATATGTACAATTTGTGCTGGTAAAGTATTCCATGCTTTACATTTCAGCAGCGTCTCTTTACAGCAGCTCCTGCTGAAACATTATAAAATGTTCAGGACTGTTCAAGCCTGAGATTTGATCCATTGGAGTTCATTTGTCACAGGCACATCCCAGGACCGATTTTCATCTGCAGTTTCGTCCGCACTTTTGGGTCTTGCTTTTGACAAATGACCTTGGGCATCCATTACTCTCAGGCTCTTTCATCTTAGCGGAGGAAAGGAGACCTGCTGCGCTGGCGCCGCTGTGAAAAACTTTCAGCTGCTGGCATTGTGGTGGTGGAGGGGGTGACAAGGGCGCAAATGGAAGGCGGTGTTAATGGAATTGACATTAATTTGACGGAGTGCTGGCTAACGTGAAGTCGTTGGCAGTTCATAAGAATAATATTTTGATTGCATTATGCCACATGTGAGTTTCATGCATGTCTCGAGGCAGAGGCTGGGTCATTTTTGGACAAGAAAGAATTGTTATACAGAACACAGAACACAGGTCGATACTGGTGTATGCTGAGACTACTGAGACTAAGGTGTGATCAAGCATGCAGCT
This sequence comes from Silurus aristotelis, assembly GCF_946808225.1. Taxonomy (NCBI): domain Eukaryota; kingdom Metazoa; phylum Chordata; class Actinopteri; order Siluriformes; family Siluridae; genus Silurus; species Silurus aristotelis. The sequence continues at coordinate 7,909,122 of NC_139574.1, forward strand.
GGGTTTCATTGCTCAGATTCTTTGAAAGGCCAAGTTTAGTCGTATTACATAGTCGGAATATCTTGGAGTTTCAGGGACACAGTGAATAGTTATGTATTTGGGAATATCAAGCAACCAAAATGCACTGTTCAAGGCCATCAGAGTATTATCCAATTAAGGACCTATAATGAATATATTACAGTAATGATGGTGGATGGATGCATTTAAAAGAAAATGACATTCTATACCAGTATGGGGGGGGTAGTCTGCATTTGGGACACAGTAGCTCAGAAAAAAAGTGAATTCTTTTTTTTCTTTTTCTTCTTCTTCTTTTTCTTCTTAAATTTGGGAATGCAAATTATAAAACATTCTCTTGCATTCTCATCAAGACCAGTCCTGCCAGGCTAACTTTCGAGAACAAATTCAGAAGAACAGGAGAAGACAATGAATTTTTTATTTCATGCATTCTTGTATTTAGTTCATGTACTGCAGTTGCATTCTTTGGGATTGAGATTGAACTTTGGTGTTGGGATAATGACATAGAACAAGTACACAAGGAATTAAGATTACATAAGAATGCTAATTACTATTCCCAAATAGTATTTGTGAACCCTTTTGTACCTCTTAATTTTCGTTCTATATGGACAAAAGTATCGGGACACCTCACTTTCCCATCCACATGCGATTCTTTCTCAAACTTTTACCACAAAGCTGGGGGCACAGAATGTCTATGGATGCAGTAGCATAAAATGCCCCCTTTATTTAAACTAGGAGACTCAAACCTGTTCCAGCATGACAAAGCCAGATCCTTAAAGATATGGATTACATGAGATGGCGTGAAAGATCTTAAGTAGCCTGCTATTAAGCTCTGACCTCAACCCTATTTAACACCTTTGAGATGAACTGGAACACTGACTGCACCCCAGGTCTCCTCACCTTACACCTTAATATCTGACTTTACTTATAGTCTTGTGGTGGAATGAGCACAAATCTTCACAGCCCTAGACCTAAATCACACCACACCTTTGTGTCCACAAACCTTTAGCAATATTGTGTATGTTTAAAAGGTGTAAAAAAAAAATCAGTCAGATTAAAAGTTTTAAATATGGGCAAGAATATACTGTGTAAGCTGCAACCACTGTGTTCATATTCAGCGATTACATAAAAAACAGATCGAGAAAAAACTCTGATTATTAGGTGGTACAGTATGTAGGTGGCTGTAGTAGAACTGACCAAAATATGACCAATAGTGATGTATTTATGTGGCTATTCTATGTGAGACCAGTCTGGATGTCTTTGGTGAATCACTGCTTATGGATTCAGTTTGGAACATACTGTAGTGAAATCTGTTTAAATGGTTGATTCAGCATCGTGTCATATTGGCACTGACAAGGCCTGATTAGTGCCAGTGGTTTGAGATAAACCATTAAAACTGCAGCCAACAAGCAGTTCTTACAATTCCACCAGCTTTTGCGCCCTTGAGAAAAAGTAATTAGGTGTGTGTGCACTCACAAATAGCAAACAACACCCCCATCACTTTCCCGTTGTTGTTTAAGCATGAACATTCATGTACCAGCCAAAGGCCATTACCAAATCTCATTAACCCTAATCAAATATCACTTGTGCTAAGAGCCGAGGGGTCCGACATCAAACTGCACTAACATTGTTAATGACCCGTCCTGAACACTGGGCCGCTTCGGCACTCGATTCTCTCAACTCAGAGAACGATGTCAAAGGTATGTTGTTTCGGGATAAAACTCCTCTTCGGGAGCCTCTCAGACTGTTTATCCGTTTAGAAGCTTAAGAGCAGATTGGACTGTTTTTTTCTTCCACACAGCATTCAACACAATCCAGTTATATTTGTATAACACTTTTACCAATAGGGCTTGTCACAAAGCAGCTTTAGAGAAATCTGGGTGCAGGTTTTGATCTCTAACAAGCAAGACAAAGAGGATAGTGGCATAGAAAAAAAACTGCCTGAGATGGGATGTGGACAAAAGTTTGAGAGGAACCAGGAGTGGAACATAACAGTCTTGTGTTTTTATGTTGATATTGCTTTGCAGGTGTGTGCATGAAAACCACCTGCTCTTTCAAAAACCATCTAGATTCCACCAGAATAAAAGACAAGAAATCAGAAGTGAAATTATAAATCTGAAATTTGTAATATAAGGTGCACTTTATGAATTTGTTTAAATGTTTCCTGCTTTTACTGATTTGATTTGTATATATTGTGGAATTTATAAGCTCCTTCAATCTATGTGGGTTTTACTCAGTGGTGGACAGTAACAAAGTAAATGTAAACTGTTACTGTACTTAAGTAGCTTTTTTTGCATATCTGTACTTTACTGAAAAATTTACATAAAATATTTTTTTTTTACTACATTTAACGACATTACTTGTTTCTTTTTATTTATGAGTGGATTTAAATTAAACTGTTCAAACACGCAGCAATCGACCAATCAGGTGTTTTGATTGTGGCTTGTTATCTACTAAGCATGAACATACAGTTCAGCGTCAGTTCAACAGCAAACAGAACATTTCGACGGTAATAAATGATAAAAGAATCTTTTTTGTTAAAGTAGTTAAAAAAAAAGATTTTGCATTTATGATAGTTTTAATAGATATCAATCAGTGTTTGATTCATTAATTTAATTTTATTAATAGATTGGTGTGTTAGGAGTAACATTAGAGTCTTTTGACCTAAACTGTCATAATAAATCATAGTATGTTGGATACTTTTACTAGAGTAATAGTTTACCAAGTGCATCTCTACTTTTAATCAAGTATGGTTTGTGTATTTTGTCCACCACATGTTTCATCTGAGTACTCCAAACCATATCCAGCAGGTAGATTGTAAAAGCATTATACACCTGTGTGACAACTGCAAATAGTTATTGGTTCGCCATTTATGTAAAAGTGTATGACTATGTGAAAAGAATGCAGTTTAAGGTCAATCCCTTGCTCTGTCCAGAATTTTATATAATTGTATTTAAATTGTATTTTTTTAATAAATCTATTTATTTTCAATCAGAGTGGCAAACTCATCAATACAATACAGTCCCTATTTCCTCATAATCATACATAACTCCACCTTTTAACAGCCTGTCCGTGACTCAGATTGCCAGTGTTCCTATCTCGGAGTGGATAAGTATGTGTGAAAATGTGTGAATAAAACAGTGGTTCTTTCCAATCAGCACAGATTGGAAGTGTTTCAGCCAAGTGCACTGACTCTACACACTTTAAACCCACAGTGCTTTAGTGGAGTGCCCATAGCCCATGCAGCTGAGAACATTATGTTGACTGAAGAGGAAATTACAGATTAAAAACCCTTAAAACGAATTAACTGGGAGTTAAAGTCCTGTACCCATCAATAATTCAATTTTGGTGACATCCTCAATATCCTGTGTAAAGACCTCAGGACAAAAATGCACATATATTTGGATTAAAAACTCATATATTTCTGTCCTCGGCTGCATTTGTTTACCTCAGAGCTCACCATCTATAACGGTGGGGCGCTTTAGACGAGTGCAGTCGTTACAACCGAAAATTACACATTCAAGGTTTGTTACAAAGGCAGATGAAAGCACATTTGAACATTCAAAAGAGAGCATTCCTCAAATTAATTTCATCTCCAGGGTTCATGCATATTTAATAGACAGAGCTCCAATATCATGGGGTAATGCAAACCCAACAAGCTTGCAGTCAATAGAGAAGGAGAGAAAAGAGGGAGAGAAAGCGAAAGAACCTAGTCGTTGTCTTGAGTAACATTCCTCTGTGGTACTGGGAAGCTTTGAAGGAAGAACAGAGTCAGTATAGTTGAGGTTAAACAGCACACAGCTTCACTGACTGCACCGTTTGGTCTTCTGAGACCCCAACACACATGCAGGGAAGTGCAGGCACACAAACAGACATACACACATATACACACACACACACACACACACACACACACACACACACACACACACACACACACACACACTTGGGGGAAACACCATGAATGCTGTGACAGTAATTGACAAGCCCAGTGGACATGATCCCCAGAGAGCCTCCTGGCTTCAGTCAAATAAACAAAGCAGCAGCTCACAAGGGACACACAGATATACAAACATACACACAGTGTATTACATTCACTATTTGATAAAACACAAACATACAATTTTCTACATACATAATCCAATAGATCATGCTTATACACTGTGCAAGCAGACATACTTCATATTCTCACAGTCTACTGAATCCCAAAACATGCATGTGCATTACATACACACAGACATATTACTCTCAAGGTTGCTAATCCACAAACAGAAATATCCTTATCCTGAGAATATCATGGTAGTTTGCTATATTATAGCACCACTGAAAATAGGACAGGTGACCACATAACTCACAAATTAAATTTCTTTTAAATGAAATGTAACAGAAAATGTCCTGAGCACAGGCTAAGGCAAATGTGTTATTGTTGCCAATAATTTGCTATATTATTATTAAATTATGGCATGAAGGCAACTTCTCCAGTTACATACTACAAGGAGACACTGCAATATGGGGACATGTGCCAAAAAACATGAACTTACTGTGGTGACAGACTGCAGGGTTGTACTGCACTGTGGGGACACAATGCATTGTGAGAACATGCAACAAGGATAGTACCCCTGCACTGTGGAGATCAAATGCAGTATATACTGCACTTTAGGAACACAGTGTCTTGTGAGGGATACTGCATTTCTGGGACACACAGCATTTTTGGGGACACTGCAACGTAGGGACATTGGTGTGTGGGGACACTGATGTGTAGGGACAATGTGTCCCCACACATCAGTGTGGGGACACATTGAATACAAAGACATTGCACTACAGTGAGACTCTGAACTGCAGAGAGACAATCCAAGGGCAAATTGCAGTATGGGGATACACTGTACGGTTAAAACACTAAATAAGGGCAGGACGCCCTGTGAAGACAAAATTGGGATTATAGGGCCACACTTCAGGGACACACAGAATATTTGGGATAGACTGATGAGACAAAGTGCACTATGTGGACCCATTTAAGGGATATATTGCACTGTGGAGACATATTGCAGGAACACACTGCATTGTGGGGGCACATTGTTGAATATCGGAAATTTCCCCATTGTGGAATGAATAAATGTTGATTATCGCACTGTGGGGACACTGCACTGTGAAATGACAAAATAGGTAGACTGCATGAATTGCATTGTAGGGACATACTGTAGGAAGACTTCACTGTAAGGAAACACTGCGTTGTGATTGCACAATGAAAGGATAGCCTGCTGTGTGGGAAAACAATGCAATGTGGGAACAAACTACAAGGATATTTTGCAATTTGGAGACACACTGCAGAGACAATGCACAATGTTGGGACACAATGTAAGGACAGGGTGCAAAGTGGGGTCACACTGCTCTGTCACGACATACTACAGGGACACTCTGTACTGAGGGAAATATTGGACTCTGACTGCTCTAAAAGGTAACCAAATCGAACACAGGCACAGCTACTTGTCAGTAGATTAACACAAACACTATCAGATATGGACACATTTTTACAATTAATTTCATTTTAATTTGTATAGTGTTTTTAACAATGAATATTGTCTCAAAGTATCTTTACACAGACAATGTGGTGATAAAAATGAATAAGATGTTCTTTATAAGTGTAAGTTTGTCCTTGATGAGTGAGCCAGTGGCAACTGTTGTAAGGAAAAACTCTCAGAGATGGCATAAGGAAAAAACCTTGAGAGGAACCAGACTCAAGAGGAAACCCATCCCCATCTGGGTGGCACCAAATGTCTATTTATTACAAATACACAGACAATAACACCCCCCCCACACACACACACACACACACACCAACCCACACACGCACACACACACACACACACACACACACACACACACACACACACACACACACACACACACACACAAATATACACTTATCAGACAGACATAATTTGTTAAACTCACAGTCCAAAAGACCACACACTGACATAGATAGCCAAGCAAAACTGTGCACCAGTCAGTAGAAATAATAGCCATCTAAACTTGCACATCAGCACTATGTCAGGTCATATGTCCCTAATTCCTGCCTGTCCACACATTTGCATGTCCTCTCTGACACCGCTGTGTGTTTTTCACCACCCTCCCCTCTCGTCTGTGCCAGTGCTGATTGTGTATTCTTTGCACATGTGAAAAATGAGCCATGAAACGGCGTTGTCAAGCTGAACAGAATTTTAATTACCGAATGAGGCTGTGCTCAGCGAGAGGACGCTCCGCCAGCTCGGAAATCACAGAAAAGGACGTCGCCACTGAGACACACTCCACTGTTGCCAACACACTGCAGTGATACAGTTCTGGGACACAATTCAGAGACTCAGTTCAGTAAAGATACACTGCAAGGAAACACCGTGTGTGTACAAAGGAATGACAAGGTGCAATGACAAAATGTGACATGAGGACAGATTGCAATAACAAAATGTACTTTGAGGACACACCAGTATATGAAGACACAAAATAAGAGCATGCTGATATACAGCAATAAACATATCTTCAGTTACACACTGCAAATTGGGGACACTATACAAATTTTAGGCTAGAATGCATAGTGGGGACACACTGTAGAAACACAACAAACTGAGGCAATCCAGGAACACATTGGAAAACAGCCAACACTAGGGCCAAGGTGCAGAGACATACTATATTTTTTGAACACACAGAAATCATTGGGTTTTCCACTTTAGATTTAGCACAGGGACACATTGAACTTTGGGAACCCATTGCAGGAATCCACTCCACTATAGGGATGCAATGTAATAAACACTGCACTGTAAAAACACACTGTAGATACATGGTACATTGTGGGGATACACTGCAGATGAATACTACAAGTTCCTACTACACTGTTAAAACACTGTAATTATGCATATAATAATGATTCCATTGTGGGGACACAATTTCAGTGAATATTGCATTATTGGAAAACACAGCAATCTGGGAACTCCCTGCACAGTGGGGACACATTGCCGAAAAATACTACAAGAATGCACTGCACTGTGGGGACACTTTGTAAGCTTAGGCTACCCTGTGTGGACACAAAATAGATACACAGCTTTGTGGGCACACATTGTAGACACACATTGCACTGTAGGGAACACACAGTGATATACTGTATTGTGGGGACACAATGCATTGTAGGGACACACAATACTGTGGGATCACACTGCAGGCACACTTTGCACTGTAGGTACACACATAGTGATAAACTGCATTTTGGGGACACAGGACATTGTGGGAACACACTGTAAAATCGTGAGACTACACAGCTTACTGGTTGACAGATTACAATAAAATGACCCATAGAAAAGACAGAGATGGAGTTAGATACTGAAAACGGATCGATCTAGAAATTATATTTTAACTTGTTTGTAAAATGTGAGCTTTTTCGTTGACAGCGGTTACATAATGTAGAGAGGAGTTTTTGCTCTCCGGTAGGAAAGTGGAGTACATGTAAGACATGCTGCAGCCTCACTAAAGCTAAAATAAGTATCTCTCTGTCCCTCTCTGACTCTCTCTTTCTATTGCACTCTCTTATTTCAACCTTTATTGGACTATCTCTACATTATTGGACCATACCTGTTATGAAGTGTAATTAACTGTTATTAACTGTTAATAACATTGTACTCTGGTATTCTTTCTACTTTTTTTGTTTTTCATTCACTTCCTCCATGTTTCTATGTCACTCTCTAATTCTGTATCCCTTTCATTCTGTCATTCATACTCTCATTCTCTTGCCATCTCTCTGACACACTTTTCCCCCACACTTATCTTTCTTTACCTATCTCTCCTTCGAAGAACATATCATGCTTTTTTCCTTTACTTCATGAGTCTGCCTCAGTCTCTTTCTCTTTCTTTGTAGCTCACTCTTTGTCTTCTCCTCTCGCTCACTGTTTTGCTGTCTCCTGCTTTCTCTGTATCATATTCTCCCCAGTAATGTTAGTCTCATTTCTTTTTCCTACCTTAGGTAGATAGAGAGAGAGCCTGAGATATGGACACAGGTAGACAGATGGCTAGAAATACAGAAAGGCAGATAATTAGACAGATAGAGCAGAGTTAGACAGGGTTATAGAAAAGAAAGGTAGATGTACAGATAGACTGGTAGACTGTCTTCTGTCTCCTCTCTGTCTCCCACGTTTTCTCTCCTCGCATTCTTTTTCTTATTTCTTTTATTCTCTAGCTTGCTGTGTCTTTTTCATGCACTTTCTCGTTTCTATTTCTGTCTCGCTGTGTCTCTTTTCTCAGTTTTTTTATATTTATTCGGTCTCACCTCATGCTCGTCTTCCTCTTCTGCTCGTGTTTTCTCCAGCTGTTCTCCTCTCACCATATCTCTCTCTCTCTTCTCTTATTCATATACTGGCTCTTTTATCTCTTTCTTGCTTTTGCGACCTTCTCATTCACACACACACACACACACACACACACACACACACACACACACACACACACACACACACACACACACACACACACACACACACGTGTACGCACGCACGCACGCACACACACACAAACCTACCATGCCCCCCTTCCCCAAGCCCCTCTAACTCATCCGAGGCGCCGTTTGATGCAGGCTGTGTTTTATTTTCTTGTGCACTAAATTGAGTCGTAAAGACTTGTCAAAATAGCGACACGGTGAACCTTGCTCCTGCCGTCCTGTTTTTATTTTCTGGCGGGTCCCCGGTGGGCCGTTTTTTTGTGCACATTACACTGCTGACACATTAACAGGTGTGATATTAACGCAGGCTGACCTCCATCCTGACAACTCTGTCATTTTGACCTGTCTGAGCGCTCCTGAGTTATGTCCGAAGGGCTCAGGGAGGCTCAGGTAAAAGTGTGTGGCACATGCCGGCGCATGCAGTATGTGCGTTTTTGTTTGTGTGTACGTTTTCGTGTGAGACCTGAAGGAACAAAGGTGAGAGCCAGCAACATAATAGCAGCCTGGTTAATCTTTTAAATTCTGCTGGGAGAGAAGCGTAGTCGATAAATCCTAAATATGACAGGCTAAAGCATTTCTCTCCCAATCTCCCATCGCCCTATCCATTAACCGCAGTCGGGAGCCCCTCCACAGACAGCATGCTGGGGACTGGGCTTTAATAAAGCCATGGCACAGAGATCACTGTTCCCCATAAGCACCTTAATTCACTTACTCATTAGGCCTCATTCAGTTGACATGGCACCCCATAAATTAGCCGTGACACAGAGGAGCTCAGAGAGTGGTAGACTCCGATGAAGACACACTGGGGGATGAGTCGAGAGAATCTGTGGCTCTGTACTCATTTACAGGCTTGCTGGCTTCGTTACTCACGGGAAAACTGGATTTTTACAAATGATGTTCTCCATAAGACTGCTCTGATGCTGATGATATTTTATAGCTAATAATTGTGATTAAATTCATAAACATATTAAAAACATTAACATTTATGCTTCATTCATAGGAACCCCTTAAAAGCAAACATACTGTACATTATTCAATTCATTTCATTTTTATTTGTATATCACTTTTTACAAAGTGAGCCACAGTAGTAGACTGTTGATACCATTTACAGTCCAAATTCATCCTTAAAGTTGTTGAATAACTTCATAGTTCTTATAGATGGATCACCCCCAGCTTCACAGAGTGTTTACAATTGAAGATAATTGTCTTTCTTTATTGTTTGTATATGAACTTATACTAAAAAGTAATATACAAGCTGATATTAATTCAACTACTCATTATGTGTCATGCCCTGAGAAAATCATTAACATGGTAAAATTCTGACATTTTCTTCCTAAAGTACAGGTGTAACTCAGGTTTTTCTATTCCCCCACCCTCCACTCTGCCACTCTGCCCCTAAAAACAGTGAAAAAACCCAGCGGTAGAAATGGCAGCACTGTCAGCACACTGTGAGAATCTGGCTCTAACAGTTCCTCAACCTCAGCTAGAGATACTCCCACTCACAGGTATAATTTTTGTGTTTAGTTTTTTTGTTTATTTATTTATTTTTCACCTGCATTCCATATAACATTTATTTGGTTCAATTTCTTAAAGAATAAGCAAATTAATACCTTAATTTAAACCACCTCAACCCAGATGAATGGATGAATGAAGGATGAATATATGTACCCTTTATGTTCAAGTTAATGAAAATGTTTTTTGTCCCATGAACTTCATATCATGGAAGTAAAAATCTGACATTTTTGTTGCGTCCTTTGAGATCCCAAGTTCCAGTGCAATTTGTCAAGACTCCAGATTCCGTGTGCACCTTTCTGACAAGCTATCTATAAAAATTTACACTGAACCTCTTATTAGTATGAGTTTTTCTATCTAATTAGAACACTATCTCTTTATTTAAATCATTTATTTATATTAATAATAATCTTAAAATATATACAGAAATCTTTAGTTTTCCCAAAATGAAAAGTGAAAATGGATTTAAAGATTTAATTCCAAATACAGTGCAGCAACATCATAGATATTCTGACAGCCAGAATCTGGCTAGAAACAAAAATGAGTTGGAATTAAGTTTATTTTCTCTACGACATGTGGCTAGACACCAGCCAGATCAAAGCATGGCATTCAGTGTGTGAAGAAATCACACTTAGCTAGTTAATCAGGATTCTAATTCAACATAAAGTCAGCCTAGGCAAGGTTAGAAATTAAATAAAATAATAATAATAATAATGATATATAAATTTTTTTTTTTTTTTGCGAGAATACGTGACAGTTTGACATGACCTGATGAGTAAATAACCCAATTTGTCAGGATCCTCCGGGCACACGGCACGCACTTCCGCTTTTGTGATCACTTCCGGGTCAGCGGCCACCTTGCCATTTTTCCCGTGCCTCCCAGTATTTAAGGACACACAAGACTTTAGCTCGAGGCCAGATTATCTCACTGGCTTATAAAATCCTTGAGGATTATTCTTGTCACCCTGCTTGCTCCTGCTCCTGCCCCCTGTTCTGCTCTGTTTTGGTTTTGACCTATGGACTGTTTTTGGTTTGTGTTTCTGCCCTGTCTTCATTGTTCTGTTTGTCGGCTCTTTCGGACTGTTTTGTTAATTTGTTTTTTGTCTTCCCTGCATTGCCCTGTTTGTCTGTGTTTTTTACCCTGGACTGTTTATTGGATTTTTTTTTTGCCTTGCCCCATTGCTCAGGTTGTTTCTTTTTATTAAAGTCTGTATTTTCCTTACTCCCTGTCGCATCCTGCTTTTGGGTCCTCCAACCCAGTCATTACTTACCTAGTCACACCTGCGTATCCCGTGAGATTTCTGACAGGATAATCTGGCCCTGCATTTCTGACAGAATAATCTGGCCAAAGATGAACCCAACCGAGGACTCTGAAGTGGAGCGCCGCCCTCGGCGGGACTCTGGAGCGGAGCGCCGCCCTCGGCAGGACTCTAGAATTGCCAGTCTGAGGCAGAGCAAGCCCAACGCTTTCAAACATCCGCCGAGGGCCGTGCTTTGCTCCAGAGTCCCACCAAGCGCCCAATCCTTGCTGACTACATTGCTGACGGCATGGTCCAGATCGCCGCAGAGGGCATTGCTCTGCCTCGGACCATTGCAGAGGGCGTCGCTCCGCCGCTGTTAATATAGATGAATACATTGTACAATTTGTGCAGGGTATGCAAAAGTAAAACAGTACAAATGCTAATATTTTCCAAATAATATTCAATGGTGCAGGTGTGCAATATGTTAGTCTTCTTTTATTGGTTATGTCTGACCTTATACAGATATTTGAGGCATTCTCTAGATAAGGTCAAGGCTCTCATTCATGTGTCTATGGCTTTTAAGATATACTATATTGCCAAAAGTATTGGGTCACCTGACCTTTCCTGCTATATGTGGTTCTTTTCCAAAATGTTACCACAAAGCTGGAGGCACTCAGTTGTACAGGACATCTTTAGATGACATAAAATAACATTTTGCATTGACTTGCACTTGGAAACCCAAACCTGTTCCAGCATGGCAATGCCCCTGTGCACAAAGTAAGCTCCTTGAAGGTATGGTTTACATGGTTTGGAGAGGAAGATCTTGAGTGGCCTGTTATAGAGCATTGATCTCATCCCTACTGAACACCTTTGGAATTAATTGGAACACTGACCTCACCTACATAAGTACCTGCCTTTCATAACACCCTTGAACACAAATATCCATAAGAACACTTCAAAATCTAGTGGAACATCTTCCCAGAAGAGTGGAGGGAATTAGAAATTGGAACTAAATGTGGAATGCAATGCTTAGAAATCATATACTTATGACCAGGTGACCCAATACATGTACATTAGGGGGGGAAAGTTTTAATACTTTATTATCTTCCTCAGAAAAACATTAATCTTATTTGTGTGTGTCTTATTCAGCTTCCTGGGTCAGGGCACTGATCTGGGAATCGTCCATTTTAAACGCTGTCTCAGTCATAAAATTATTTTAGTACACTGGAACATTTGCTTCCAAATAGAAATCTCAGAATACAGAAAATCGATGCTCAATGTGTTCCTCCTTGAAATTTTCTCAGACTCTTCAAGTCATTCAGCTTGAAAAAAATGGTGGATGAATTCTCATTTTCTTTGTTTAGAAGTGTAAAATATTTATTATGGTTGTTGTATGTCGGGATTATTGACAGAGACTCCAATTTCCATCAATTGTACAATTGTACATGTGTCTCAAGTCATATGACCTTTACATTTGCATCACAGTTGAATCTGTTGATTAGCACTTATACTGTATAAAGCTTCAGCATGGTTGTTGTTCTAATCTATGGTCCTTGTCTTTGTGCTCTGGTTATGGTTTCCTGGTAACTTAGGTATTAATTTTATTTGCATTAGTTACTCTTGTTTGCACAATTTAAATAAATATCGACAATAGCATCCCGTCTTCTATTATATGACATTATAGCTCTCAAATTTTGGATTATGTACATTACTGATTTATGTGGGTTTTTTGTGATTTTTAGTAATTATTGATATTTTGGTGTTCTATATCAGTTAAATCATTTACAGTGAATGATGAGAAATTAGAAGTTAGATATATCTTCAGAATTTGAGTCACTAGAGTTCCTACCAGTGCCCAAATCTGTGTAAATGGAAGTGGGTAAGAAGTTTGCTCAGTAGTTAGACCTTTGATCAAAATGAGTTTAAATCCCAATGCTGGGCCACTGCTGGGCCTGTGAGCAAGACTTTTAACCCTAAGCTGCTGAGTACTACTGTGTACTGTGTAAACATGGCAATTGTAAATTGCTCTGGAGAAGAGCATCTGCCAAATGCCATAATTGTTAAAATGTGCACAAAATACAATATACTGATTCACAAATCAGGAAACTACTTGGGACACACCTATTGGCTTTGTCAAACTGTACCAAATTTTTGTTACTATATCCAGTTTCTCCTTTCTCTTTTGTTGTGGTGTTCAGCATGCAAATTACATAAGAAAATGCAGCTTTTCATGTTACGGAGAAACTTAAAAGAGTAAACTCTGAAACTCTGAGCAAATTAGAAAAGTTAAAAGTTACAGCTATGTCTAATAAAATTTTTATTTGTTTTTAAAAATAGACCTTGTCTCAAAGTAGCTTCATAAAAATAAAGTGGTTATAAAAGTATATACAAGTTTGTTGCTAATAATTGTAAGTTTGTCCCAGTAACAAACTCACTGGAACCACACTGGAAGAAAGACAGACAGGCAAAAGTCCACCAAGCAGAGCTTTCTTTATTCACTTTATTCACGCCTTTTCTCCTCGAAGTTCGCCAGCAATAGTCTCTCCCGGATCGGCACGTGCTCCTTTGGCGTCATCCCGTCTCACTTGCAGATTGGCGCGCATTCTCTCTTAGCGCTTTTCTCACACCCACCCGAGTTCACTCGTCGGCCGACACGTCTTTCACCAGGCCCCGCCCGCGCTTAAATCACCTTTCAGCAACCCTTCCACTCGCCTCTCTGCTTGGTGTCTCTCTCTACTCGAAGTTGCCGTCTCTCTCCTCTTTATTGGCGTCACCAGACTGAAACTGTGTGCACTGATTAATCTCATCAGCTACAGGTGTTTCTTACCGCTCGTTCTGGCTGGCTACGCCCTCCACCCCCCACGCGGCATGAGAGGCAGAAGGTGGTGGAGAGTGTTCTCAGCTTCCGAGGAGCGGCTGGGTGGGTGGGCAGGCGGTTGGGGAAGCAGAAAGAGAATGAGAAAAAGCAATAGTAAAAAACTGCCTGTCCCTAGGTACACTGCCATCAGGACTTCCCTGGAGAGGCGTGGCAGACGATGGCGTGCTTGTTTTCGCTTCCGGTCCCATCTCGCCGACCAGGATGCAGTTGGCACAGCAGCGGCTGCAGCACTCCTTGTTGACCTGGTCCCGCTCCCCCCCTGTGGCATAGTCTCCCTGGCGTCATACCCCTCTTCCAGCACGGGGGTTTCGGCACCACTGTAACAAATTTACTGGTACCGCACTGGAAGAAAAACTGACAGGCAAAAGTTTACCAAGCAGAGCTTTCTTTATTTACTTTAATTTTTACCCTGGCGCTTTCCTTTCCAGTACTCACGCCAGGGCCACCCACACACTCGCGTTTCCGGATGCTTTTTCTCCTCGACGTTCGCTGGGATTAGTCTCTCCCGGATCGGCACGTGCTTATTCGGCGTCCGCTTGTCTCAATCATGGATCGCCACGGTTTCTCTAAGCACCCGGCCGAGATTTCTAGCGGACCGACACGCCTTTTCTCGTCCCCACCTGACTTCACTCGCAGGCCAATACGTCTTTTACCTTTTGCCGATTCAGCGCACCGATTAGTCTCATCAGCTACAGGTGTTTCTTACCGCTCGTTCTGGCCGGCTCCGCCTCCACTCGCGCACCCGCTGGCACAGTCGCTAATGAGTGATCCTGTGGCAGGAAAATACTCCCTGAGAAGTTATGAGGAAGAAACCTTGGAAGGAACCAGACTCAAAAGAGAACCCATCCTCATCTGTGTAGCACTCAATGTCAATTCATTACAGTTCTATCATTGTGTTCTGCTAAAAACAAAACTTTTGCAACCTGTGGACCTTAGCCATTTGTAGTAGACTGTTGATATTATTACACTCCAAATCTATCCTCAACATTCTTAAGTTGCTCAGTAATTTCATGGTAATTTCAAGATTTATAGTTCTGACACCTTACAGAAAATGACATTTCTTAATTATAATTTTTTTTTTAATGTCTTTTCACAGAAAACTTTACTACGTCATTTTTTTTACTTCATTCATCTGGTGCACCCACCACACAAGTCCATGTATGAGCTGTTTCTATATAAATAATAATTAAGTATTTGAGACTTTTGATATAAACCTGTGATTGGTCATGTTGCCAGAACTTTAAACCATTGTGACTAATCAGATTTGAGAATTCAGCAGTTAACATACAATATACATGTGGCACTTTAGTGCAATTTATATGTTGGAAAATAATTACTTTTGCCTTGTTTATTTGGTAGATATTAATATGAAATTAATTGCTTACTTATACAATTTTTTACTATCTATAAACTGGTAATATAGCCTTATACATTTATTTGATATTATCTGGCAGGAACATCCTATTACATCATGTTCCCCAAATATCACACAGTTGTGTTTATTAGAAAAGGTTCCTTGGTGACCATAGTAGTAGAAATAGAATTATGACATACTCCAGTAACCATGGATGTCTCTGGTTATGCCAAGAAAAGGTGTCTACACACACACACACACACACACACACACACACACACACACACACACACACACACACACACACACACACACACACACACACACAATATTTTGAGTGGTGCAAAATCTGATGCCATCAGTTTTTCAGTCATTGGGTTACTCATCTGTGCAATGTCTGTTGCAATGTAACACATTCCTAGTAACATTTCCAAACACACACACACACACACACACACACACACACACACACACACACACACACACACACACACACACATAAAAAAAAACAAAAAAACACACAAAACACACACACTTACAGCACCGTTCTGTGACAGATTATTCGGCCGGCTCGGCTCCATTAATCGTGCCACAGCTGTGCTAAATCATATATCATGTTTCTGCTGCACTGTTTTACAATTGTACTACTGAATGCATAATCATAAACAAAAGGCACGAAACACTGGGTTCTGTAATGCTGTGAGTGCGCACAGATTTCCGCACACACATGTGCGCGCACACACACACACACACACACACACACACACACACACACACACACACACACACACACACACACACACACACACTAAAGCGTTTCATAAATCAGCGCAGGACCCACAGCTGAGCTAAAAACGCTGATATCTACATAAATTTGAGAAACATAATTTAAAGGACTTGTAACTGTGTTCTTTTTTTGTACTTCAGATCTCTCATTTAATCTATGAGCAACTCTTTTCATCTTCATGTTTCCATGGCAACGAAGTGGCGATGAGGCAGAAGAGGTGAGAGCGAGTAAAGGGGGCTGATGGGATGGAGGAAAGGGGGATGCACAGGTTTTTTTTTTTGGTTTTTTTTTGGGAGAGGGGTGGGGGAGGATTTTCTGGTAGGATGGATAGAAGGTCATCTCAGTTTGTCCTTGGGAGGAAAAAAAGCCACCTTCGAGATGCTTTTTATTTCACCCAGCCATCAATTAGCACCTCGATCAACAGTTCCTGTGGTGGGGTGGCTGCTGAGAGCTAATGAGAATTTTTTAGGACTTTTATTTACCAAGTCAACAATGAATCATTAATAGGCAACGAAATAACTCCTGTTAATCCAGTCCTAATAATGCATTATAAAGCTTTTGATAAAGATTTAATGGGTTTGTTTGATTTTCACACACTATTTCCAATCACTTATAAACTCGTGTACACTATTTTCCATCTGTACCAAGACACTCTATTTGTTTTAAACTTCAACTTCCCATAGGAAGAGTTTATTTAATTTGTATATTATATACACAGATCAGACATATTAGACAATAGACAAGCCATTATAACATTATGAGCATTAACATTATCTCTTCATCATGGCACCTGTTAATGGGTGGAATATTATTAGGCACCTAGTGAACATTTTGTACCCAAAGTTGGCATATTAGAAGCAGGAAAAATGTGCAAGTGTAAGAATTTGAGCGAGTTTGGGCCAAATTGTAATGTCTAGACAACCGGGTCAGAGCATCTCCAAAACTACAGCTCTTGTGGGATGTTTCTGTCCTGCAATTGTCAATATCTATCAAAAATGGTCTAAGAAAGGAACATTGGTCAACCGGTGACAGGGTCATCGGGGGCGACTGAGGCTCATTGATGCCCATGGGGAGCAAAGGCTGGTCCATGTGGTCCAATCCAACAGACGAGATCCTGAAGCTCAAATTGCTGAAGTAGTTCATGATATTAATGCTCGATTGTTTTGGCAGCAAAAGGGGAACCAGCACAATATTAGGCAGGTGGTCGTAATGTTATGCCTGATCGGTGGCAATAAAGTTATGCCTGTTTGGTGTACATTTTATTAGTATACATGGCTAATATTGGTATATAAGGGTAAAAAGTGTAAAGTTTATGTGATCTTTATATGCAGTTATTTGGAGAAACTGCATAGTGAAATCGTTGCTATTGAGCATAACATCCCTAGAACATTTCAACATTCATATCAGTGTGTTTGTGAGATAAAATTCCAGTTATAGCCATAGTTTGTTACACTGAAACAGGTATTACACCTACTACAGGCTGTCAATTAGTCTGTGCATTGTCATGGAAACATGCCAGGCTCTATCCACCTGTGGCTTCTTTTGGAACTATTTTGGTCGATGGAGCAAAACTAAGCAAAATATTTGCCCATATTGTGTCTGAAATGTCACTCCCTCAGTATTAATTTCTGGTTTATAGGCCTGCCTTTATAAAAGGCAATATCACACCAGTAATCGTGCTACTGAAACAAAGATCAGCTCATAGTACTTATGTTCAATATTGTGTCAATCTGGCTTGTTTATGATTGCGTGAATAAAAGAGTCTGAAAAATAACTAGTTAAATAAAATGAGAGACGAAAGATGATTGTGATAGTGCGTGTGAATTTTCTACTGAACACTGACAGCTATTAACATTTGAATAATTGTATGATATGATTTTATATGCTAAATGATGGTGGACTATAAATAGCTTCTTGATTGTAGATTGTCCTGTTATAGGACTGTGGTGAGACCTGCGATGTTGTATGGTTTAGAGACAGTGGCATTGCTTAAAAGACAGGAGGTGAAGCTGGAGGTAGGAGAGCTGAAGATGTTGAGATTGTCACTGGGAGTGTCGACGATGGACAGGATGAGTGTATAGAAATTAGTGTATTAGAGGGACAGCACATGTAGGACGTTTTGGAGACAAGGTGAGGGAGGCGAGATTGAGATGATTTGGACATGTGAAGAGGAGGGACATGGGGTATATCGGTAGGAGAATGCTGATTTTGGGGCCGCCAGGAAGGAGGAAAAGGGGAAGGCCAAAGAGGGGGGTTATGGTTGTGGTGAGGGAAGACATGCAGGTGGTTGGGTTGAAAGAGGCAGATGTAGAGGACAGGGGGTATGGAGACGGATGATCCGCTGTGGTAAACTCTAATGGGAGCAGCCGAAAGCAGAAGAAGAAGAAGAAGAAGAAGGAGATTGTAGATTATCCTAATGAAACATTATCAAGCATTATGTAAGATGTTCCATAGCAAACCACAGCTCTGTCAAATTGTGGCTTCTGATTGGTCATTGGTCAGGGTACTAAATAATTATGTGGATATGGCTTCAAGCCTACACACGATTATAATATTACACACATTGTATAACTATACATTACTGTTTCTGTAGAAGTAATCATTTACAGGGTCTCCTACAATAAAGGCCCAACAATAGAAGTTTAACATTTGTTGTCATTAAGCAAAGTAAGATGTATCACTGTTTCTATGGCGATGTGTTTTGTTAGGAGGTATCTGACATTCCTGGAAAGAGTCTGTGGTAATATTACGTTAACAATGAGAGAACAGAGTTATGACAAGGAAACATTCAATAGCTGATACTGTATAAAGTAAGTGATAACTAATTTATTGTACAGTATTGATGTCTTTATTTAAAAAATAATTAATTGCCAAGCTATAAAAGTGATAAAGATTAAGATTTTTAGCTGTAACTTCAACCAAGCCCATCTCCTATATACACACAGCATACACATTACAACCATATGTGGTTCTTCACCAAACATGTTACAAAAAAGTTGGAGGGACAAAATTGTAAAGGATGCCTTTGGATGCGGTAACATTACATTTTCCCTTCAACTGAACCAGGAAAACAAACCTGTTCCAGGATTACAATGACCTTGTGCACAAAGCCAGCTCTATCAATGGTGTTTTTGAGGGGTGGTGGAGCTATTGAAGGGAAGATCTTGAGTGGCCTGCTATAGAGCTTTGAGCTTAATGATACTGAAGACCTTTAAGATGAATTGGATGCTGACTGCACCCCACGTCTCCTCGCCCTACATCTCTACCTCATGCTTTTGTGGCTGAATGAACACAAATCTTCACAGGCACACCCCAGAATCTAGTGCAACTTCTTTCCAGAAAAGTGGATGTTATTATAACAGCAAATGAGGACTAAATGTATAATGAGGTGTGCAAAAAGCACATATTCATCTCTTTGTCTATATATACCGTATTTGCTGCTTACAACACCTACAAAATCTGACATTTGTTGTATTTTAATTAATAATTATACCTGATAATTATAAAAAACAACACATTTCACTACACTACACAATACACACACTTAATGTAGTAAGTCAACAATAATATCAGTTAGAAAAAAAAAAAGCGTCTATGACTAAACAGGAACGAAACAGGGGCAGACTGTCAGTGTTATATAAACTGCTTATAATGCATTAAGCAACAATCAATAAACAACTTCTAAATATAGTTATAAACTTAAATGATGTAATATAGTAACATGTAATTTATAGATTTAAACATCATGATTCGCAGCATGCAAAGTATTATTCAATATACTTCCCAACTTTATGAAGCTATATTGCTTTAACCACTTAAGGGCATTTATACCGATTGTTACGTACGTATGTATTTATAATCCATTACTAATACGTGGTTTACAAATACAAGCTGAATTCTT
This sequence comes from Silurus aristotelis, assembly GCF_946808225.1. Classification (NCBI taxonomy): domain Eukaryota; kingdom Metazoa; phylum Chordata; class Actinopteri; order Siluriformes; family Siluridae; genus Silurus; species Silurus aristotelis. The sequence continues at coordinate 7,929,286 of NC_139574.1, forward strand.
TAGAGTTAAGGTGTCACTCAGGTTCTTTCCAACATTCAGGCCAGTGCACAACCTTAACCGCTGAGCCACCACTTTTTTGCCATTTCCACAAAAGCTCTTCCAACTAATCCTTTAATTAGAAACGCTCACGCTGAACGCTTATTTGTAAATAGCAAGCTCGTTAAGCGAAGATTTAAGCCTGAATTGGCGGTTATGAACACCCGGCCTGCAGCTTAGTGCTGTGGATTTTCATGCAAGTCTTTAAGGCTGGTTCATTCTTCACAGTTAAAAAAAATAAAAAAAATGTCCCTCTCTTCGCTCGACCATGCGCCCTTCGTTTCATTCAAACTTCAGCTGTGCTCACTCACTTCCCTCCAGCCTGACAGACACGGAGCTGCTGGATAATTGGAGCTGCTTCAGAGCCAGCTGGCTTACTGCTGCTGACGAATGAAATTGTGTATGCGTGTGCATGTGTAGGTGTTTGTGTATATGTGTGTGTGTGTGTGTGTGTGTGTGTGTGTGTGTGTGTGTGTGTGTGTGTGTGTGTGATATTGGACTGCAGTGAATGAATTAGGCTAAAACCCCTCACAGCTACACGGAATTATGATAAGTGTGTTATTTAGGCTGCATGGCCTTCGCATATTTATAATGGAGAAGCGGAGGGAGGAAAAAATAAATATATAACTGCTAAAGAGCTCTTTTGGCTGTGTATTTATGGGAATTTGTAACACTTCAGATTTCAGCAAGATACAGCAATGGCTAATCTTATGGAAATTTATTTTTTTTACTCCCAGCAGTGTCTTTTTTACAAGGTGCATACTGAATATCAGACTGGTATAAAAAACATGGCACAGTTATTTAATTTTTTTTTTTTAAACCAAAAAAGCATGCGTATACCTGCACATGTATATGCTTTTTTTATATAGCGAGAGCAACAATTAGTGCTATTTGTAGTTGCAAACATATCTTGCTTTTTATTAATCAGCACTAATTCACTGCCTATGTAATGGAATATCCAATCTGATCTCATATATAAGGTATTCATTAGGGATTTAAGCAGGTTATGGCAACGTTTTCGGATCCTGCATGAAAAAGTGAAAAAGTAAGGACCCTAATTTTGCTTATGTCTCTAATCTTAAATTTGAAAACCTACAAAATGTGAATAGTATTTATAAATGTGCAAGAATGATAGCATTAAAAGGATTCGTCCCTGACACCTGACACTATGTACTTCAAATTATAAGCCTCATCTCTGAGTTATTCTGACTTTGCAGTCTAATTATACTTGACTTTGAGAAAAATCTGTGCTATGAAAACCGGTTGCACAGAACCCACAGAACTCTATTTATAGCTTTTTTGTGTGTTCCTTTTGTTTTTTGCATACTCATGACAAAATGAGAAGGCTGGTATAAATCAAAAACACATGGACTAGATGTATAATATAGTAGAATAGTAATTTTTTATTAGACCAGTCTTTGCATTACATCTCTATTTAATATATAGTGCACTATACACAGATTATCTCTAATGACCACCTGCCTAATATTGTGTTGGTCCCCTTTTGCTGCCAAAACAGTCGTGACCTGTCGCGCGTTAACAGCATTAACGTCTTCAGCAGTTTGAGCTACAGGAGCTCGATTGTTGGATCGGACTATACGCACCAGCCTTCGCTTCCCACATGCATCAATGAGCCTCGACGGCCCATGACCCTGTCGCCGGTTCACCACTGTTCCTTCCTTGGAGCACTTTTATTAGATACTGACCACTGCAGACCAGGAACATCTCACAAGAGCTGCAGTTTTGGAGATGCTCTGACCCAGTCGTCTAGACATCACAACTTGTCAAACTCGCTCAAATCCTTACAACATCCAAATATATCCCAACCACCAACAGGTGCCATGATGAAGAGATAATCAGTGTTATTCACTATTCACTAATGTCATAATGGAATTCATAATGCACAGGCTATTTGGGACCCTTTACCAGGAGAACACAAAGTACCATAGACTGGAGACTGGTCTCACATGCACAACACCCACTACCTCACCCTTCATAAAGCATTTCACTGACTGTCGTAATAAGTATGATTATTTATATGACAAATAAATAAAAAATACATCAAATTTGAATGTGTTTCTTTTGAATAATTCTTGTGTACAAAAGCAGCCATCTTTGTTTTGAAGTGTAAATAAAGCATGCTGTTCAACATCCATTTAAGCTAACAGCTATTTGTTAGTGGCAAATTAGATTTCTGAGTTTATCAGGTAATTTATAATGTCTGTATTGTTTATACACTTTAATTCTGAGAAGGCAGCAAACTGGCAAGTGAAGTGTAATAAGTTTCACCTGTGGCTTGTTACAGCCAGTCGTCTTAGGTTTACCTTTTTTGCATTCAGGTATGGCAGCTCGAAGCAGAGATCAAATGCTGAAAAGTGTGTTTAGAGCTGACGAACAATAAGAGCACTTGCTCAGTTAGAGTTCTGCCAGGCTTCCTGAGTCTTTCTCAACACCGTCACAGTGTGAAATATACTTTAAAGTTGTGTACTGTATGTTGCAGACAGTAGAAGTTTTGTTGAAAATGTGACTTATGTGTAAGATTTATATGGATATCAGAGTTATATCACAGAAAACTCATATCACACACTTTTCCACCCATATGTGGTTCTATTTAGATAGACAGAGGCACACAATTGTATAGGAAGTCTTTGAATGCATTTGCATTATAATTAAAGACTAGAAACGTGGACTCCTGTTCAAGCATGAAGGTGCCTCTGTGCACAAAGCCAGCTCTATGAAGATATAGTTAACATGGGTTGAAATGGAACATCTTGAGTGGCCTGCTAAAGAGCTTTGACCTCAACCCTATTAAACAACTTTGAAATTTATTAGAATAGTTACTGCACCCCAGGCCTCCTCACCTTACCTACATCAGTACCTGACTTTACTACCATCCATGTGGTCAAATGAATCTTGCACAAATCTCCAAAAGCAATTTTATTATTATTATTATTATTATTATTATTATTATTATTATTATTATTATTATTATTATTATTATTATTATTTTCTATGATTGCTGGTATGATATTTATGCTTTTTTATTTAAATGTTATCTACGTGTGTTTCCATGTCAATGTGAATTTGATCTATGGGGGATTTGCAAAGGAGTACATTACAATCTCATTTTATTTAATGCTATTCTTTCTAAAGTAACAGCTCAATCACAAAGAATCGTATAGTGGATGTTACATTAACTATGGAAGTGGTGTTTTCTTTAGTTTTGAAGTTTCATGTATCAGGGCTTTGATACAAGGTTAAACGGTACTATACTAAAACAATTGTTTTGTTTTTTTTATATGAGACATTCTTTAAGATCGATGGAAAAAAAAAATTAGGTGCTTGCTAGAAAATGACTGTTTCAAGCTGCGAGAACAGAAAACAACTTGTTTTTCTGTGACTTAATCATATAACCTGTTGTTATACAACTGTTCTCAAGTTGATGTTTAGGAAAACACTTCGGGATTTATTGGACCAAAACCAGATTTTAGTTGATAACATTTCCATTCCATTTTTTTTTTTACTGCTGGCTGCATCACACCATATCATCATTGATCAATTGTCTGTAACAGCTTGCCCTGAAGTGTTCTATTCTATGTACTGTATATTAAATGTAACATAAATATGAGAGTTCCATTTTTTTATAAACATCCTAAGCACTCTGTATCTTTTTTTTTTTTTTTTTTTACCCCTAGAGGCATAGTTAATGTCTTCTGCATTAATGTGTTGATTTCTAAACATTCATCTTTTGGAAGGAAAAAAAAAATAATAGAGTTTTGATATGTCTTCGAAGAAAGTAGTATATTGAATAATAGAAAAAAAAAATATACATATGATGTCTGGATGTGCCTGGATTAAAAAACTTAACCTTCTAGCAAATTTCCTTCACATTCCACACCTGAATCCAGTCCAGACTTTACATCTAACCAGCTCGCCTGATCGCTGACTGCACCTGCTACCTGTTAAATCCTCAAGTAGTTCAGTGTATTTAAGCTGCTCACACACCTATACACTTAGTAAGGTTTGTTATTGCTCAGGTGTATTTTTAGTATCGTTTCCTTTGTTTGTTTTTCTGGCAATCAGAAAGCACTTTGTTTGATATATACATTATAAATGTGTTGTCTCACATGAATCAAACACAGTCAATATACACAAAATCAAACTCGTATAAAGTATGATAAAAAACTAATAGCTGGCTGTTAACATCCCCGTGCACTTGTATGCCTGATCCATTCAGTTTTGTCTTTTTTATAATACAAATATATACATTCAAATTTTCAGTTAAATGTTTACACTTGCATTCAACTGCTTCTGCTTTCAGACACTTGTTCTTGTAACCCAGTGAAAATGGGCAGAAAAAAGAGAGTTTTTTGAATGAATTTTATCATGTGATGATTTTTCATTAGAGTGCACTGTACTCTTCCCGTGAGCTCACCACCTGCAGGAGGGACCGTAAGGGATGGTGCTGTGAGGATTGGGCAGCAGTCGAAAGCGGGGGCCTGCTTAGACTGCTGCCCCCGCGACCCGAATTACGGATAAGCGGGAGAAAATGGATGGATGGATGGTGCACTGTACTGAAAATACAATTATTTAACGAGTGTGAAAATTAAAAATTTAAGAGGTATTTTAGTGTGTCATTTAAGGAAAAGCACATGTCTGTTGATGAATAAACAACAAACAAACAAATAAATCATGGACGCTGTCTGAGATTACAACGGATAAAGACGGAAATCTGTAGAAGAAATTTCAACAATTTTCTTATTTTCTCTATATTAGGGCTGTCAATTGATTTAAATTCTTGATCGCAAATTAATCGCATATTTGATTTGTTGACCCCAGAGGGTAAATTGTGTAACCCAGCCATTAGGGGGGCACAAGCCAGTGCACTCTTAGTGCCGGTCCCAAGCCCGGGTAAATGTGGGAGAGGGAAATGTGTTGACTAGTGAGGAGAGTGTGTTGAGAAGATGGAGGGAGTTTTTGAGCAGCTGATGAATGAGGAAAATCAGAGAGAGAGAAGGTTGGAGGATGTGGAGTTGGTGAAGCAGGATGTAGATAGGATTAGTAAGGAGGAAGTGAGAGCAGCGATTAAGAGGATGAAGAGTGGAAAGTCGGTTAGACCACATGACATACCGGTAGAAGCGTGGAGATGTTTAGGAGAGACGGCAGTGGAGTTTTTACAGGATTCTGGAAGGGGAGAGGATGCCTGAGGAATGGAGAAGGAGTGTGCTGGTACCGATTTTTAAGCATAAGGGAGATGTGCAGACCTGCAGTAACTACAGGGGAATTAAGTTGATCAGTCACACCATGAAGTTATGGGAAAGAGTAGTGGAAGCCAGGCTGAGAGAAGAGGTGACCATCTGTGAGCAACAGTATGGTTTCATGCCGAGGAAGAGCACCACAGATGCCTTATTTGCTTTAAGGATGTTGATGGAGAAGTATAGAGAAGGACAGAAGGAATTGCATTGTGTATTTGTGGATTTAGAGAAAGCGTATGACAGGGTGCCGAGAGAGGAGTTGTGGTATTGTATGAGGAAGTCAGAGAAGTATGTGAGGGTGGTGCAGGACATGTATGAGGACAGTGTGATGGCAGTAAAGTGTGCAGTAGGTATGACAGACTGGTTCAGGGTGAAGGTTGGACTGCATCAAGGATCGGCCCTGAGTCCTTTCCTGTTTGCAGTGGTGATGGACAGGTTGACGGACGAGGTCAGACAGGAGTCTCCCTGGACTATGATGTTTGCAGATGATATTGTGATTTGTGGTGAGAGTAGAGAGCAGGTTGAGAAGAGCCTGGAGAGGTGGAGATATGCGCTGGAGAGAAGGGGAATGAAAGTCAGTAGGAGTAAGACAGAGTACATGTGTGTGAATGAGAGGGAGGGCAGTGGAGTGATGCGGTTGCAGGGAGAAGAGGTGGAGAAGGTGGAGGAGTTCAGGTACCTGGGGTCAACAGTGCAAAGTAATGGAGAGTGTGTTAGAGAAGTAAAGAAAAGAGTGCAGGCAGGGTGGAGTGGGTGGAGAAGAGTATCAGGAGTGATTTGTGATAGTAGGGTATCTGCAAGAATGAAAGGGAAAGTTTATAGGACTGTGGTGAGACCTGCGATGTTGTATGGATTAGAGACAGTGGCATTGAGTAAAAGACAGGAGGTGGAGCTGGAGGTAGCAGAGCTGAAGATGTTAAAGTTTTCGTTGGGAGTGACGACGATGGACAAGATTAGAAATGAGTTTATTAGAGGGACAGCACATGTAGGATGTTTTGGTGACAAGGTGAGGGAGGCGAGATTGAGATGGTTTGGACATGTGCAGAGAAGGGACATGAATTATATTGGTAGAAAAATGCTGAAGATGGAGCCACCAGGTAGGAGGAAAAGAGGAAGGCCAAGGAGGAGGTTCATGGATGTGGTGAGGGAAGACATGCAGGTAGTTGGTGTGAAAGAGGCAGATGTAGAGGACAGGGTGGTATGTAGACGGATGATCCGCTGTGGCGCCCCCTAATGGGAGCAGCCGAAAGAAGAAGAAGAAGAGGGTAAATTGTGTGTTGTGTTGAAGGTTTTAATTTCGCCTCTTTAATATTTATTTATCTTTTTGATAAAAAATGGTCAAACAAAAAAACACACATTCACCACTATTCCTTTCTTGGACCATGAATGATAGATACTGACCACTGTAGACCAGGAACACCACACAAGAGCTGTAGTTTTGGAGATTTACTTACCCAGTCGTCTAGCCATCACAATTTGACCCTTGTTGAAAATCTTATACTTGCCCATTTTTCCTGCTCCAAACACATCAGTTTTGAGGACAAAAGGTTCACTTGCTGCCTAGTAACAGGTGCTATTATGTCTATGTTATACCTGGATAGTGTGTGTGTGTATGCATCTTGTAAATATATACTAGATAAGAGAGAGAAAATAAGACGGGTCTCCTAAAATGAACAAGTAATTAGTTTTTCTTTTTGGAAAAATTTAAATTTTTATTGCTAAAATTGCATTAAAGAATATCTGTGAAAACTGAACCCATTTAGTGCATTTAATTGCCATATTACATCAAAATACAAATACATTGCATTTAAATAGTCCCTCTGCAGTGGCCGTGTAGAGTAGGTTATAGGAAAATAATTGTTTATTGAAACTCATAAACTCATAAATTTTAAATCTCCCATGTGGTCGTGTGTGTGTGTGTGTGTGTGTGTGTGTGTGTGTGTGTGTGTGTGTGTATATATATATATATGTATATTTTTTTGTTTATTTCAACTTAATCCAATGCACTTTTATTTCTATAGTGCTTTTAACAATCAACATTGTCTTAAAGCAGTTCTACAGATACGAAACAGTTATAAAGTTGTATAAATGAATCTATTAATTTAGTACCTCTATGTTTGTTCCTTATTCCTAATTAGGGAGCCAGTGGTGACTGTGGCAAGGAAAACCTCCCTGGGATGGAATGAGAGGAACCTTGAGAGGAACCAGGCTCAAAAGGACACCCATCCTTCTCTAGGTGGCACCATATGTCCATTCATTACAGGTATAGTATTTCTTATGGTTAGTTAGTCATTTACTAACTATCTTTGCTTTAAAGATATTTTCACTTCATTTTATATTCTATAGATAGCATATGGGGGTGTGGGTGCGAGTTTGTATTTGTAGTATTTCTTACAGAGTAAACTAATGATGTGCTCTCCAGACCCCCTGTACTGCTGGACATTGAAATGTGTTGGTGTAAAGCCTTCACCCTGCTGACTCTGGCCTCCTTATAAATAATCGTACATCCATACCCACTTTTAATGAGGCACATACCTGCCCTAGGCCACGTTGTGTACACTGACAAACCAGCAACACACCCAAATTAAATACACTGTCATGAGTGAGAGATAGAAAGAGAGAGAGAGAGAGAGAGAGAGAGAGAGAGAGAGAGAGAGAGAGAGAGAGAGAGAGACCTGCTTGCCAGGTCCCAGGCATTTAAGTTCTTTGAGTTATGTAAGTAATGGCGCCTCTGGCTTACTCGAGGAAATATGACTTCACTCGACATGCCGTTTACTTACACAGCAGCAGGCATGCCCATTTTGCTGCCACAGCTCTGAGTGCGGGGTGTGCAGGGTTTTGTTGTACAGGGTTTTTTTCGTTAGCTCGCAGAATATTAAAAGGAAGAAAGCTGACGATTTGTAGAAACTACAACAGTGAGGCTCCCCGGCAGCTCCATAAGATCTGCAACGCTGAGCTTAATTCAGAGTTGCCGACGGCTTTTTAAACACCGTGTTGCCGACGCTGTTCATAATGGACCTAAAAGCTCAGATTTAATTGAGCTCATTGGAGACGGCGTAGAGCAAAAACCTATTCTTTTTGATTTAATGCCGAGATTCCATTAAAAACTAATAGTGTGTTTAGAGACTGCTTACGCTGCTTCTGCAGCACTGAGTCTGTGAACACAAACCCGTATTAGTGGAGCATTCAGTGTTCCCCATATTAGCTCCATTGATTTTCATTAAGTGAATTATCAGAGAACTCACCTCTGTCCTCATGCATACGTATACATACACACACTCACACATATTACACACTCACACATATTACACACACACACACACACACACACACACACACACACACACACACACACACACACACACACACACACACATATATATATATATATATATATATATATATATATATATATATATATATATCTCAAGCCTCTTTCTACAACAAACTGCATAGTTGCCATGGATACCCTTTAGTTCAGCAGTGCATATACACTGACCTTGGGATGAGATGCAAGAAATAAGATAATGATCACCAGTTCAGTTACAAAACAAGAAGAAAAGCTCTGGGAGAAGACAAAAGGGATGTCTATGGGAGCTTCGAGGGTATTTTCTCTTACTCACACAATATATGCTGTGTGTGTGTGTGTGTGTGTGTGTGTGTGTGTGTATATATATATATATATATATATACATACATCTCTATAACTAAGAGATGCATAGCCAATGATTCAATACATTAAAGTTACATATGTAGCAGCTACCGATGCAATGCGATAAGATTCCCCCATTACGATACAATGAAAAAAATATGATGCTATGCAATTTAGTACGGTACAGATAGTTCGCTTTCATTTCTTCGTTTCAGACAGACGGCAAATAATAAACTTACTTTAGCGCCTACTGACATACAACAACCGTTCGCAAACGGGCCTTTGTAGTGCAAATAAAAAGAAAGAAAAAAGAGTAAATAAAACCAGTTATTTTCCTGTTCTGTCTCCAGGAAGATCCAGCTCTACCTCTGCCATGTTAATTTGTATTATATCTGACTCTCAGGACACGCCTGGGTCTTTGTAGTGGTGTAATAAATCATATTAATGTAGCAACAGCGGTGCTGAGAGAACACGCTCGAGAAAGTGTTTAGCGATGAGAAATCAATCTACATATTAAATATTGGTCCCTTTCTAAATAATAAAAGTGTAGCACATCTACTAATGAGTATATATATACATAAACATAACTGATTTTAAAACCAAACTGGTAGGGTTTGTAGATCCTTACAAACACAATTTTACACAGTCACATGAAGTGCAAAGGAAAAATGGAGGTCTAGATGTGTGTGTGTATATATATATATATTTGTGTGTATGTATATACATACAGTACAGACCAAAAGTTTGGACACACCTTCTCATTCAAAGAGTTTTCTTTATTTACATGACTATGAAAATTGTAGATTCACACTGAAGGCATCAAAACTATGAATTAACACATGTGGAATTATATATGGAATTATATACATAACAAAAAAGTGTAAAACAACTGAAAAATATCATATTCTAGGTTCTTCAAAGTAGCCACCTTTTGCTTTGATTACTGCTTTGCACACTCTTGGCATTCTCTTGATGAGCTTCAAGAGGTAGTCACCTGAAATGGTCTTCCAACAGTCTTGAAGGAGTTCCCCGAGAGATGCTTGGCACTTGTTGGCCCTTTTGCCTTCACTCTGCGGTCCAGCTCACCCCTAAACCATCTCGATTGGGTTCAGGTCCGGTGACTGTGGAGGCCAGGTCATCTGGCGCAGCACCCCATCACTCTCCTTCCTGGTCAAATAGCCCTTGATGCCTTCAGTGTGACTCCACAATTTTCATTGTCATGAAAATAAAGAAAACTCTTTGAATGAGAAGGTGTGTCCAAACTTTTGGTCTGTACTGTATATATATATATACACATGGTACACAAGAAAATAAAATTGTTCAAACTTGCATCTCTCAAAGCAATTGCATGCAAAATTCCAAACTGACAGTGCAGTTTCTTTTATAATAAAAATACAGGCCCTAAAATAGGGACTCTACTTTTATTTTTGACAGCAGAATCAGCACTCCTCAGCACGAAGGCCACCAGTGTTGTGCAAATTTTTGGAGAGATCTTTTTTCTTTGAGCATGAGGGGTTGTGCTGCTCTACTCTTCTCTTTAAAATACCCACACCAAAGGTGTTCTCTTTAAATCAATTTCAACGACATATGTTTCTTTTTCTTTTTTTTAGAAACACTTGTGTGATCATTTTTGGGTGTCTTGTCAGCTAGCATTTTGGTGCCATCTATACATGTCATCTCCTCAACACCTTTTGTACTCATGCAGCCTCATATCACACCCACCCCACCATGCCTCAATTCCAGGACAATGCATTAGTTGTAAAAATCCTGGCCATTTTCATGCCAAACAACCTTGACCCTATCTAAGCCGAATAAATTTATCTTAGTCTCATGTGACCAAAGGATGTGTTCCGAATATTCAGCAGACTTCTTTGCACATGTCCAACCCAAATCGTATTTCCAAAACGTCCTACATGCACTGTTTATATTATAAACTTGTTTATAATCTTGTCTATCCTCGTTACTCCCCATGAAAATCACAACATCTTCAGAAAATCACTTAAACACCTTTAATCAATGCCACTGTCTCTAAACCATACAACCTCGCAGGTCTCACCACAGTTCTTTAAACTTTCCCTTTCACTCTCACAGATACTTTTCTATCACAAATCACTCCTGCTATCAATCTTCTCCACCCAATCCACCCTGCCTGCACTCTTTTCTTCACTTCTCTAACACACTCTCCATTACTTTGCACTGTTGACCCCAGGTACCTGAACTCCTCCACCTTCTTCACCTCTTCTCCCTGCAACTGCACCACTCCACTTCCCTCCCTTTCATTCACACACATGTACTCTGTCTTACTACTTACTACTGACTTTCATTCCCCTTCTCTTCAGCGTGTACCTCCACCTCTCCAGGCTCTTCTCAAGCTGCTCCCTACTCTCACCACAAATCACAATATCATCCACAAACATCATAGTCCAGGGAGACTATTGTCTGACAATGTCTGTCAACCTGACCATCACCGCTGCAAACAGGAAAGGGCTCAGAGCCGATCCTTGATGCAATCCAACCTCCACCTTGAACCAGTTTGTCGTTTCTACTGCACACTTACCAGCTGTCACACTGTCCGCATACATGTTCTGCACCACTCTCACATACTTATCTGCCACACCAGACTTCCTCATACAATACTACAGAACCAGGACCTATGGGCTACAAGTTTGCAAAAATCATATATATATATATATATATATATATATATATATATATATATATATATATATATATATATATATATATATATCCTTTTCTTGTATTTATGTATATTTATTTATGTATATTATGATTTTTGCAAACTTGTAGCCCATAGGTCCTGGTTCTGCTGTCCACTGATCGTTTTATTACCAAGCATTGTTTCAGTGATCGCATGCTTTGTGGGTCAGTGGTCACAGGTATCTCAATATTCATCTTTGTTGCACTAAGTTGCTTTTTTTTTTTGGGTGGGGGGGAGGGTTGAGCGTTGGGGGGGTTTCAGTATAATCTTTCTCAGGTTTTTTTGTAATGGATTGTCAGTAAGAGAAAATACTCTCCCTGAAATTTAGCTGATATTGCACCGGGGTGCATTTAGTACTGTTGTATACTGTATGCTTATTTAATTTCTCTCTGACTATCATAATCCAAATGCATTCCTAAATAAAAGCCAAAAGGAACATACAAATGATCTACAATACACAAATGAATAAATGTATAATACTATAAAATACTATAAAGGTGTTTGATATTTGTCACATGTAGAATAGCCTTTATTTGTCACATATACATTACAGCACATTGAAATTCTCTTTGCATATCCCAGCTTGTTCAGAACCTGGGGTCAGAGCGCAGGGTCAACCATGACACAGTGCCCCTAGAGCACAGAGGGTTAAGGGCTTTGCTCAAGGGCCCAAGAGTGGCAGCTTGGTGCTACCAGGGCTTGAACCCCCAACCTTTGGCTCAGTATTCCAGTGCCTTAACCACTGTGCTTCCACTCCCCCATCCTTTACAGCACAGTGACATTTTTACTTTGTGGATCTCAGTGATGTTAGAAAGCTTGGGTCAGTGTCAGCCATGATATAGCACCTCTGGAGCACAGAGGTTAAAGGGCCTTGCTCAAGGGCCCCAAAAGTGGCAGCTTGGTGATACTGGGGCTTGAACCCTCCACCTTCTGATCAGTAACCCGAAGCCTTAACTACTTAGCTTCCACCGCCCCCATAAAATGTTACATTGTTCTTTTATGCATCATGGCACTGGCTTTGCTTGGCATCTGTCTGATCCTACTGATAAACATTTCTTCTACTGACCCAGGCTTGGTTATATACAGTATTAGGCAAATCAAGTAGAACTTTTGTTTCTAGAATTATTATTATTGTTATTATTATTATTATTATTATTATTATTATTGTACTTAAAGCATCAGAATGCAAGATTGGTATTTCACCTCTTCTCTCGTTAACATGACTGCAAAAAGACTATATGAAAAAAAAAAAATCATAACATGGGCTGTGCTGCATCCTCCACCATGTGAATTAATCTGTAGTTCTGCATAAAGTAGACTATTCCTGTACTTGAGAAAAATAGCAAATCAACTGCTTAGCTATAACTTCAGGAAAAGTAACAGTACTTCTTGAGTAAAAATACAAAAGTACATGTTCACTTTTAAATGTGCTTAAACCATCACAATTAAAAGTACTGGTCTATAAGAACTATATTTGAAAAAATATTTTCCATAATTCTTTCCATTGCATAATTCAGTGTTTCAGTCTTCTGCACATTAGACTTTTATAAGGACAAAGTGTTATATATTTTCTAAGACACAGTAAGAGAACCCTTACTCCACACACATGCTCACCAGAACTGTGGGCTTATGCCTGTGCTCCTACAACTGCTTTTCATTTAATGTAATTTAAATAGCAGCTTTAAAGTGGTAAGTAACCTTTTTTGTAATTCCCTGAAGTTTCCCAAAATGCTAATACTGCACAATAAATATGATGCTAATATACAGTAGTTACTTTAACACTAAAGAGTCAATATATTATCTTATAACTAGGATAGGTATTAAGGTGGTACCAGTAACAATGATAGATCTGATATTAAAAAATATATATATATTGTATAGGTGTCAGGCCGGAAGAACGTGCCAAAAACCGAAGTTCAGCAGAACGAAGGTTTCATGAAAAGGTAGCACAAAAAGGGAAAAATGGCAAACAACAAAGTACATAAAGATCCAGCAAACTCTGATAATTCTTTAGAAAGGCTAAGTCCTTGGAATATACAAAGTCCTGGAAAAGGTAGTAATCCAATGTGATACGGGAAATCCGTAGCGTGAGTAGTCCAACAGTGTTCTCCAGCCTGAACTGTAGAACGGACGGTGACATGAAGGAAGAACGGAACTTAAGTAGGAGGTGAGCTGATGAGGGCCAGGCGTGGGTAATTAGTATTATGGCGAGCTGCTAGGAGTGATAGGTGGGCCTGGTGATTTTTAGAAGACTGAATATTTGCATATAAACAGAACCAACTGAATATTTTGTGTTAAAATAGGTAAGATTTAATAAAAAAAAAAAAAACATGTACATCTATATTTATACTCTTTTTATACTTTATAATATTTCAAATTATATGTGTGTGTAGGGGGGGGGGGGGGTGTAAATGAATTTGGTATTTTTTTTATTTTTTTTTTACCAGTTTTGTGGCCATGTATGTATTTAAAAAAAGAAAAAAGAAAAGAAAAAAGCTCTAGGATGGCCATCAATGTATCTTGATACTCAAGCCTTACTATTCTCATCAAAGTAACTTGTTGTAACTTTTTTACAGAATGGCACCTAGTGAGAAACAGATGAGGGAGCAAAATCTCTCTCTTTTTAACAGTAATTTGTTTCTTTAGATATGTTGTCTAATGTTGTGTGAATACAATAAACACAATACCAAACAGCGCAAAATAGTATCCCGTCTTCTGGCTGGTAAAATGCTAGCTAAGATGCAAAGCTTTGTTCAATAAATAATTGTGATTTCTGTGTTATTATCTATTAGTTCACTGCTTGAGCAGGTCTGCAGAGTGAGTTTACAAGCTGCCAACATGTCTTTGAGGCTGATTATCCCGTGCTTTGCAGCTGACAGGCTGTAGAAGAGGAACGTTATTTGTGTATAATGGAAACAGAAAAAGCAAAACTGTCCAAATAAGAACCACCAATATATACTGTGGATAGAAGGTAAGACATGCATTATATTGATAAAAGTTTTGGGACATGAACTTTCCAGCCATATGTATTTTTACCATCAAATTGGAGGCACTTAATTGTATAGGATGTCTATAGCATTATACATTTGTCTTAGAATTTAATATTCCCTTCAGTTGAAGTTGGAAACCCAAACTTTTTTCCTGCGTGACAATGCTCCTGTGCAAAAAAGCCAGGTCTATTAAGATATAATTTACATGGGCTTGAGTGGAAGATCTTGGGTGAAGTTGTGCCACCCTTTGGCACCACCATATTTAATTTTTAATTTGAGATTATTACTAAAAATAAGTTTAATTAAATGTTTACTGTTGGCTTTCTGTTCAGTCATCACAAACACTAGTCCACCTTAATGGATAGACAAGGAAATAGAGCTCCATTAGACTTGAATCTGGTATCAAATACAGCCTAAAATAAATGAGAATTAGTGCACAAGCGTAAAGTAGCATGAAGTTGCTTATATGGTAACATCAGTAGGCTTAGTAGCTACTCTTAACTATTCAGCAAAATAGAGTAAATAGGCAGCTCTTATATCCACTGTGTGGAAATATTACAGAATTAAGTATGCAGACTCAAATAAAGGAGAAGATTAATATTAGGGACTTGGAAGTGTTTAATTAGTTTTGAATGCATTATTGCTCTCATTGCTTTTATTAAATTTTTTTATGACGCACGCATTGTTTTGTTTAAATCTGATTAAAAAAATCCCATTTTTAGCTTTGTGTGTGTGAAAGATTTTGTTAAGGAAAAACAAGGATCGATATCAGCTCGTCCTCCAGTTTTCCATATTCTATAGTAGTATGTAGCGCTTGCATGAAACATGGTATTGTGCAATCCTTACCATACTATGATGCCGGTACAGTAATGGACTTGGCTTTTACCTCAACCCACTTTCTATTGCATACATAATATATAATCCACATGAGTGAGCTATTTATCAATTAGCTTTTGTGTGGATTATTGTTTGGACAAAGGAATTTGCTATGGAGCATTGCACTTATGCTTGCGCTCATAAATTGCATGTATGTGAAATTAAAGCAACAGCACATCTTACACAAATGCTGCATTCACCGCATGACAATGACTGATGCCGGAAACATTCACTCAGCCGAAGTAGCTGATCGATGAAAGCATTTAAGACACTCGCATACTGAATCCTGAACCTAAATCACTTTTGTATATGTATTTTGCCATGTACTCAGTCATTAACCAACTTTCACATTATAGATACAAAGATAATAATCATCTACGAATAGAATTGGCAGCAATATTCAGTCCAGATGTCCTCAGCTGGCTTGTGTAGACAAACCTGTACTAACAGAGAAAAAAAAAAAAACCACACACATACACACAAGTTGCTTTGCATCATTGACATGTGTGGATTGTGTGTCCTTTCTGGTATTTCCTTCACACGCTGTGCCATATGTTGCAAGTATGTGACATGTTGATCGCAGATTTGTACACAGGTTGCATGATGTTGCGTAACAATTTGCATAAAAACACAAAATCCGCCATTGCATCTTGCACCGCTCATTGCCATACTGTTACCAAATTCTAATCCTCATTCCAAGAGCAAACATACGATAACACCTTAGACAAGCTTTTTTTTTTCAGTGTGAGACTCTGACCTATTATCATGTTCTGTATTATCAGGGTTTACAAGCATTTTCCCCTGGTGGTCTAGTGGTTAAGATGCAGCGCTCTCACCGCTGCGACCCGGGTTCGATTCCCGGTCAGGGAACCATCCCCAGCCACTCTCAGTGCCGGTCCCAAGCCCGGATAAATTGGGGAGGGTTGCGTTAGGAAGGGCATCCAGCGTAAAACATATGCCAAATCAAACGTGCGGAGGATCCGCTGTGGCGACCCCTAACGGGAGAAGCCGAAAGAAACTTTTACAAGCATCCAGCTCAGAATAAAAAGACCAATCTTAGAAAATGGATAGAAATGAAGACTGTTATAAATTGCTTTTAGATAAAAATTTGCACTGAACATTTTTATTAGGAACAGCTGTAATACAGTGTGCATACACCAATAGGCATAACATTATGACCCCCTGCCATAATGTCAAAACAGTCCTAACCTGTCAAGCATTAACTTCTTAAGCAATTTAAGCTACAGGAGCTCATCTGTTGGATTAGACCACACTAGCCAGACTTCGCTGATCATCAATAATACTTGGCCACACATGACCCTGTCGCCGGTTCACCACTGTTGCTTCATTGGACCACTTTTGATAGATACTGACCACTGCAGACCGAGAACAGCCCACAAGAGCAGTTTTGGAGATGCTCTGACCCAGCATTACAATGCACCTTGTCACAAAGTCATCTCCAACTGGTTTCATGAATATACCAATGTATGCAATGTTCTTCAGTGACCTTCAGTGTCACCGCATCTGAATTCAACAGAACACTTTTGGGATGTGGTGGAACAAGAGATTCACAGCATGATAGTGGAGCTGTAGGGATGGTGTGATGGAATCATGTCAACATAGACCAGACTGTCAAAGGAATGGAATTTTGATCATCTTGTGGAATTCGTGACACAAAGAATCGAGGCAATTCTCTGAGTTTTGAGAGCAAAGGAAAGCCCTATCTTCTGAGTGTACATTGAAGAAAAAAGAAAAAGAAAAAAAAAAAAAAACCTTTAATAAAAAATAGTTATAAAATGTCAAAATCAATTTAAATAAGATCATATTTTGAATGTTTGATTATGGAAATGGTGTTATGGAAGAACATGTCATAAATCACATGACATCAAATGTGAAAATCATAAACAGATCAGTGAAAAGAAATAAACCAGGAAATAAATTGGTGAAAATAAGTAAATCTCGGAAATCTGCAAAAACAGATTAATCATGAAATAATCTGTAAAAATACGTTACAAAAGAATCTAATATGAAAATAAATAAATAGTGAAAAATCCTATTTAATTCAAAACAATCACAATTAAAGTTTGCTTGAAAAAAACAAACAAACAAAAAAAAACATGCTATATGTGAATACTGTATAAAACAATATATAGACAGAAGTTTGTGGACACGTAACTAAATGATTTATAAGTATTTTATAACATCCCATTTCACCCTTAGTACCAATTTGCTGTTTTAATTTGGTACTTGGGCCTTTATAGGGACTTACCTGACTTAATCCACCTCTTGGGTTAGGGTTATAGAAACCATCAATACAATACAAAACGCAATATAACAATGTGTGGTATTACAGAGAGAGAGGAATTTCACCTATGAAGGGTGAATACCATTTTACTAAATCAAGAAAAGTTAAGACTCCAAACCTCTACACTACAACCTTAACTGTCCACCTACATCATCTGGAGCAGTTCAGAACCAATATTTGTCTAATACAATGGGAAAAACAAACATTTTATAAAATCCAATCTACTCACCAGAGATGCAGACTCATAATTTACACTGCTCCTCAGAGGCTGTAATCCAGTGTTACCGCTCGTATTCACTGGTCTGGAAGTGGTGAACAAACCCTTTCCCAGGCTGAGACAAGCTAGCTAGCTTCGGGGTTGGGCGACCTCCTCATGATGTCTAGATTTTCTTGAAAATGTATTTTTAAGAAGTACAAATCAATTTTTCTTCCTCCGTTGGCATAAAAAAGTCTAACTCAGATTTATTAATGTGTGCAGAGCTACACACGTGTTTTGCCAGTCGATCTTGGCTGTAACAGTTTCCCTCTGACCAACCAATCAGAAGACGGAAAAATGCTGACGCTAGGCCAGCTAGCTGCCCTGTGAGGCGAATATGAAATCTAATTGGTTAAAGAAAAAGAGCCAGCAATACTGACTTTGAAGGCCCTGGGCAGATTAGATTGACTGGTAGCACATTGAGGCTAAAATCTGATTGGACAAAAAGGAACCACATATGACAAAACAAAAAGCTAATAAGAGTTCTAATAATTTTGTTTATATAGGGTATGTAGTGTTTTTGAAAACTACATATACAGTGAGGAAAATAAGTATTTGAACACCCTGCTATTTTGCAAGTTCTCCCTCTTAGAAATCATGAAGGGGTCTGAAATTGTCATCGTAGGTGCATGTCCACTGTGAGAGACAAAATCTAAAAAAAAAAATCCAGAAATCACAATATATGCATTTTAAACTATTTATTTGTATGATACAGCTGCAAATAAATATTTGAACACCTGTCTATCAGCTAGAATTCTGACCCTCAAAGACCTGTTAGTCTGCCTTTAAAATGTCCACCTTCACTACATTTATTATCCTAAATTAGATGCACCTGTTTGGGTCGTTAGCTGCATAAAGACACCTGTCCACCCCATACAATCAGTAAGAATCCAACTACTAACATGGCCAAGACCAAAGAGCTGTCCAAAGACACTAGAGAGAAAATTGTACACCTCCACAAGGCTGGAAAGGGCTACGGGGAAATTGCCAAGCAGCTTGGTAAAAATAGGTCCACTGTTGGAGCAATCATTAGAAAATGGAAGAAGCTAAACATGACTGTCAATCTCCCTCGGACTGGGGCTCCATGCAAGATCTCACCTCCTGGGGTCTCAATGATCCTAAGGAAGGTGAGAAATCAGCCCAGAACTACACGGGAGCTGGTCAATGACCTGAAAAGAGCTGGGACCACCGTTTCCAAGGTTACTGTTGGTAATACACTAAGAGTCATGGTTTGAAATCATGCATGGCACAGAAGGTTCCCCTGCTTAAACCAGCACATGTCCAGGCACGTCTTAAGTTTGCCAATGACCATTTGGATGATCCAGAGGAGTCATGGGAGAAAGTCATGTGGTCAGATGAGACCAAAATGGATCTTTTGGGTCATAATTCCACTAAACATGTTTGGAGAAAGAAGAATGATGAGTACCATCCCAAGAACACCATCCCTACTGTGAAGCATGGGGGTGGTAGCATCATGCTTTGGGGGTGTTTTTCTGCACATGGGACAGGGCGACTGCACTGTATTAAGGAGAGGATGACCGGGGCCATGTATTGTGAGATTTTGGGGAACAACCTCCTTCCCTCAGTTAGAGCATTGAAGATGGGTCGAGGCTGGGTCTTCCAACATGACAATGACCCGAAGCACACAGCCAGGATAACCAAGGAGTGGCTCTGTAAGAAGCATATCAAGGTTCTGGCGTGGCCTAGCCAGTCTCCAGACCTAAACCCAATAGAGAATCTTTGGAGGGAGCTTAAACTCCATGTTTCTCAGCGACAGGCCAGAAACCTGACTGATCTAGAGAAGATCTGTGTGGAGGAGTGGGCCCAAATCCCTCCTGCAGTGTGTGCAAACCCGGTGAAAAACTACAGGAAACGTTTGACCTCTGTAATTGCAAACAAAGGCTACTGTACCAAATATTAACATTGACTTTCTCAGGTGTTCAAATACTTATTTGCAGCTGTATCATACTAATAAATAGTTATAAAAATCATATATTGTGATTTCTTGATTTTTTTTTTAGATTATGTCTCTCACAGTGGACATGCACCTACGATGACAATTTCAGACCCCTCCATGATTTCTAAGTGGGAGAACTTGCTGAATAGCAGGGTGTTCAAATACTTATTTTCCTCACTGTATGTATATGATGTTTTATATAGCATTGGAATTTTGTTGCTAAGGTTTATTTAGAAAAAATTTTATAATAATGCTATATATATACAGTGGGTACGGAAAGTATTCATACCCCCTTAAATTTTTCACTCTTTGTTATATTGCAGCCATTTGCTAAAATCATTTAAGTTCATTCTTCTTCCTCATGAATGTACACATAGCACCCCATACTGACAGAAAAACACAGAATTGTTGACATTGTTGCAGATTTATTAAAAAAGAAAAACTGAAATATCACATGGTCCTAAGTATTCAGACCCTTTGCTGTGACACTCATATATTTAACTCAGGTGCTCTCCATTTCTTCTGATCATCCTTAAGATGGTTCTACACCTTCATTTGAGTCCAGATGTGTTTGATTATACTGATTGGACTTGATTAGGAAAGCCACACACCTGTCTATATAAGACCCTCCAGATCACAATGCATGTCAGAGCAAATGAGAATCATGAGGTCAAAGGAACTGCCTGAAGAGCTCAGAGACAGAATTGTGGCAAGGCACAGATCTGGCCAAGGTTACAAAAAGATTTCTGCTGCACTTAAGGTTCCTAAGAGCACAGTGGCCTCCATAATCCTCAAATGGAAGACGTTTGGGACGACCAGAACCCTTCCTAGAGCTGGCCGTCTGGCCAAACTGAGCTATCGGGGGAGAAGAACCTTGGTAAAAGAGGTAAAGAAGAACCCAAAGATCACTGTGGCTGAGCTCCAGAGATGCAGTCAGGAGATGGGAGAAAGTTGTAGAAAGTCAACCATCACTGCAGCCCTCCACCAGTCGGGGATTTATGGCAGAGTGGCCCGACGGAAGCCTCTCCTCAGTGTAAGACACATGAAAGCCCTCATGGAGTTTGCTAAAAAAACACCTGAAGGACTCCAAGATGGTGAAAAATAAGATTCTCTGGTCTGATGAGACCAAAATAGAACTTTTTGGCCTTAATTCTAAGCGGTATGTGTGGAGAAAACCAGGCACTGCTCATCACCTGTCCAATACAGTCCCAACAGTGAAGCATGGTGGTGGAAGCATCATGCTGTGGGGGTGTTTTTCAGCTGCAGGGACAGGACGACTGGTTGCAATCGAGGGAAAGATGAATGCGGCCAAGTACAGGGATATCCTGGACAAAAACCTTCTCCAGAGTGCTCTGGACCTCAGACTGGGCCGAAGGTTTACCTTTCAACAAGACAATGACCCTAAGCACACAGCTAAAATAACGAAGGAGTGGCTTCACAACAACTCCGTGACTGTTCTTGAATGGCCCAGCCAGAGCCCTGACTTAAATCCAATTGAGCATCTCTGGAGAGACCTAAAAATGGCTGTCCACCAATGTTTACCATCCAACCTGACAGAACTGGAGAGGACCTGCAAGGAGGAATGGCAGAGGATCCCCAAATCCAGGTGTGAAAGACTTGTTGCATCTTTCCCAAAAAGACTCCTGGCTGTATTAGATCAAAAGTGGGCTTCTACTAAATACTGAGCAAAGGGTCTGAATACTTAGGACCATGTGATATTTCAGTTTTTCTTTTTTAATAAATCTGCAACAATGTCAACAATTCTGTGTTTTTCTGTCAGTATGGGGTGCTGTGTGTACATTCATGAGGAAGAAGAATGAACCTAAATGATTTTAGCAAATGGCTGCAATATAACAAAGAGTGAAAAATTTAAGGGGGTCTGAATACTTTCCGTACCCACTGTATATATATATATATATATATATATATATATATATATATATATATATATATATATATATATATATATATATATATATATATATATATATATATACAGTGTTTATTGTGAGCTCAAGGACATTTCATAATAAGGAACAATATAAGACAGTCAAGCATATAGACATAGACATTTGCCCAGTCCAGACCCAAAGCCATTGCAGTTGCATGTCTCATTTTAATTCAAGTATACAAAAAATAAAATCCATAACCTAGAACATATAACATCATACAGGCAACTTAAAAAGCATAATCAATACAAGCACGTAAACGTAAACTGTGTAACATCAAACAAATACACATTATTACAGATAATATTAGGAAGAATAAACAGGTTTTGAGCTGAGATTTATATGTATAGATAAGGTGAAACATAATCCTAAGTGCCGGAGGAAGTGAGGGAGTGTTATAGGTTCTATAACAAAAAAGATCTGCCACCCATTGACTAGAGACAGTATCTAGAAACAGCAAGAAGCTCACATTTAGAAGATTGGAGTGATCATGTGGGAATATAAGAAGAAAGAAGCTCATATAGGTGGGAGGAAGCAAGACCAATGTAGGCAGGAGAATTCTGTGGACAATACTGGACACAACAGGAAGACAATGAAGATTAAGAATTGTAGGAGTAATATGAGCAGTTTATGTCGCATAAGTTAGTACTCTCACTGCATACATTTTAATATATTGCGGATGGAGGATATGACAGAAGTCCAGAAATTAATAAATGCATGCACTAAAAATTCAGCATCTTATCGATGCACTATAACATCCTATAAACATTAAACTTGGGGCTGTTTTATGGTTTGACAAAAGAGCATTTTAGTACGTTTCTCAAAGGGATTTACTCAAAGGCTGTAAATTAAATCCTTTTTTTAAGAGTGTTTGGGGAAAAACATATCAAAATTATTTAGTTAATGCTAATATTTTTTACTAACGACCCACTTTTTTGCTGCATCTGAAGTGATAAATACAGATTTAGGTCATTATGTTTAAAGCTGTTATTTGTCATAGATGAATAATTCAGCAATTCTATATATTTGCGTCATCCATACTGTGCCATTCTGGAGAGATGTCTTTGACATGTTACTCATCAGTTTAAAAACAACTTCTGATTTTTCTTGCGAGCTCCAGTAACCTTAGCCAGCTTTACTGGATCCATCTGTGCAAAAAATCTGTTTGGTTTGTTTGCATGAAAAGAAACATTTAACGCATCCAAATAGTATGTTGAAAGTGTTCGGGTTTTGACAAAATATTGAATTAAACGTTTGGGTGCTTGCTGTTATAGGAACATATTTAGTAATAACCCTGAAGTTGATCATTTTTCTAGAAAAGCACATTCTAAAATATATATATGTGATTTAACTTGCTTTGTGATTGTTAAATAAAAAAGTATATATTTTTTACAATTGTATTACAATACGAAGTCACCTTTTCCACTTGTAAATAGATTATAAACAATTGCTTCCTCACAAGACTATAATATTTAACCAGAAACCTCTGGTTGCTGTATCCTGAAGACCCTTGAAGTAATGACACTGGAGACTCCAAGCTTCTATGCATATTAAATAAACATCTCATTAACTTACTAACTAACTAACTAACTAACTAACTAACTAACTAACTAACTAACTAAATAGCAATATCAGTAAAAATATGTCTACGTTGAAGAACATTTTTTATATCATTTTTATCAGATATAAAATTATATTGTCAAGTGAACAGATTAAAACAAGCCTGTGCCAGATTCACCTTTTATGTTAAATTAATCAACGTATTTTCTGACCGATGAGAATTCAGCTCAGAAGACACTTATAAAGAAATCATCCAGCACTCATACTAGGACAGTGTTGCTAGCAGTAAAATGGGGTGTATTAACAGAGATCTCTGCCAAATCAGAGTGAAAAATTTTATTTGTTTTCTATGTGAAAGAAATGATTGTTTTGTTTTTGTTTTTTTTCAAATTAAAGTCGGACAAGAATCAATTCGATGCCACGTATGACCACAATGAACTGATTGACAAGATCAAAAATAAAGATAATTGTGCAGGAAAATAACGCTGCCAATCAAGGTCTCATGCTGTCTGCAATCGGCATGCGGGATGACCGGCAGAATTCGACATGCATGCCAGCTGCACACGCTCTAGCTCTAATCATACACCTCCAAGCCAGAATGATAACAAAATAACACCTAAAGCAACTAATAATCTAACAAGAATGGCATTACTGAAAGCAGATTACTTTAGCACCGGATTGACATTTTCTCACATTCACCTTTCGCCAAAAACATTCCCATTTCCCCTGACCCGCTTGGAAATCTCCCCAAGGCCTGGTGACCAGAAAAATGTTGAGGAAAAAGCATCCGAGCACAGAGCATTTGAACTCCTCCAGCTCCCAGATGCACACTGCAAATCACAAAGAAGAGATAAATACAGATCCGTGTATGCCCTCTGGTATGATTGGGATTAGAAAAGTTATTACTATAGTGAAGGAAAGGACACTTCAAGATTTAGTCTTGTAGGGTTTTCTGCCTCGAATGTTCATAATTTGTTGATGCTTCTTGTGATATTGAGGTGTCACAGATCATCCCTGCTTCTGTCTGTGCTTCTCAGTAAGTCTCACTGACTCACTGGTCTATTAAACACTGGACCAGCGAATGACCTCCTCAGTTCTTATTTCTTTTTCACATTTAAATGCTATTCAGTCGGCACAGCTGCAGTCTGTTCTGAACTGACGATGCCTATGCAGGGCACTTCAGTAGGAGACAGCTATTTGTGGTGTCTTTTCTAACCACAGTGAAAAAAAAGCCTTTAGTGTAAAGATCCTTCAAAACAGTCATGGACTCGGTTTTCGTGTTATCAGACTTGTATGAAATAGAAAGACTTGAATCAGACTTTAGTAAGATCTCTTTTTCATTAAGCCCAGCTTTGTGTCTATGCTATGATTGTTCTGTGAACAGCTTCTTCATTCTGAGACCTTTCCAGGTCCTTCAACGTTTGGCCTCTTGGTTCTTTTTCTCTGACTAGAACTCTACTCAACCAGTCACTGAGATTTAGTTCATGGCTTTCTTCAGCTAAAGAACGGTATTAATTGTACTTAATGATGCACTGTGGAATGTCCAAATGTCTATAAGCCTATTTGATACTTTGAAAACATGATGCTTTTGTAGATGCTATATGTTCAGGTATGTTCTCTACCAAACTGTGGGCTTTTCCAGGAGAATTATTCTATTTAACTTCGAATGTAGATGAACTCCATTTAGCTAATTATGTAATCGCTGATACTTGGACTAGAACTGGTTTGGTTCTCTTTAATTTGGGAGCACCCTGTAAAACTGAAAATGGTTCCACATGAACACCCTGAAGAACCATGAAGTTAGTGAGCTACTCAAGAACTGCTACAATGGTTAAGGACCACAGTTTGCATAAACAGTTATGCATTTAAGCGCCTATCACTGAACAGTTCACCTCAAGAAAGATAAAACTATAATGAATGAACATTCGGTGCCACCCAGTTGAGGATGCGTTCTCTCACAATTCTTTTTGCTCGTACCATTTCAGGGAGTTTGTTCTTGCCACTGTTGTCACTTGCTTGCTTGGTAAGGGTAGACTTATAGGCACTAATGTATAAACTTACATTTTATAACCTTCTTATCTTCATAAAGCTGCTTTGGGACAATGCCAATTGTTAAAAGTGTTATACAAATAAATTGTAATTAAATAAACTACTAGGCTGCGTGGGGAAGGTGAGGAGGTCTGGGGTTAAATCAGTGCTCTAGTTCATCCTAAATGTGTTTAGTGGGGTTGAGATCTGGTCTCTGTGCAAGACACTTGAGCTCTTCTAGTCCCACCATAATGTCTTTATAGAGCTTGTTTTGTGCACAGAGGCATTGTCATGATGGAACTATGATGTTTCACATAGTTCTAGTGAAGAGAAATTGTAATGCTGTAGCATACAAAAACATTTAATTGAATTATTTGCTTTAGTGTTAATTGTTTTTAAGTGTTTTCAGTATTTTTAAAGGTAAACTAAAAGTTTCTAAATAAAAATTGTGGGCAATAGCTTTGGCTCTGAAAAAGAGACATTTTATTTATTTATTTATTTATTTATTTATTTATTTATTTATTTATTTATTTATTTTCAAAGCCTAATTTCTCTCTGGAAATGATGAAGCCTTTGAATGAAGTAGAGCCCAGTCATGGTCATTTCAGTCAATTGCAATGCAAAATTTGACCATTTTCTAGCAGTAGAAATAAATTGCTGTTATTGTTTTCATTCTTTTGTCCTTTTTTGACTTAGTTCAGTCTTTTACATTGATTATATAATGAACACCCAATTGTTTGACTTTTCTGGAAATATGTTTTATGACATTACATAAAAAAACATCTCCTATTTGGAACAATAAACGTCATAGATTACAAATATGCAACAGAATATGTAACAGATTAAAAAACTATTTAAACAGTCCCAGAGTCAAAGCGGAGATGTTATTTGATGTGTTGTCCTTGACTTTAGTCTTGTTAAAAGCAATGGCAGGCAAGAATTTGAGTCACTTGTTTAGTGAAGTAATGTAGAGTAGGTCTTTTGGTCTCACCACAGGCTCTTAAAAATTTGAAAAAATCATCATTCTTATCATCATCATTGAACTAAATGGAATGAGGCTTAACACTTGTATCAATCAGTGCTACTTTGTTGTTACAGTGTTGTCAGAGGGAACCCGAAAAGATTTACAGTGTCGCAAATATATGTAAAACATTTCTAGTCCACTAAGTTTAAAAAAATGAGAAGAAAGTAAATAATGTCCTGCTGGAAAAAAGAGAACAGGTATTCGTTGACAACAGCAGCTACATATTTCTTAAAAAAAAAAAAAAAAAAAAAAAGTTAAATTTCATGCCAAAAAAGACATTACTGTCTCCTGAGTGGTTCAAAGTACATTAAGGAGCACATGTATTTCTTATTTACAGTTTATATATAAATAGAGATGTCAGAATGCAAAACTAAGCTCATACGACACAGAGATTATAACAACCTAACCTGAGTCCATGCACAGAGCTGATATCAACCTCATCACTAATAGTATTATGTACTGTGAATGTGGCTAAAAGGATGCAACTCACATGGCCTTTGACTTGGGACACAGAACATTACACTTTAAATCATATGCCTTATATTCAATTCAATTTAGGTGTACAAATCATTTAACAATTGTTGTTGTATCAAAGCTGCTTAACATAAATATATAGAAATATCATTTTGGCTTATTAAATATTTCCTATAAGTTTATCCCTAATGAGTGAGCAAGTGGTGACGGTGGTAAAGGAAATACCAACTCCCTGAGAAACGTTGAGAGGAACCCGACTCAAATCTATTCTCAACTGATTGACACAACACCAAATGTCTATTCATTACAGTGTCATCATTGTTGGTTATTGACTGTAAAACCTTCATTACAATATTCATTCAAATATGTCATAATTTTGCTCATATTTGAGATAATTTTACTTAATAAGAATAAAAAATAATTGTAGAGTAAGAGGACATTTTATTAATGGACATTCGGTGCAACCCAGATGAGGATGGGTTTCCTCTTGAGTCTGGTTCCTCTCAAGGTTTCTTCCTTATGCCATCTCGGGGAGTTTTTCCTTGCCACAGTCGCCACCGGCTCGCTCAACAGGGACAAACTTACACTTATAAAGAACATTTAATTATTTTTACTTACCACATTATCTGTGCAAATCTACTTTGAGACAATGTTCATTGTCAAAGCGCTATACAAATAAAAATGATTTGAATTGAGTTCCTATAAAATTAGTTAGCATTTGGACCACTGTATGTATCCCTATCTATAGTGGACCTAATCCATTTTATCATATATACACACCAATGAATATCACAAAATGTCCAAAATTGTTGTTTTAAGTTGCACTGCAAAAATTATATTATTGACACTAAAATCATTCCAACAGACATTTGCTCAATAGCAAGACTTATTTTTCCTACCAGCGCTCATTTCCATGTTTGTTTTTCTTGCTTGTTGCCCAAGCTGCAACCTCATTGGTTGGGAGATGAACATGCTTGATGTCTTTTGGCATGTTTTTGAACATTTTTTAAGGACTTATGAAGGCGTATCACTGTGCAGATAAAAACACCCAGACAGCAGTGGGTTTTAAAAGAAGCCACGCTGTGCCTGCTTCACGTACGTCTTCCTGTAAAATGAGCACTGGTGGATGAAGAAAAAATGCAAAAGTGTGAAAGCAGCTCGAGTTAGCAGAATTTATTATGTTTCAGTCACACTCCCATTGGTGTAAGGTTTTAATGTAGAACCTTTAAAGGGTCCTCTATAGGGACTGAAAATACGTTTCATGGTGCAAGATCAAGGGCCATGTTCAGACCTGGTATTAACATCCATCTTGGGTGATCCAATCACTAGTACGCAGGTGGGAAAGAAAGCTGTGCGTACCATTCTATGTGTCTCCAGGGATCACTTGTGATTGGGTTTCATGAATAAATTTGACTAGGAGGTGCTTTGGTGTTGGGGTTTAGACGTGGACAGTAGCTAACACACGACATTTACTCTTTAGTCTTATCTTTTTCTATATTCTTTTATGTTTATTTTAGCTTTAATGATGATATTTTACAAAAGCTTTTTTGACAGAATGTTCCATTACGGTGGGGTCCAATAGTCTAAGACCATATTTGAAAAATAAATAACTAAATAACATACAGTATGTATATATATATACCCTTCACATTTCAGCAACCAATTTATTATGTTCTCATTGGACATTACTATAGAAAAGACACTTGGATATATATTTTAGAGTAGTCACTGTAGCCATATGTGCTGATTGTAAAGCCATTCAGTATAACGATTGATAGATATATTTTAACTGTGTGAATAAAAATACCTTCATGGAGTTTCATTTAACCTAAAAAAATCTGTCTAAGAGAGAGCTAAAGAAGCTGGACTCCTGTGTGTATTGTGTAAGAAAACAAAAAAAATGACTGAAGTATGCAATTATAGGAAAGTAATGAACAATAGGGTGGTGTGTTGTAAATCCCCAGCTCTCCCCTTACTAGCAGATTGCAGTGGATGAAAGTATTTCCCAATTAAATGTGACGTCTGTTGGATTGAACCGCGATTTTTTTCTTAAAAAAAAAACATGTTTAATTTATAATACAGCTATATTGTGAGCATTGCATGCTTTGATTTGTCGTTTTACTGTGTATGTGTGTTGTATTTTTTTGTACTTGATGTGCAAAAACAACACATTTGTTCTGACGTTGACAATGTTGTGGTTGGCATGGTGAGTAAATTCACTCCATAATCACAGATGCGATGTGAAAAACGCACGGCCGCGCCGCTTCTTCCGTGCATCGATGAAAGTTCCCAGGCCGAAATGTGATGTGCGGAAAGGAAAAAAAAATAAATGTCTAGTTAAATTTAAGTATGCCCATCACGCTTTGTTTGTAAATGCTCGGTAGCGGCGTTGAGCGCCGGATCTAAAAGGGATTATAGAAGCATTTTACTGCAAAACAGCAGTGGATAACAAACCCTCCAGTGAGCTTATTACTGTAGTTGATATCCATTTGGTTCCATCCATCAAGTAGTTTGGTGATTTTTGCTTTGCGGAGCAGGCTGATAGAGCAGCGTACGAGACCTGACACTGTTCACACAACTCAGAATACACAACACATGATCAATATCGACCATATGTGGATATGAAGTCTACAGAGGTAAAACAACAAGAATACAACATACTACATGGGCAAAAAAAAAAAGACTGAGAAGCCAATAAGGTTTTACGGGGTGAATACGGGGGGTTACTGTACATTGTTTCCGACGATGCCTTTTACTGTTACTGCTTCTTACTAGCATTCTTTGACTATTGCTATTATTCTTTGGCTGTTATGGTTTTGATTTTGTTTGCTCTATTCTTGCTCTAATCCACTGAACTTTGCATGTTTGTGATCATTTTTTGGATTGATATTTTGAATTATTCCCACGTCGTTATTAAATATCTCTTAACTTGCATTTGCATCTATTTAGCATTCTTTGTATATCACAGTTGATAAGGGTTTTTTTTTCTCACCACCATTATATTTGGATTACTCATTAGGGATGAACTTTCAGGGAATGATTTATGGATTAACATTTTTTATTTTGAGGTGGTAGTTTAGCAGCTGGAGGTAGCAGAGCTAAAGATGCTGAGGTTTTCGTTGGGAGTGATGAGGTTGAACAGGATTAGAAATGAGTTTATTAAAGGGACAGCGCATGTAGGATGTTTTAGAGACAAGGTGATGGAGGCGAGATTGAGATGGTTTGGACATGTGCAGAGGAGGGACATGAATTATATTGGTAGGAGAATGCTGAGGATGGAACCACCAGGTAGGAGGAAAAGAGGAAGGCCAAGGAGGAGGTTCATGGATGTGGTGAGGGAAGACATGCAGGTAGTTGGGTTGAAAGAGGCAGATGTAGAGGACAGGGGGGTATGGAGACGGATGATCGACTGTGGCGACCCCTAATGGAAGAATCTGAAAGAAAAAGAAGAAGAAGAAGAAGAAGAAGAGTTTAGTGGTTAAGACGTTGGACTTTGTTCGGAAGGTCACAAGTTAAAATTTCACCCCCAGCTGCCACTGGTGGGCTCATAACCCTGAACTGCTCAGTTGTAATTTGCTTTGGATAAGGGCGTCTACCATATGTCATAAATGTAAATGTAATGTACATACTATAATATAGCAGTGTGGCACTATCAATGTCATAAATACATTATGATGTGCTATTAATTATATGTCTGTGAGATGTTTTATTTCAATTCTGACCTTTTCTGGAGATCGTTTTCCATCTGCTGTTAATGTGTTTTAATGACTGTTTGCTTTAAGAGCACAAAGGTTGTGTGATCTATAGCATTTCAGTAATACTTTAAATAGGTTTTCCAAAAATGACACCTGCAGTACTTGAAACTTTAATGGCAGATGAAATTCACTTCCCTAAACCGAGCAACTGTTTCATGAGATTATTGTGGATGGTTTCACCTAGGAAGCATGAAGATGGATTTGGACTGCAACAATGATGAAACTATAATGATTGAATACACAGATGTCACCCAGATTGTCAGATCATTGTCAAACAATGAAATCAAATTCCCACCAGACACCACAGCTTTCAAACATGGCCACCTAGGATTCCAACTCCCAGAAGACTTACACCGATCAGGCATAGCATTATGATATTATAGCATTATGACTGGTGAAGTGATTAATACTTATTATCTCTTCATCATGGCTCCTGTTAGTTTGTGGGATACATTTGGTAGCATGTGAACATTTTGTCCTTAAAATTAATGCATTAGAAGCAGGAAAAATGGGCAAGTGTAAGGATTTGAGCGAGTTTGACAAATTGTGATGTCTAGACGACCAGGTCAGAGCATCTCCAAAAGTGCAGTTCTTTTGGGGTTCCCGGTCTGCAGTGGTCGGTATCTCTTAAAAAGTGGTTTAAGGAAGGAACAGTGGTGAACCGGCGACAAGGTCGTGGGCGCCCGAGGCTCATTGATGCATGTGGGGAGCGAAGGCTGGCTTGTGTGGTCCGATCCAACAGACGAGCTCCTGAAACTTAAAATGCTAATTTGAGTTATTGCTAAGTTAATGCTGTTGATGCTCCACAGGTCAGAACTGTATTAAGCAGGTGGTCATAATGTTATGCCTGATCAGTGTTCATTTTTCTGGTTTTTCTCTCTTTTAGTGATTAAATGCAAGTATGTCCTATTGCATGCACAAACATTCCTCACACACACACAGTGTTTAAAGGACCTTCATTTCGGAAAACAGTGTAAAGTCATACATTCACTGTGACTTATGTCATTTGGCTATTACGAGCCCTGATACTTTGTTGCTGAATTGTTTTTGTTCCTAGTTTTGACCTTGTTTGCTCTATTCCTGCTCTATTAGACTGAACTCTGCGTGTTTTTGCAACCACATTATGTTTGGGATTAACATTTTAGATTTTTCCTTGGTCTTTATTAAATATCGCTCTTAACCTGAATTTGCATCTGTTTAGCATTCTTTATATGACACAGATGATGAGGGTTTTTTTTTTTTTTTCTCACCACCATTACCTCTGGCTTACTCATTAGGGATAAACTTACAGGGAAGGATTTATGAATAAAAATTGTATTCTCAATCTATTTCATTTCTGCAAAGCTGCTTTGTGGCAAATTTCCATTGTTAAAAGCACTATACTGTACAAATAAATTAAACTGCTATTAAATAAAGGGAAATAGTATTTAAACAGTAGACTTTGCTAAAAGGAAAGAAATGGCAGTGTTGAACACTTATTTTAAGAAGAAGGAGGATCATAGGGTGACATATAAGAGTGGAGGAAGGTGCACACAGGTGGACAATGTTCTAGGAAGGATATGCAACCTGAAGAAGATTGGAGACTGTAAGGTGTTGGCAGGGGACAGTGTAGCTAAACAGAATCAGGTGGTGGTCTATAGGATGGTTTTATTAGTGAAGAAGAAGAGAAGAGTGAAGAAGAAAAGGAGAGTGAGGGCTGAAAGAAGAA
This sequence comes from Silurus aristotelis, assembly GCF_946808225.1. NCBI lineage: Eukaryota > Metazoa > Chordata > Actinopteri > Siluriformes > Siluridae > Silurus > Silurus aristotelis. The sequence continues at coordinate 7,961,830 of NC_139574.1, forward strand.
TAAGATGGTGGAAACTGAAGGAGGAAGACTGTAGTGTGAGATTCAGGGAAGAGGTCAGACAGGGGCTCAGTGGTGATGAGGAGATGCTGGATGACTTGGTGTGACATCTGGAAATTGAAAGGAAGACAAAGAGACGTGGTGGTGGAATGAGGAAGTGCAGGTGAGCATAAGGAGAAAGAGGTTGGGAAAACAGAATTGGGTTCAGCAGAGTGATGAGAAAAGTAGGCAGGAGTACAAGGAGATGTGGCAGCGGGTAAAGAGGAATATGGTGAAAGCCAAGGAAAAGGCATATGAGAAGCTGGAAGGTTGAATAATGTGGGGATGGTGAAGCAGGAAGTGGATAGGATTAGTAAGGAGAAAGTGAGAGCAGCGATTAAGAGGATGAAGAGTGGAAAGTCGGTTGGACCAGATGGCATACCAGATGTTTAGGAGAGATGGCAGTGTAGTTTTTAAGATGATGATGATGGAGCCACCAGGAGGAGGAAAAGAGAAAGACCAAAGAGGAAGTGTAAGGATGTGGTAAAGGAAGACATGCAGGTAGTTGGTGTGAAAGAGGAAGCTGTAGAGGACAAAGGGGTATGGAGCCGTATGATCCGCTGTGGCGACTCGTAACAGGAGCAGCTGAAAGAAGAAGAAGCTGAAGAAAAGAAGAAGAAGAAGAAGTAACTATTTAAACAGTGGACCTTCATAACTCATTTGAAGGCATTGTGTAAATCAATGCTGGCAGCTTTAGGAACGTCCATGAGGTGACTTGTGTAGGTTTTATGCAGCTTGTTGTATAATTAAGATATTATATACTATATAATTTTTTTTTAAACCAACTATTTTTTTTTTTACAATATATCAATCTAATTTAATATAAATCTCATTTAAATCTAACAATAAACAATTATGAAAATTCTTATGCAATATTCTTCCAAATAGGGATGCGCATGTAATATTCATAAATGTTTTAAAAAGTTTTTTTTTCCTTCTAAATATTGAATAAAACTGGTTGTTACAAAATGAAGAAGTTATTCAGAGGATTTCTGCTCTAATTAGTAAAGGTTTATGAGCGTTATCAAGGAAATGGGTGTGTATTGTTAATTACTTATAATTACTTATAAAACTTATAATTTAATACATAGAGGGTCATCATCGAGTCTTTATTATCCCTGTTTCTCCATCAAGCTACACATGCTCCTAAAATACAAACAATCCTGTTGTGCTTTTCGGAAGATCCTGATCCATCCTGACGCTCTGCTGGAGTTTTCATCGATGGCAAACCACCCACTGCTGCTGAAAAGCGCTCCACATGAACATCTTAAAGGTAAAAGAGTTTATTGCAGATGGTTCCACTTACTGAAGTATCAATGTAGATGAATTTGAACTGCAATTACCAGTTCTCCTACAAATTGCCATTAACAGTTTTGCACTGAAGTGTCTATCAGTAAATAATTGATCACCTCAGTAATGATGGAACTATAACGAATGTCTGGATGTCACCCAGATGAGGACGCTCCCTTTTGATGGTTTCTTTCTCAAGACTCTGGGAGATTTTTCTCACTACCATCACCTCTGGCTTGTTCATTAGGGATAAACTTGTACTACAAAATAAAATGTATTTACCTTTGTAAAACTGCTTTAAGAAAATGTCCATTGCTTTAAGTAAAAAAAAATGTCCAGGAATATCTCACGAATATGTCATGAGCCTTATACCAACCTTTCTCCAACAAACCCATTCCATTTATTGCATTTCATGTCTGTATGACTCAGTTTTGCAGCATGTACAGTAACACAATTCATTATTTACACTTTACAATGGATTTCACCTTCAGTAACCTCGCATACCATCTGTGCGCTGCGCAAATAGAACGAGCTTTGTACGAGCATGTCTTCCTAAAGGATTAAAGCATGGTTAAGAAAAGCACTGCAGAATAAAAAGTTCGGCTACAAAACACGTCAGTGGGATTGGATTCAGAGTGTACTAATGAACGCTGCCTGGTTTTGATTTACTTCTGAAAAAATCCTAATATAACTCAGCTGATCACGTTTAACTGAGGGCTTCTCCAAGAATTAAGAGAAAGAATTACAGGAAATCTTCAGCCCTCTGAAAAAAAAAAAGATTAAAGAGAATAAAATATTAAATTATGTTAATATGAATATGATTGTCAAAACATTGTGTGTATTTATGAATGTGTGTGTGAACGTGTGTGTGTGTGTGTGTGTGTGTGTGTGTGTGTGTGTGTGTGTGTGTGTGTGGTGCGGTAAGAATGCTAAAAGCATGTAGATGTTCCTCGATCGCTTTCCCCCAGACATTTTATATTTGAAAATTTATGTGAATAATTATTCGTAATCAAATTTAATTATGCGCTTAATGCAAATACAACGACTAATCCCATGTAAATGAAAACAACCTCAACAATTCCTAATTTGCCAGGCCAGATTAACACTCTGTGCTTAACTATAGCCATATAAATGCATTATCATTAATTAAATCCATGAGAGCGCAGCACGCTTACCCCAGTTCACCTACGCAAACCTGATGGCAGGAAGTACCGAGCGTGTAGGTGGTCGTTTTCAACTCTGCCGACCCAAATGAAGTGGGGGATTTATGTTAGTTTTAATGAAACGTGATATTCTTAGGCTAGAGCCATAAAAAAGGGGACGTAACTTCATCAGCTGTGCACGTAGTCTTACTCGGAACAAGGGGCTGGAGGCAGGAGGGTCACTCTGAATCTCATTACAGCCATAAAGAGGAAAATAGAGATATGACCTTTTCGGCTGTGTGACAAAGCTAAAGGTCAACACAAATGGTGTATTAAAGACCGCAAACCGCCACACCTTTAGATTAAGCAGATGCTCTTGGGACCACACCATGGCCTGAGTATTGAGCAAGATATAGGCTGAGAAAGAAGCAAGTTACACTAAAGCTCCTCAAAAATGTGGCTGTAGATGTAATATGTCTATGAGGCTTTCCACAGGGAGTGAGAGGACCATTGTTTCAGGTTGTCTTCACACTTAATCCGAATGATTGAGTCTCTACAAGAATCAATTCTGGCTTTGTTTAAAGGAGGACATCATTGCCACAGGCATTTAATTCTTCTTTTTTATTCTGAACTGTGGGTGGATCGTGTACCGCAATTCTACTCTATACAAAATAAATAAAATCACTTTTTATTCTGCTGCCTCCCAAAACATGCCAGTGTATGTGTGGTGTCCTGTAATAAACTGTCCAAGCTGTATTCCTGTTTCAATCCTACTGAACACATTTTCTTGCACATATACAGATGATCACTTGATTTATTGTAGTTACTCATGTTTATATTGAATATCCAATTCAACTTTTTAATATACAATTAATTAGTAAATCTGTTTTAATTCTACAAAATAATGAAATACATCAAATGCTAATTCCTTCTTTAAGAAAGTAAAGGTGAAGATGCTTTTGCATATCTCAGCAATATTAAAAAGCAGGGATCAGTCATGATATACAATAACCCCTGGAACACAGAGGGTTGAGGGCCTTGCTCAAGGGCAAAAAGAGTGGCAGCTTGGCAATAGTGGGACTTAAACCCCTGACCTTCTGATCAGTAACACGGAGCCTTAACCAGTGAGCTCCCACTTCTATAACTTTGACATCCTATTTCTAAAGGATTTCTATTCTAGAATAATCTGGAAAATGTTGAGCTATGATCTACAGTATATGGCTGGACATTTTAACACTGTGAAAGTGGTGTCCTTTCATGTATCTTTTGAGTCAAGTGAAATATCCCTGAATTCCCAATGGCTGAAATGTCAGAGCCCTCTGCATGCATACAAATACTGGACTGACAGATTGTAGAGAACATAATGAGCATTTGCCCCTCTGTAATGTCAATTATACCTTTGCTAACACAGCAATCTATCAAACGTTGAGTATATGTTTTTTCATAAAGTATTATTTCAGTAATAATAATAACAATAAAGTAATAATAATACATATTTATAAAACACAAAACAATTGACAATAACAATTGAAAAATAATTTAGCACTATACAATTAATAAAAACGTAAATATATATATATATATATATATATATATATATATATATATATATATATATATATATATATATATATATATATATATATATATAATATAATAATATATATTGTATCCAGTGGCGGGCCATGCATTTGGTACCTGGGTCGAGAACTTACCTGACTTAATCCATCTCTTAATACCACCACTATCAAATCGCACTTATAGAAACCGTCAATACAATAAAAAAACGCAATATAACAACGTGTGGTATTACAGAGAGAGAGGCATTTCACATATGAAGGTTAAAAACCATTTTACTAAAGCAAGAAAATCAGTTAAGACTTCAAACCTCTACACTACAACCGCAACTGTGCACCTACATCATCTGGAGCAGTTCAGAATCAATATTTGTCTAATAATATGACAAAAACATAAAAATGTAAATAAAATACATCATACTCACCAGAGATACAGACTCATAATGTGCACTGCTCCTCAGAGGCTGTAATCCAGTGGTACTGCTCGTATTCACTGGTCTGGAAGTGGTAAACAAACCCTTTCCCAGGCTGAGACTAGCTAGCTAGCTTCAGGGTTAGCCGACCTGCTCACGATGTCTAGCTTTTTTTTAAAATAGATTTTTAAGTAAACATAAACGTAAAAAGTCTAACTCAGATGTATTAATGTGTGCAGAGCTACAGACGTGTTTTGGCAGTCGAACTTTGCTGTAACAGTTTCCCTCTGACCAACCAATCAGAGGACGGAAAAATGCTGACGCTATTCTGGGTTAGCTAGCTGCCTTGTGAGGCGAATATGAAATCTGATTGGTTAAAGAAACAGAGCTACCGGAGACTATAGTAAAAAGTCCAGCAGTACTGACTTTGAAGGCCCTGGGTAGATTAGATGGACATGGCAGCACATAGAGACTGAAATCTGATTCCACAAAAAAAATCTATCATCCACATACACGTACTGAAAGCATTGCTGCCAAGAGAAACACTACGAAATGAAGAAAATAGACTGCTGGAAAAAAATTATACAATTTCATAGAACAAATATTAGAATTTAGTATGTTTTAAATGTAGGTCAGTGCTTCTGATAGTGTTTAGGCCAGCAGAGAAGGCCTTGACCGCCCACCACTGCTAGTATCTCTGATATGCCTGCCTAAAAAGGTGCATTTTTACACAAGATTCGAAAAGTAGAGAAAGAGTCACTGGGGTGAATATCATTAGAAAGTAGATTACACAAATAAGTAGCAGCATAGCTAAAAGATCGAGATCTCATAGATGCCAAAAGCATATAAGGAACACCCAAGGAGAATGGGAACATTGATCTAAGAGTTCGAGAAGGAGTATATGTTAAAATACTTGATTCTGATGCACACGTATTTCCGAACGGTCAAACATACAAATGTGATTAAAACAGATGTGCATGAAGTGCGAGATGAATTTGATTGGTGAACTGGTGAAAAAACTCTCTAAAATGAAAAATGGCACAAGAAGTTAACATCAACAGCTTCATTATTAGTAACTGGTGATTCAAACATGCACAAAAAATTTCATACAAATAATTGTATCACAATACTTACTTTTATGTCTGATGCATTTTAAATAACAAAAGATAATAAAAATGGAATCATTCATTTGATCTGAACGGCAAACAAAAACTTCTGTCAAGTGACCATAATAAAAGTAAAATTGTCCCCAATTAGGTGTTTTTTCACCTAAAAATCTTGCATTAAATTGTGTAATTCACTCCTAGCTGTAGAATAACCCTTACATATGTATATACTATATGCAATTTTGTAGCATATTGGTGCATATTATAGCCCCATAAAGCCTTTGTATTACCTGAATGGATTAAAATGATACTGGACTTCTTCCTAGATAGAAGATTGAAGCTTTCAGACATGATTGGATGCACAGATCTTGAAGGGACACAGTGTCATTGTCCTTCTCGGATCCTAAAGAACAATCAGAGCGGAGACGACCTTTCTGATGAATTAATAATTAATACAGTAATTGGTGTGGGTGGGGAATTGGGGCATCTGTCCACTAAGCATACATCAGCGTCTACCTACGGACAGGAGCACCGTTGATTACCTTGATCTGTACAGCGGCAAAGGGCAAACAGGATATCAAATATTCACTATGGAGAACACACACAATTATGTGAGACTTAATAGAGTTTAAAGAGAAAATAAAGAGAAGCTGAATTGGGGAATAGAGCTGGACACTTGTTCTCATAGACACACA
>NC_139574.1:7970588-8095588 GCF_946808225.1 Silurus aristotelis
TCTTCTATGTGGTGTGAATCTCCTCTTACTGACTGAATTTCTGCTCCAGGATCCGGTATCACATTCTCAATGCAGAGCCCTGAGCCAAGGCCAAACACTTACTCACTTGAGCGGCCTCGAAGCCATGCTCACTGAATCCTAACTTTCTTATTCCCACAGAGAACATGCCTTGCATTGAACACTTCCTGCAGCGAGTACCGTTTTACCAAGCATAACTTCTCCGATTTGCTCTCGTCCCCGAACGCTGCACTTGTCAAAATTTATATATATATATATATATATATATAAAAAATATCAGTTGCTACAGCAGGATGTAAGACATTAAAGACTTCTAGAGGCTGTAACGTACAGCCCCGCTGCAATGTCTGAGTGAAGGACAAGAAAGCAAACATACATAGCTATAACTGAATAGCGATTGGCATAAACTCATTGTGCCCAGAGCAGGGATTTAATCAAACCTGCTGACTGCTTCATTCCCTAAGCTCGCTCAAATAAAGATTCGCCCACACAATACCAGGCCAATCTGCCACTGTTACACAATTGAGACTGACTCACATCACCACAGTCTGGAAGCACGACATATGTGTATACACCAACACATTTGTTTCCCTGACTCAACCGACGGTACGCTTTTTGTAACGTTTCTATGGATTTCATTTTAGCCGCTGAATTCTCAAATCAGAAGATATTGACGAATTTTTATCAGCATGTCCGACAATAGTTCTGTCTGCGATTCATATCATTATTTTATTATAATATAATATAATATAATATAATATAATATAATATAATATAATATAATATAATATAATATAATATAATATAATAATGTGCTTGTTTTTATTACATTACATTTTCCTATTGCAACTGCCCATTCATATAGACTCATAATTTACACATAACAATAAAAATACAGAAAACTATTTTTTGGCAAAGTAAAACATGGAGTCACAGAAATTTGATTTGATTTTTTTTAGCATTTGTAGAACCATCTCCAGTGCTAGTGCTTTGTAAAAGTTAGAGGTAAAGCTATAAATTAAGAAACTTGTTTTGTCCATTAAACTTTTCAGAAAGTTTTCTTAAAGAAAAAAACGGGTTCCTGGCTAACATTATATGTTGCGTTCAAAAAAAACAAAAGAATGGTGAAGCTAGTAGTGATGAGTATATATACTGTACAGTAGCTGCTATTTTGCTGTGGTTCCATACCATTAAATGTAACTGACAATACAATATGAAATTTTCATATTTCTAAAAAAGATTTTGGAATTGTCAGCGAATGCATGAAAAAAAAAAACTTACTTCAGGAAATCATCAGGGAACTTTACTTTACATCGTTACATCACAACAGCTCATCTTTGATTATTTTCCTATGACAGCATGCCCCATTATGTTTTATATCTTTCTGCACAGTGGCAATAAAATGCGATTTCTGCTTGTTTCGAATGGGCCTCAGTTCACCCCTGAATTCTTAATCGTACTGCGCTGCATGATGGTGTTTGATGACTCATATTAAAGTAGACACTTGGGCCTTTAATAATTACTAGTTGACCATAAATACTTTTTCTTTTACATAATCATAACAGTCCACTGAGGTAGAATTAATCTTCTATGTGGTGTGAATTTTCTCTTATTGTCTGAATTTCTCCTCTGGTATCCACATTAGAGAGAAATAAAACATAATTGGTTGTGCAAATGTATCAATTATAGGTTACATCTCCAAATGGCACAAAATCTTTATTGATACCCTAAAAGTGTCTTCAATGACTTCAAACAGTAAATATAAAAATGGCTAAAAAAACATAGCGAGTTCATTTCATTTTTATTAACATTTAATAAAAGAAGCTTAATACAAGATCACAAGTCTAAGACGTTTGTCCAACCCCCTTATTTTGGCATATATATATACATACCCATCTTATCAATCCAAACAACTCCCACAGACCATTTAAACAAATCCCATCTCTTCCCAGAAAGAAAACTTTAACAATTACTTCCACTCCTCCAGATAGCTCTGTCAGTCAGTTAATTTTCAGACATTTTGATTAGCAGAAAAATATCTGGCATGAATGAAGTGATCTATCAAATTCCACCACTTTTGCAGACAGTTCAAACAATGGCAATACTCTACCACAATGTTGACTACTCCTGGCCAGTCCTGCAGAAAATCTTTACCAATACTCCTATCTCTGTACCAGTACTAACCATTTAATAGTTTGATCCAACCTGCCTGCTTGCAAAAAGATCTTTTACCAATTTACCCGCTCTCACAAAATTTTTACATTCCACCATTCTACCAGAATATTTGACAAGCCCAAACTCCAGAAATCTTGGATACTTTTCCAGAGAAAGTTTGATTAGTGAGAATATGCTACCAGAAGGTTTGACCAATTTTACCCATTTTCCACAGACCAATCAACCCTAACTTCTGCAGAAAATTTGAACAATCCTTACTTTTCCCCATAGAAAGTGTGTCCAATTGCCCTACTCTACCAGCATAAAATTGCTCCAAACCCACCTACTCCTGCAGAAGGTTAAATCAATCTCACTTACTCATGTAGAAGTTTTGACCAATCCTACCTATGTTTGCAGAAGTTTTGACCAAACCCACCTGTTCCTCCGAGAGTGTTTGACCAACCCCACTTATGCCTGCAGAAGGTTTGACCAATCCTACCTACATTTGCAGAAGGTTTGACCAAACCCACCTGTTCCTCCAGAAGATTTGACCAATGCAACCAATCCTGCAGCAGGTTTTACCAAACTGACCTGTCCTACTCCTGCAGAAGGTTTTACTAATCCCACCTGTTCCTGCAGACATTTTGTCTAATCCTTCTGGTTCATGCAGAAGGTTTTGACAAATCCCACCTTCTTCTGCAGAGTGTTTTTCTACCAAACCTGACTAATCCATTCTACCTACTCCTGCAGAAAGTTTAACAAATCTTACCTGTTCCTACAGAGGTTTTGACCAGTCCCTCCTACTCCTGCAGCAGGTTTGACCGATCCCACCTACTATTGAAGAACTTTTTACAAATCCCACCTGTTCCTACAGAAGTTTTGACCAATCCCTCCTACACCTGCAGAAAGTTTGACCAATCTGTCCTACTCCTGCAGAAGGTTTAACTAATCCTTATGGTTTCTGCAGAAAATTTGACTAATCCTACCTGCTCCTGCTGAAGATTTAATCCATCCCACCTAGTCCTGAGGAAGGTTTGATCAAAACCCTCTTACACCTGCAGAAAGTTTGATCAAAACCCTCCTACTCGTGCAGAAGGTTTTACCAAGTTTTTTCTTTGAGCATTGCATCTGACTGCTCATTCCCAGCCAAATGAAAGTAAACACTGCCTGCTCCTGCAATCTTTTTATTGTGTACCACAAGATCCCAGTCTATTCTCTTTCTTTTCCACCATTTTTCCACATTCTCATTTGCATTACAAAGAACTCATGTTCTACTCACCGAGTCAGTACATAACAAGGTAACAATAGAAAAGAAGCTTGCTTTATTAATGCTATGAGTGATGGATGATGGTGGACCTAAATTTGGATTACATGAAAGACAGCATGAATAAAATCTAATCAGCTCTGGACGAAAAAAAAAAAAGATAAATGAATAAATAAAGACAAAAAGCAAATTAGTTATGAATCTTTGTGGACAGACATTAACCTCCTGCAAGCTTTTAATTTTACGAGCTGTTGCCATACCGCGTCTCCAATCTAATCCGCAGTGTTTTAGGGGCATGTAATCGATTCTGTGAGGAATGTTAGTCTATTGTGGCTGATGTCCTGGAGAGCAGGTTTTTGATGAGCTCATCAGAAGATTTGGTTTTGCACATTACCCACGTTTAATCTAATGCAAAGCTAATTCCTAACTGAAAGGTTTCTAGGGGAAACAACATTTACATCTTTGCCAGAAGGTTCTTTCACCTAAAGATGTGCGTAAAAATGCATGATATCATCACAAAACCACACAAATACCAACCCCTGGTTGTGTGTATGTAGAGTAGTGGAGCGAAGAGCAAAAGACGAGAGGAAAGCGAGGGGTGATAAAAAGCAGACTTCACTTATTCAGTCTTCTAGGAATCCTCCTCTCGCAGCGATGACACCGGATTTAGGCAGAAATCATCTGAGATTCCTGCTTCAAAGTTTCTTTCAGGAAAATATGCAAAACTCAGCTACTGTAGCATCCAAAAATGGTGCAACACTAACAGGCACACACTTTCCATGGGACACATATTCTGTTTTTTTTCACACATAAGCACCACTCAGGGAGCTAACAAAATTAATAAGATGGAGGTGAACTATTTTTTCTTGCTTTTTTTCCCCCCTTACAAGATCGAGTTTGCAGGATAAATTAAAGTTAAGACAAATCCCACCTTGTCGCTACAATTCATGAATCGGCTCCCTGAGCAGCCGCTATGAATTCTCTCAGCTATCACAGCTATCATTCACCGGGCTCAGTGAAAACGCCAAGCCTGATAATCAAGGATCTATTTACTGCTCATGCTAATGAAAGGTTTATGGCCGAATAGTCATTCGCTAGCTGAGAGCATGTGAGCGCTACCTGTGCTATGACAACAAGCATGAGCCAATGCCAATCCCAAGAGGAGACCCTAAAAGCACAGAGCCATGGCCCACAGCAGGGACAAAACAATAGATGTGACCCAGCAGATGGTTATTTGACCTCTGACCTCCCAGGCAGGATGACAGAAAACGCCAGCGAGGACTGTACTTGGTGAGATATTCCAGTCCCGACTTCCTTATCCGCTTCACCTATTTCATGATGCGACTCAATCATCCTCAGTGCCACTCCGACAGTTCTATTTTCTCTCGTGTACCTCCGTCCGTGTCGTTCGGTTTTCATTTTATTACTTTTAAAAACCAGATCATGCTTCAATAGCGACGCTAGCCCAATCCCTCTGCAGCTGGTGGCTTATTAAGTTTCTATGGCAACCCTCTACATCCGTTCATGCAGTTTTTCATCCAACAGGGAGCCCTGAGGTGAAATGGCTCTATGTGTGTGTGTGTGTGTGTGTGTGTGTGTGTGTGTGTGTGTGTGTGTGTGTGTGTGTGTGTGTGTGTGTGTGTGTGTGTGTTGGTAGCAGCGTTGTACAGATTTAGCGAAAGGAACCAGATTGCGGTATTACTTATCGCTCTACACTCCATTTAACCCATGATTGAACACCATGAATGCATCCTGCACACCAACACACAACACCTTCATTTTTTCTCAGCAGATCACAGCCTAATGATCATAATCAACTATTTTACGTTTGTGCACGAGGGGATTCCCAAAACTGAGTCTTCCTTATTTGATCCGAGGGTATCTCTGCTATTTCTTTTAATCGGAGAATAAATTAAGATTAATGCAGATGTCTGTCTAAGTTAAGGCCATTGATCAGGCTGTGCTTTTTTTTCCTTTTTTTTTTTTTTTTTCTTTCCCTCGTCCTTCGCTTCATTCATTCCAACAGTCTTTTGAGGACAGCTGGGAAATAATTCAATGCAGTATAATTTAATAAGCCTGATTTCATTTTCATCGGGCAATTTACTATTCTACGTGAACCCTATGTGAAACTATTTTCAAGAAAAAAAAAAAAAAGGAAAAAAAAAATTCCCAGGCCTGCGAATAATTAATTATCCCAGTTGCTAAAAAAAGAGTCTTCCTTATCTTCAAATGACTCCAGGACGAAGGCATGAATGCTAGATGAAGTATCACGAGTCCAATTTTTCCCTACAATCATACGTAGGCCACTCTGCTAACATAGAGTTATTAATATCTAATAAGATGATGGGTTTTCATATTAAAAGTAAAGAGAATTCGTTTGAAAGGAGACAATGTTATTTCAGTACATTTGATAAGCCTGCATATTTGATCATATTAAACTGCCATTATATAGCTCATATATTATCATTCTCATTCATATCTCTCTGCCGTTCTCTCAGTTTTAACCTGTCTGGACTCTCCTGGTTCTTTCTTCTGCAGAAGTGATAGAGGAACTAAATCAGGACCAGCACATTCTCTGACATCTTTATAATTTAGTGCAGGGGTGAAAAATCTGACTTCGCCACCAGCTATATTTCTGTCTGGTCTAATAGGAATAAAGAAGATTTCCTAAGCAAGATTACATTATTATTCCCTAACGTGCGGGCAGATGAAAAATGAATAATTTGACATGATATTTACAATCATGTTGATTTTAATTGTAAACTCAATGTGTATCAAGATCTGTATAATTCAGTTAATGTAAATGAAGGAAAATGGATGATATACAGTAAGTATACATAATAAATCATTTATATTTATAACACAATGCTGTTAAAGTCACTAACAGCGTCTCTGACAATAATATGAACCTTACTAGTTTATATTCATGTATGACTTTTACTATTTCCCATAACTGTAAATGCTAAGATAATTTTTTCTATACACAATAATATGGCAAAAGTATTGGGACATGTGACTTTTCTAACCAAATGTGTTTCTTTACCAAATTGTTAGTAGGCAAGAAATAGTATCGGACAACTTTCAGTCCTGTAGCATTACATCTTCCTTTTAATTGGACTAGGAGACCCAAACCTGTTCCAGCATGACAATGCTCCTGTGCACAAATCCAGCTCCATGAAGTTATGCTTTAAATTGTTTGCAGTGAAAGATCTCCTGCTATAGAATTTTGAAACCCTATTGAACACCTTTGGGACCATATTTGAGCACCTTCACACCCCAGGCTCCTCACTTTACCTACATCAGTACCTGACTTTACTAATGCTCTTGTGGCTCAATGACTCATTCCTTGCCTCACGTTCATTGCCCATGCTTGTTGATGACTTTTATGGTCCTTGCCTTATTTGATTAGGTTATGGTTTCTTTTCTCTTTGTGTTTCTCCCACAAATCTCCATAAGCACACTCCAACATCTATTGGAACATCTTCCCAGAAAAGTGGAGGTTTTTATAACAGCAAATGGAGACTAAATGTAAAACACATGAATCTTATCCCCGGTTGTGTTTGCAAACTTTTGTCCATATAGTTTATATGTACAGTGTTTACTGTATGTGGTATTTTTTTGGAACGCATTTTCAGGGTGTAATGTTTAGGGTTAAATTTGTAACTTCTTTTTGTTTTAAACAAGAAAAGACTTCAGAAAATTCGACAGTTTAAATAATGTAAGAACAAGAAGTTATAGCTAAACCATTAAACTTTCTTTCGGCTTCTCCCGTTAGGGGTCGCCACAGCAGATCCTCCGCATGTTTGATTTGGCACATGCTTTTACGCTGGATGCCCTTCCTAACGCAACCCTCCCCAATTTATCCGGGCTTGGGACCGGCACTGAGAGTGGCTGGTTCCCTGACCGGGAATCGAACCCGGGTCGCAGCGGTGAGAGCGCTGCATCTGAACCACTAGACCACCAGGGGACCCAAGTTATAGCTAAACCATTAACCACCTTTATTTGAGGTAGTTTCTTAATAATAAACATACGATCAACATATAACATAACATATAAATAATATGGTGATGTTTAAAAAACAAAAAAGCAGTTGTTGAAAAATTTCTTAGCTGGTGTTTATTTGCCTCTGTGTAGATAGATAGATAGATAGATAGATAGATAGATAGATAGATAGATAGATAGATAGATAGATAGATAGATAGAATATTTTTCGTAAATATTATATACATTATAACTATAATTATAAGACTAAACAGTTGAGGGTTAACAGTCAAGGGCCCAACAATGGTGGGAACTGTTGGCTCAGTGGATCTTAACCGTAGGATTGGAAGGTTGTGAGTTTAAATCCAAGCTCTACCAAGCTGTTACTGCTGGGCCCCTGAACAAGGCCCTTAACCCCCACATGCTCAGTTGAGATAATTGTAACTTGCTCTGCATAAGGGGCATCTGACAAATGCCTTAAATGTAACTTCATAGTGCTTGGATTTTAAACTCAGGCTTTTTAATCAGAAGTCCTTAAACATCTTGAACCAATCTGTGAATTTTCTCCTGACCTCTTTCACCCACATACATGTTGCTTAGAGAGTTTTTCTCATTCTGTATAAACCCTCGGGATTGTTGTGTGTAAAAATTCCATCATCAGGTTCGGAAATATTCAAACCAGCCCATCTGGCACCAACAACCATGCCACAATTAAAGTCACAGAGATTACACGTTTCACCCCATTCTGATGCTTGATGTGAACATTAACTGAAGCTCTTCAACTGTATCTGCATGAGTACCTGCAGCTAAATGCCAGAATAAAATGCCAACAATTAACACTGTGTGTGAGCCACACTCATGTGCTGCCTAAGTAAAAAATCTGAGTGTCATTTTTCAAACAATTTCAATAATCTATATTATATTAAAAAGTTGTACATTTTTAAGCTTTTGCATTGTAAGAAAGAATAGGGCTATCAAACGTTACACGCACACGTTAATAAGGTTGTGCAGATTCATTTTAACCTACTAATTTTTTTATTACAATTTCTATAAAAAATATAGAAAAATAAAAAGCCTATATTTAAACCTTCAACACAACACACATTATTCACAATGTCCTTCTTTTATTCAGATATATAAAAAAATTTACTACAGCAAAACTTTTTTTTTTTTTACTGATGTGCCAAGTCTCGAATTGAGCACTAAAATCCGCCATGATTCACACATCCGGCAATTAAAACCGTCTGTGTGGAAACATAGCGAAAGGTCCATTAGTTGTTCTGTTTGGTGACCATCATTACTTTAAAACCATTCCAAGAATATTTTGTCTACATGCTGAGTTTGGTTTTATTATTAAACATACATTTGCATAAAGCATCCATATTTGTTCATGCCCATGTTGATTAGAGTATTAAAAATTGAAAAGTATTGATTTAAGGTACATTTAGAATTAAAATGTGTGATTAGGGTGCGAATAATGGTAAGTGAACTCGTCACAATCATGCAATTAATCGTGATCAAATATTTTAAATCGATTGACAGCTCTAAATAAAAACATGGATTTGCTATAATTTAAGCTAAATAAAAATGGAGCATTCCAAATTGCTCTGTTAGCAAGCTGGTTTACATTTCCCACATGAAGGCAACATTTTTGGTATTTAAGTCTCAATTTGTATGAAGCGCTAGCAAGCTAGCAAACTAGCTCACGTTTTTTTTTTTGTTTGTTTGTTTTTTTTTACATTTTTTTAATCTTGGATTTTCACAAAAAATGCTAGCAGAAAAGCTCAACTCAGTTCAATTTCATTTGAATAGTGCTCACATAGAAAAATTCCTCACAGAGATACAAAATCAGTATCTGAGACTTAATTATTGTTAAAACTGTTATATATGAGGTATATTATTTCGTCGAACAGTAGATAATCTTGTTTAAATATTGTACAATAAAAAATGAACATAGTTTTTCGCATATTTACTAATTTAGCAGGCTAGCAGGCGAAGCCCACAGATTCTGAATACCATTTTATCTTCTAGAAATGTAAAAACCTATTCACTACACTAAAATCAATTCTTCAACACTAATAGTTTTTAGCGTTTGCATTTATAAATGTCATTTTATATAGATCAAGCTTGTCATTAAATATCCCCATCGGAATTAGGAAGAAATTTGACTAAATCTGACCATGAAGCCAGATGGACAGAAACTGCTGATCTCCTGGAATTTTCACTCAGACTGTCTTTGGGGTTTACATGGAATGGTGCAACAAAAAATCCACTCAGCAGCAGTTCTGTGAGCAAACATGCCAAGAAAGCCATGCTAAATTAAATCACCCCTATTTACAGCCATGTTGAACAGAAAAGCATCTTGGAATGCTTCAGAAGTTACAACAGAAAAATATCATTTTCTGAACATGGCTAGATTGTGCACAAGGACCCATTCAGGAAGTGAACATAAAAACACACAAAAATACATCATTTTAAGAAATATATTTATAACATAGGGTGTTGCTTGTGCAGCTGATGAAAGACTTTTATTGGAAACGTACCATTCCTTACATAACATCAACCACATTCACATGAATACTGCAGTATGTAGTCAAAAATGTATTTAAACTTTCTATTTGGTTTAAAGGTAATTTGCAATGGACGTGTCCTGTGAGAGACTGTCTCTATTCAGCTGAGCACCTCAACCTCGAGGAATTGTCTTAAAAAAAACCCGGGACACTGTTTACCCATTACATTCTCGTCATTCATGTATCCTGACTAACAGCATGTATATTTGGTAAAGGCCTTGAGCTTTATTATTTAGTTTCCTATGTTTAAAAACAGGGAAGTGATTGTAAGAGCACTATGAGGGAGTCACTTCATACTAGAAAGGATCCAGTGAATGATGAAATGCATGATATGTGACGAAGACAAAAGAATTTTAATTTCAAATCAAGTCAATCATATTCATAGACACCACTTTCACAAAGCAACTTTGCAGAAATCAAGATAAACTTTCTTTCAGCTTCTCCCATTAGGGGTCGCCACGGCAGATCCTTTGCATGTTTGATTTGGCACATGTTTTTATGCTGGAGGCCCTTCCTAATGCAACCCTCCCCATTTATCCGGGCTTGGGACCGGCACTAAGAGAGGCTGGGGTTGGTTCCCTGACTGGGGATCGAACCCCGGCTGCAACGGTGAGAGCGCCGCATCCTAACCACTAGACCACCAGGGAACCTGCAGAAATGCAGATATAATTTATATTTAGTTATAAGTTAGAAGGAAAAATACAACATGAACCTCGAATTGACAAAAGGTGCTCTTTTTAAATTTGTTGTTCTCAGGGTGTAGTATTATTGTTGTTTTTGATTCTTTCTTTCTTTCTTTCTTTCTTTCTTTCTTTCTTTCTTTCTTTCTTTCTTTCTTTCTTTCTTTCTTTCTTTCTTTCTTTCTTTCTTTCTTTCTTTCTTTCTTTCTTTTGTTTGGAATTGGAATTGGTGCAGGGTTTACAAATTTGACCAATGTGTTCCAGGTACAACCTCTCGTGTAAAATGGCTCAGCAAGGAAGTGTAGATCAGTTTGTGATGACACTAAATAAAGTCCATGGCTTGAACCAACACACATCATAGGTTTAGGGGAAAAAATGTCTTTATTACTACAGTACACTTTCTGAGACTTGTACAATAACTTTCAAGGTACATTGACCCTGTTCTTGAGCTTCACTTTGGCCCTGAATTCTCACTAACACCTTTTTATTTTGTTTTGTTCCTTTTTCCCTTTAATTTTCTCACCTGTCTGTGTTTGCCAAAGGCTGTTACAGCTGTGTAAAACCTTCAACTCTTGCAGTGCCAGATTGTCTGCTGCCCGGTTTTAGTGGCCTCTTTAAGTGGTTTGTTTTTCTCGCATTTGGAAGATCAGGCCCTCATTGTATATCCTAACAGCTCAGACACAGGGGACATTTCACACATTCCAGGCAAAACCACCAGAAATGCGACACTCAGAAAAACCTGAGACTGCATCCGCAGAAATGAGTCTATTTCTCAAGCTCCAGGAAGAGGTGACAATAAAAAAGTAGGAAGGACAGATAAATATAGGTGTGGACACATAAATATAGGTGTAAATATGGGCCTGTACATGCTGTGCTTACACACAAACACAGGGGCATCGGAAACCCTTTGGTGAAGTACAACGAATTCAAAAAAAGCATTTAGTTTAGAGAGAGAGAGAGAGAGTAAGAGAGAGAGAGAGAGAGAGAGAGAGAGAGAGAGAGAGAGAGAGAGAGAGAGAGAGAGAGAGAGAGAGAGAAATTTAATATGTGTAGTAGTAACTGTTGTGAGTGGAAGCTTATTTAAGTGCAAGCATTTTAGGTTTTTCTGACTCTCTATACATAGAGGTTCTGTTTGTAAAATTAAAGAAAAAAGTTCTGGAATTGTCACTTTATGAGAAATTTAAAATGAGAAGCAAAAACAAAGTCAAAGAAGATATCACGCTCAGCTTTCAAAAACAAAAACAATGCTGAAACTTAAAATATGTTACCCTTCACATAATCAAGCTACCCTAAATACAGAGTGTGTTAGAGTGTGTCATTTGTGTGTGTGTTTTTGTGAATCAAAGCCTAGTAGTGGGACGAGAGCAGTGCCTGAATAGTGCAATTATATTGTTAATTTGCAGGATGGGATATGTGATGACCTCACATCCAGAAAAATCTCACAGACACAGTATCTCCTTTTAAAGCTTTTTAAAGTTTCATCAGACGTTCTCTTAGGAATGAGGAAATGATGTCATACGCTCAGAGAAAAGAGGGAACCCGGGTTGTGCATTTCCTTTCCACTCCAGATTTTGACCACATGCTAAAGTCTCTACACTGTCTGGTCAGAAGGTATTGATACATTTTACTCATAACTGCAACTTAAATAATTCTATCGTTACAGTTAATTGTAACTGAGAATGGCTTCATATTAACATCCCAAAGATCTGTGAGGTTCTGTGGAGGGTTAAACTCAAGAACCTTTAAATTGAACTGTAATTATTATAAACAGTCTTTTACAGTGGCTTGGGGCTGTGAATGCTAGCTTTGGCTTTCTTATAGGAAGGTTGGGGGTTCAAGCCCCCAGCATTGTCGAGATGACACCCGTGGGCCCTTGATCAAGGCCCTTAACTCTGCAACTTCCTAACATTGCTGAGATACTGTAATGTACATGTGACAAGTATTAAGAACATTAACTTTTGATAGAATTACAATTAAAAGACATGTGAGTCTGATTCCTCTTTCAGAATATGTCTGTTTATATTAAAGTTTATATCCAATCATTTTTCAGCCATTGCCAGGGTCAAAACCTGTGTTGAGCCTTCAGAATCAGCAATTCTGGTGCCCTGCAGCATAATGTACATACTGTTTGGAGCTGTTGTTCTAACCAATCAGATTGCGAGTTGTCAGCACTGGGGCCATCTAGCAGGTGTACAATAATGTCAGAATTTTTATGACCGTTGATTGGATGGTTAGAGAGCACTAGTCAGAGCTCGCAAATTACATCTGTAGCAAACTGCACAAGCTAAAAGTATTCATGTGGGTTAAATCATTTTAGTTTTTTTATTTCATAATAGTTTAAAGAGCAGAGGAAATAGATTTGTTTGCAGATACACTTTCAAGCCCATTTTGAAGTCCGATTTTTCAAGATAAGATGGATATCATGTGGAGAGGTTGGCCCAAACAGTTCAAATTTGTTGTAAAGCTTTTTCTTGAACCATTTATAGTTTTGTGTTTTCTTTCCTGTAGAATTAGCACAAAAACACAACATTTGCCTTCAAATCTCCAGGAAAACTGTAATACATGTAAAAATGCACAAAAATCCACAAGCCGGGGAGGGTAGTATTGATGTTTCTGCTAAAGATGATGTATGTAGGCAGTGCAGCTTTTTGATGGATTGATTCAGGTAGGACACCACTGAAAGCCTGGGTGTGAGATTCTAAATCAGGGAGATTGTTCTTGCCACTGTTGCCTCTGGCTATGTAATTAGGGATGAACTAATAGGGACTAATTTATGACATTAAAGAGTATATTCATAATCTATTAAATTTTGGAAATTTAGATTTACGTCAAGTGCTATACTCCTACAACATTATTATTATTATTATTATTATTATTATTATTATTATTATTATTATTATTATTATAATCAGAACAAAGAGAAAATACAATAGTTACATACTTTATATTTTACTTTAAAAAACACTGTTACAGTAAGTAATAACTGGAACTTGTGTCATGCCACATTAAATGTAACTATAAAATGGATGAACAGCACAACTGAAAGAATGCTGTGAAAACAGTCAGACGTTGTTAGCATTGACAAATTTTAACACACTTTATTGTTGGGGGCTGGGATGGATGCCGTATCTTTTATAACATTTATATTTTTATGAACTTTATGAATTATAATATCTTTAGTGATTTGAATTTCTAATAGTTCCTCCTTTATTTGATTCTTAAGAAGTGACTGAACTGGTTAGATGACAATAAAAATAGAAAAGAAAAAAATGAAAATGCACTGATAGAATAAAGTTGAATCTTTCTTTCTTGCGGCTTCTCCCATTAGGGGTCGCCACAGCGGATCACCCGTATTCATGATCCACATATTTGATTTGGCACGTTTTTATGCTGGATGCCCCTCTCTAACACAACCCTCCCCATTTATCCGGGCTTGAGACCGGTACTAAGAGAGCACTGACTTGTGCAACCCTAACGGTTGGGGTTGGTTCCCTGACTGGGGATCGAACCCGGGCCGCAGCGGTAAGAGCGCCGCATCCTAACCACTAGACCACCAGATGGAATAAAGTTGAACATGAAGATGTATTTAGACTATACTGAGGATGTGTTTGGTGTGAAATATGTAAATGTGTAACAATATTTAAAAGTGACATATTTAGAACCTTAATGTCAATGATAATTGAGCAACTTCAAATTCTGGATTTGATATAACGTTTTATTAATGTTAGTAAAAGTTTCCGTAACCACAAACCATCATAACCATCATAATCTATCTATCTATCTATCTATCTATCTATCTATCTATCTATCTATCTATCTATCTATCTATCTATCTATCTATCTATCTATCTATCTATCTATCTATCTATCTATCTATCTGTCTGTCTGTCTGTCTGTCTGTCTGTCTGTCTGTCTGTCTGTCTGTCTGTCTGTCTGTCTGTCTATCTATCTATCTATCTATCTATCTATCTATCTATCTATCTATCTATCTATCTATCTATCTATCTATCTATCTATCTATCTTCAATATCTTTTATTAAACACCATGTTGCACTATGTTGTGAAAACACATGAGGAGTCACAATTATATTGTTTAGAGACAATGTCATTCAGTCTACTATGCATGTATTTGGACTGGTGGAGGAAAGTACCCAGAAGAAACCCCCAAATCACAGACGGAGAAAACATGGAAGCTGAGAGTATGGAAGCTGTGCTATTTGAACCCACCAATTGCAAAAGTTTGAGGCAAACATGCTAAACACTAAAACACTTTGCCTCCCCACTGCTAGTGTTTTTTTTTTAAAGATGACTTATATGTAAAATATGCACGAGCTATTTTAGCATGAATACAGCCTTCACAATCCTCCGGTTCCTTGGTGATTAGGCGGCGAGCTAAATAACCACAAATGGGTCATTTTGACCTCAGAGCGATAGAAGGCTTCAGGAAACTTCTGATGGGTTGCTGAGTGCATTCATTGTATCTGCCTATGTTGTACATTCCTCGTCTAATCTGCTGAGGGCTGGTGAGTGGGCCGCGCTGGAACGGAGTCACTGCAAGAGAATGCGATGAACTCAGGGCTCAGAAATGCCACGAGGGAGACCTCAGCATATCTGCTCCACACTTCTATAGCAGGAGAAGGATCATGGAAGAGGTTTAAATCTCCCTATCACTCACACATGACATAACCACAGGCAGCGAGAGACCTTCCCTCCTCTGGCCCGTATCTCCAGTGTTTATTTGTTCAACATATGAGGAGAGAGTGATGAGCAGAGATAAGAAGAAAGACAAAGAACAGACAGAGAGAGACAATGAGGAGGGAAGCAAATGACCTATATGAAACGGAGGGGCTGGAAAGGGGAAAGGGGGACTAGAGACAAAACTTAAGAGACAGACAGAAAGAGAGAGAGAGAAAAAGTGAGAGAGAGAGAGAGAGAGAGAGAGAGAGAGAGAGAGAGAGAGAGAGGTTGGGTGTTAAGAAGCCAACAAAGCACACATTCCATTAGGCAGTAAATATTGACTCAGCAGCGGACAACTAGTTTCTATTGCAGAGCAAACAAAGGCATTGTTCAGATAGAGGGTCAGGCCATGTGTGTGTGTGTGTGTGTGTGTGTGTGTGTGTGTGTGTGTGTCTGTGTCTGTGTGTGTGTGTGTGTGTGTGTGTGTGTGTGTTTGTGTGTGGTGCACATTTTATCTTGGTGAGGGATAAGTCATCAGACTGTGCCACACCGGCTGTTGTTTTCTCGTCATCACCAGGCCTTAGTACTCAGACATAAAGATTTTCCTGAGCCAGACAGAGACTTGAGGTCATTCACCAGACTGACAAGTTCAGCGTTCTGTCGTTTATTTGTATCTAAGAACCAGGAAATAGTGAGCCAAGTGTGGGCTCAGAGAGTCACAGAGTCATTGTGAACGCATTGAAAAGAAAAAAAAAACACCTACATACAGTAGGTGTGAATTTTATGGGAGGTTTCTTTATTTGTCATGCATGACTTTTTCAGTGAGCACTTTATCCTGGTCAGGATCAGGGTGGATCCGGAGTCGATCCCAGAATCACAAGGTGCAAGGCATGATTTTAAAAAAAGTACAACTTTTATGGTTTTTGCACAGTAGAGGTACTCAGCTGCCAAATGCAGGTAAGCATTTACTAGGGCAAAATGAACAGGTGCAGGGTGAATATGCCACCATACAAAATATACAATAAATAAATAAATAAATAAATAAATAAATAAATAAATAAATAAATAAGGCTATGGGCAGAGAATATGAGCCTATAATATAATAGCTATCGATTTACCTTAATGGAATAGTATAGCATCACAGTATTACATAGAAACGCTTAAATAGGTATGAAAATAAATCTAATATATACAAGTAGTGTCTTGCATGTTTTTATAAACTAGAACTGTGTTCGTATACAGATACACTATTTAGCAAAGGTTTGTGGACATCTGACCGAAAGATACAAAGGTGCTTTTTGAACATTACATTTGACATTTAGTCCCAATTTGCTGCTCTAATAACCTTCACTCTTCTGGAAGAATGATCCACTAGATTCTGGAATGTGTTTGTAGAGATTTGTGTTCATGTTCCAGGTGTTCGGTAGGGTTGAGGTCAGACCTCTATAGCAGGCCACTCAAGCCCATGTACACCAGATCTACATGGAGCATGCATTTTGTACAGGTAATGCTATTGCATCCAAAGACGTCCAATGCAATTTTGTGCCTCTGAGTTTGTAGTAAGAGTTTTAGGAAGAAGCACATATGGTTGGAAAAGTCAGATGTCCCAATACATTTGTCCATAAAGTGTATATAAAGATATCCTAGGATTTATACTATGAATCTACAATTGTATATACAATAAGAATAAAAAAAATAAATAAATATATATATATATATATATATATATATATATATATATATATATATATATATATATATATATATATATATATATATATATATATATATATATATATATATATACAGACGATATACCCACCTTACGAACGAGTTACGTTCCGAACGACCATTCGGAAGTTGTTACTGTGTTCGTTATTGACTGCGCATATCTCCTAATGATGTAAATACTATCAAATAAACAATAAAATCTACTAAAACAAACCAGAATAATCGAAATACTGTATGCAATATTTTGTATTAAGAAATAAAAAAAATTAGAAAAATTTATAAAAAAGATTCACTTAAAAATTCATTCGCCCGAGTCTCATGATGTACACTCGTTACCTTCGACGACTAGCTAGAGTCACGGCTCTCCTCCGTTTTTTTTTTTCGACTCCGAACAATTTCACTTTGAGAACAGGTTTGTTCGTATCCGCAAAAGCTCGTGACGTGAATATTCGTAAAGTAAGAAGCATCTGATATAAAATAAACTATAAAATAATCAGGATAAACTTGTCGAGGGGGTTATTTATACATTTATAAATTAGAGTTAACAGGTTCCCTGATAGTCTAGTGGTTAGGATGCGGCGCTCTCACCGCTGCGGCCCGGGTTCGATCCCCGGTCAGGGAACCAACCCCAGCCATTAGGGTTGCACAAGCCTTAGTGCCGGTCCCAAGCCCGGATAAATAGGGAGGGTTGCGTTAGGAAGGGCATCCAGCGTAAAAACATGTGCCAAATCAAACATGCGGATGGTCCGCTGTGGCGACCCCTAACGGGAGAAGCGAAGAGAATTCGAGTTAACATTTCAGTAGTGTTGTAATGCACAACACAGTGCACAATGCACAGTACATGGATGCCAGAGTATCACAGGGCAATATGTATACATTCACACACTGCACACATACACACCTCAAGGTCATTTTGCATAGCCACTTCACCTACTGGTATGTTTTTAGAGAAGTGCACACTAAAAAAACGAGATGGAAACATACACACAACCTAAACTCAGGACCGAACCAGAGACCCTGGAGACAGCAAGACAATCTTCTGCTCCACTCTGCCATCCATTTATTCAGTATAAAACAATGAAAACACTTAAAATTGATTCTTTTTTATAGTATAAGTGTTTTATAGTACTTCCTGCATATTATACTAATTTGCCTACAATGCTTGTTATTATAAAAATGCGTGTCACGCTTTAATTGTGCAACGTCCAAAAAACGAGTGAGTTCCTGTTATCTTTTACCTTATAGCGGTTTATGAAAGTCATTTCCTTCCACAAGTCTTTTGCTTTTTTCTCTCTTGAAGTTCATATTAAATAATACAACAACTTACCAATTTATAGGGAAAAAAACAAAGCCTTCCGTTCTGAAAAGGAAAATCTACAACTCTATTCTAATATAATGGTTATAAAGAGCTGGACACTGGAGAATCCTTTCTTCAATGATAAAGAAGCTTCTCTTCACAGAAAACTTGACACCAATGCTTTGTATCCATTTAAAATGTTATTGTAGATATGACGTGATCACGTATAAAGGAAATTAATTACAAATCCCCTGCTTAAATATGACTACTTTGAGATTTCTACCTGAAATAAAAGTACAAATGTACTTACTTCTGAATGTATTTAAGTGCAGAAAAGTGAAAGTGGTGATCTATGAAAACGATATTCCATTCTCCTGAAAACCAGATCTTTTTACAGAGGTAAGGGAAAATACCAACAAATGAAATACAGAGTATAAGCAAAAGTATTAGAACACCTATAAAAAACTTTCTGTCGGCTTCTCCCATTAGGGGTCACCACAGCGGATCATCCGCATGTTTGATTTGGCACATGTTTTTACGCTGGATGCCCTTCCTAAAGCAACGCTCCCCATTTATCCGGGCTTGGGACCGGCACTAAGGCTTGTGCAACCCTAATGGCTGGGGTTGGTTCCCTGACCGGGGATCGAACCCGGGCCGCAGCGGTGAGAGCGCCGCATCCTAACCACTAGACTATCAGGGAACCTATTAGAACACCTTGTGACGTCTAGACGACTGGGTCAGAGCATCTCCAAAACTGCAGTTCTGACCCCTCAAGCAATAAAAGCATACATTTCTGCAGCAATTTGAGCTACAGGAGCTCGTCTGTTGGATCGGACCAGCCTTTGCTGATCACATGCATCAATGAGCCTTGGCCGCCCACGTCCCTGTCGCCGGTTCACCACTGTTCCTTCCTTGGAGCACTTTTGATAGACACTGACCACTGCAGACCAGGAACATCACACAAGAGCTGCAGTTTTGGAGATGCTCTGACCCAGTCGTCTAGACGTCACAATTTATCAAACGCTCAAATCCATACGCTCACCCATTTTTCCTGCTTCTAACACGTCAACTTTGAGGACAAGATGTTCACTTGCTGCCTAATAAATAAATCCACACACTAACAGGAGCCATGATGAAGAGAGAATCAGTGTTCTTCACTTCACCACTCATAATGTTATAATGTTATACCTAGTTGTGTATATATCCTAGGAAATATTTATTTACATTATATGGAGTCCCTACACCTGACTTATGAGTCATATGTGGTTTTCTCCCAAACTGTTACTACACAGTGTGTACAGTGTCTTTGGGTGCAGTAGTATTCAATTTCCCCTTTATTTCAACTTGGAGTTCAAACTTGTTCCAGCATGGCACAAAGCCAGCTTCATGAAGATATGGTTTACATGGGTTCTAGTGGAAGATCCTAAGGGGCCTGCTATCGAGCTCTGACCACAATTCTATTGAACACCTTTGCGATGCTTTGGAACGCTGACTGAGCAGAAATCTCCACAAGCACACTGCAAAATCTAGTAGACCATCGTAAAAGAAGAATTGAGGTTAAAATAACAGACAGGATGTGGAATTGGATGAATTGTGTTTTTCTTTCTTTCATGCAATTTATGTATTATATTTGTTTTATTAGTAAGAGTATTTTATTCCTGGGTTTTGACACACAATTAATTAGCAGTCATTTCTATTTGCATATTTGTTATTTTAATTTTTCTATTTTTTTGTTTATTTATTGTTTAAGTGGCGGCATTGGATATATGTGTTTTCTGCCTTTTACTGCAAACATACTGATTGTACGTTTTGTCTTTTTTTTTTATTATTATTGTATTTATTTTAATCTCGTGCAAATAAATAATAATAAAAAAGAGCAAATACCAATCTGATAGTCAGGTATCCACAAACTTTTATACTTCTATACAGCTAATCAAAACTGCACTGATTTTGTTTTAAAGGTTCTCATTGTGTTAATAAAAATAACAACATGTTTTGTTTGTTTAAGTAGGGTAGTTTGAGAACTCCAGGCTACACCCAGCAATACTACACCTCTTGCTCAAGCCCATATTCTTATAGGCTCTACGTACATAGAACACAATGCAGCATTATTTGATCATAAACAAGGAGCCCTGCCAGTGCGGTTGAACTTTACACCACTTGTTACTGTGCTTATTACAGGTGTGGCTCTCATGATGGATTAGAAAAGTAAACCTGGCCTTGCGCCATCTCGGGCTCAGACAAGTCAGACTCCACCCACTTCCTGTCATGAAATGCCGATAGATGGTAACCCGCCTAAAGGTTGCAGCAGGCACGTTGTACACTGCCTTGCACAGCGCATTACACAGGGCATTACGCATTCGTCTCTGTAAGGTGGATGTGCTCACACACACACACACACACACACACACACACACACACACACACACACACACACACACACACACACGCACACAAACACACACACGCACACACATATCATACATTCTAGTACTTGTGCTGCAATGCAGGTTGGCTTCTACACGGATGTCTTAAGCCTAGCTGAAATTTCACACACACAGACACACACACACACACACACACACACACACACACACACACACAAACTGTTCACATGCACTGAAAATGTTAAAGGAAGAGAAAAAAACAACAACAGATCAAACAAATCAAGAGTGTAGTGTGTTATACTCAATGCCATGCAAACAGTAGAGAACACTCAGTCAGCTTCTGCCACTGACAAACACCCAAAATACACACACACACACACACACACACACACACACACACACACACACACACACACACACACACACACACACACAGTGACAGGAAGCGCATAGTAGCACATTTCACGTAATTAGAGCGACATGGCAGGACCTTTTCATTGTGTGTCGGATTTGGAGTGCTTGCAGCTCGACCGCATCCAAATCAACTAGTTCATTCATAAACAAACCTCCAGGGCACATGGGGATCATAAGAAAAGAAAGACTGAAATGAACTCTCTTTCTCTCTCTTTCGATTTTTACAGCAAAAATACTAAAGGTTTTGGCATCAAAACTGGTACAAATTCGAAGGTTCTAGTTGAACCAGTAGATTTTGTTGCTGGTTGGCTGTACCTGCGATGTAATGAATGGACATTTGGTGCCACCCAGATGAGGATGGGTTCCCTTTTGAGTCTGGTTCTTCTCAAGGTTTCTTCCTCATGCCATCACAGGAAGTTTAACCGTGCCACATTCGCTACTGGCTCACTCATTAGAGACAAACTTACAGTTTAAAAGAACAAATTTATAGGCACTAAACTTCTATATTTTTTTATACAACTTTATATTCTCTTTATCTTTGTAAAGCTGTGTTGAAACAATATCAATTGTTAAACGTGCTATACCAATAAAAATGAATGAAACTGAATGTGCGGTAAAAGCAAGCAAACAACAACAACTTAACAAACAAGAAAGAAACTAATAAATATGTTAATTAATAAAAATAATATTCTAGTTTGTTAGTGCCATTGCATCAACAGCATCTTAATATTAATATTAATATTAATATTATTATTATTATTATTATTATTATTATTATTATTATTATTATTATTATTATTATTATAATAAGCAGACGAAATAATTTAATGGCTATAAATAATGATTATATATAATACATTACTTTAATTTAATTATTATTAATTGATTGCATTATTATATACATTACATTGCATTGTTATTTTATTATTATTTTTATATTATCCTTTTATTTCATTCATTTATTCTTTTTTTTTTTTTTTTAGCATTGAGCTGCAGGAGGCCAAGCATGACCAGGTCAGTCTCAACCCACATCGTCATATATCGACGTTGCCTCAGATGGCGTACACATCCGACGCAGAAGGGAGCCCCTTTGCGTCGCTTTTCAACGTAGATGGCCGTCCTATACACTTAAGCACTTATTTTTTATAATAAATATTATTTATATTAATAAACACTTATTATTTATAATAATAAGTGTATCGGATTATTTATACTATATTTAATAAATAATAATAAGGTTACGAAATGTCCAAATCCGAAGATGACCCGAACTCAACCCTAACATTAACCCAAACCCTAACCCTAACCCAAACCCTAACCCTAACTCAAACCCAAACCCTAACCCAAACCCTAACCCTAACCCTAACATTAACCCAAACCCAAACCCAAACCCTAACCCTAACCCTAACATTAACCCTAACCCTAACCCAAACCCTAACATTAACCCAAACCCTAACCCTAACCCTAACCCAAACCCAAACCCAAACCCTAACCCTAACCCTACCCCTAACCCTAACCCTAACCGTAATCCAAAGATGAGGGATTTGCATTGAAGTGTATAGGACGGCCATCTACGTTGAAAAGCGACGCAAAGGGGCTCCCTTCTGTGTACGCCATCCGAGGCAACGTCGATATGTGACGATGTGGGGTGAGACTGTGTAGCAGGCATGACAGTGATTAGAAGATCATTATTAGCCATGAGGCAAACGTTTAAGCAACATGATATAACACACCAGTGTTCAATAATCAGTTCAATGTATTTTTAATACTATTTGCAATAAACATTTCTTGCACAGCGCATAGTCCTTTAACAGAAATCTTTGGTTTCTAAGCAACATAAGATTTAAATCCAGACTTTTACTAGTCCAACACAAAAACATAATTTTGTTTATTGAGTTGTCTGTGCACAAGTTCTATGAGCAGCATCCCTTTATTTTTTCATTACTGACAGTTTTTTGTCTCAGAGATGACAAACGCATTAAAAAGCCTTGTTAATGTAAGCAGTAAGCTGAGTATAAGTGCTATGGTGGCTCAGTAATTAAAGTTATAACATGAAGTGAAGGTTATGAGTTCAAACCCAGGACTGCCAAAAAGCCCCTGACATTTACTGTCATCACTGTGGATTAACTCAAGCACCAGGATCTTTTCAGCTCCACTTTATATTTATTTATTTTATTTTTAAAATGTGCAGTGGGAAAAGAATTCGTCTTTTCGTCTTCTCCATCTCTCCATACCTGACTCTCTCTCACACACACAACCTCTAAATGTCAGATTTTACTATCCGAGGGCAAAAAAAAGGAAGACAGAAGTAGAGAAAAAAAAAACGGAGTATCATTTGAATAATGTCTGTGTCAGCGACCGGGCCTCTCCTTTAGTCCCCTGTCCCTAGGGGGAAAATCCTCTACAATTTACCACAGCATGACGATACACGGGTCTGCCGAGGGGAGGGCGGTCTCACCTGCTCACATTTCACAGCACATATCGATTTATGCCCTCCAGTTTCAGCTTTATTCGTTTATTTATTTCATTTTATTCATCGTGATGATATAAAGTTTCCTTGTAGGCTGACATTGCAGCAGTGAAGAAAAGGCTTAGCTGGCATAAAGAATGAGAATTCATCATTGGCAAAACATGTTTTTTCCCTCTTCAGGTATTAAATATTGCACCCCTTTGAATTCTATGCAGCGCAAAGTACAAGACATATCAGTGCTCCGTCTCTGCGCCGTTAAAATGTAAACCGGTTGTCTGTAGATGAAATCGAAACAAATGAAATGTATAATGAAAGTGCTGAGTATAGGCTTCCTGCATGTTGTGGCAAGACATTTTAAGTATCAGTCTACAGGTTTTATTGCTCTAAAAGTTACGAGTGACTAACGTTGTTAGATGTAGATGTAGCACTTGATTCATTAGCTAGGCTAGCTAATATATATTTTTTTCCTGTGCACAAAATAAGATTGCTTGAAAAAAAAAGTATAAATCAGTTAAGCACACACACATATCAGACCATGAAAAACAAATTGTTGTAGTGAACATTAAGAATTACTACAAGTCGCATTGTTTCATGGATACTAAGCATTTGATTTATTTACTACACTGGAACAGGAAGACTTGTCTTATCTGCAATGTATATCTTATCTGAAATCTTATCTGAGAAGTTTCCTCATATCTGTCACAATTCTTTTGGATGTTCTACATTAAGCAAAAAACAGGGCAAATCTGTAGAGGGGCATTTACTTATGAGCAGGATAGACTGCTGTGGCTTTAGTAATTCATACTCGATGTGTTATTTATGCTATTAGTACACTTTATGGACAAATGTATTGAGATAGCTGTATTTTCCAGTCATATGTGGTTCTTTTATATAAATGGACATTCGGTGCATAAATGGACATTCGGTGCAACCCAGATGAGGATGGGTTTCCTCTTGAGTCTGGTTCCTCTCAAAGTTTCTTTCTTATGCCATCTCGGGGAGTTTTTCCTCGCCACAGTCGCCACCTGCTCGTTCATCAGGGACAAACTTACACTTATAAAGAACATATTCACTTTTAATCACCACATTATCTGTGTAAAGCTGCTTTGAGACAATGTTCATTGTTAAAAGCGCTATACAAATAAAAATGAATTGAATTGAATTGAATTCTTCTCTAAACTGTTCCCACAAAGTTGAAGGCACACAATTCTATAGGATGTCTTTGGGTGTGTAAACATTAAAATTTTCGTTTACTTGAACGAGGAGAATGGAAGGTGTTCCAGTATGACAATAGCTTTGGAATTAACTTACCTCACCTACTGTACATCAGTAAATACATAGACTTGTAAATTATTGCAAACCACAACAGTGTTACTATCAGCTACAAATAAAAATATGTGTGAATGATGTGGCTGGATTGTGGCTCAATAAAAAGACAAACCTTAAGCAGTTGTTAGGAATAAATCACAGTGGATTTGCTTTCATTGACTGTTTCATTCAGTCAGTCTGCCTGTGTCAGATGTCAAAAAACTTGCCAAAGCTAAATGAGGTTTTCTCACCGCATGTCAAAATGTCTGTGGCTCCTGCACCCACGATCAGAATGAATCCTTTACATGTAATTTTCTCTCTTTTCCTACAACTTCATTATGCTAGAACTTGAAGGGTTTTCCCTGACCTCCTCACTTTTTGCATGGTGCAAGTGTGTAATTAGTGCGGTTTTGGATCGTATTTTGCAGTTGAACCGAGATTTAGTTTCCCAATAAAATAAAAAAGTCATAAGAACATCTCAGTTCGCTTATATGTATTTCATAAGTTGTACTGAAGTTGACCCATTTCTTAAAACCCTTTTGGCTGCCATGTGTATGTATGTGTGTATATATATATATATATATATATATATATATATATATATATATATATATATATATATATATATATACTTGTTTCCAAAAAAGAAAGAAAAAAAATAAAAAGGATAAGATTTTACCCGAGGCGTGAAGTATACATGGATCAGATTTGGCTGAGTGAATTGAACGAGGGAGAGAGCAAGAAAGAGAGTGGGAGAGACAGACAGAGAGAGAGAGGCTTTGAGGAACTGAACATAGTTTTCAGCATGCTAACAATGTGTGTCGCAGAGCTCTGCTCTATTTATAAAGCCGGATCATGCAGCTGGTTGCAAACTCTGATAGACTCTACAACGCTGCTGAATATAGGAACGGATATCGAAATGTGAATGAAACAGGATGGATAAAACACTGCCCATCTCGAGTCACTGATTTACAGTAACCATTACACAATCCTTCCATTACTCCTGTCTCGACTGCACACTATAGGAAGAAACAGATGAGCACCAAACACCTATATGTGTTATAGAGGGATTTGTGGGAGTATAAAACCCACAGAAACACAATTGCACAAACAGGACTTGGCTGTGTGCATATGTGTGTGTGTGTGTGTGTGTGTGTGTGTGTGTGTGTGTGTGTGTGTGTGTGTGTGTGTGTGTGTGTGTGTGTGTGTGTGTGTGTGAGTGAGGATGAGAATAGATTTCTCGGCTTCTCAGACAGGCAGACAGGCAGAAAGGTTATTTCAGGGTGCAATCCAGAAAGCGTAGAATGAAAAACAAGACTGTGTGTATGACAGAGTTCTGTATGCTTTATGATAGATGGAGAGTGTAGCCTGTAAACATCCCGTGTGGGTTAAAATGAATACATAAACTTGCGCACACACACACACACACACACACACACACACACACACACACACACACACACACACACACACGAACACAGAGCAAAAAAATCACACTGACTGAATAAAACATTAATACTGCGTCTCTTGAGTCACGGTTTTCAAGTAATAATTACGCAATCATTACAGTATTCCTCTTTAATAGTCTTTGTGTGTGTGTGTGTGTATGTGTGTGTGTGTGTGTGTGTGTGTGTGTGTGTGTGTGTGTGTGTTTGTGTGTGTGTGTGTGAGTTTTATCATCTTCCTTCTCTACATCATGTTTCCACTGAAATGCAGTTAGCTATCTGAGGTAATTATTATTTACAGTAAAGTCTTAGTCACAAGAGTCATTCATCATTGATTGACCAACAATTCTAAGGAATATGTTGATATGCTGTGCGTGTAATAAAGACGTATCAACTGCAGGATAGCCAGAGAAAGTAACCATTGTCCGTCATTAACCTTTGTCATTAGCTAGTTTTTGCTCGACATCACTGTTTGCCACATGGCGTTACAATAAAACGTGTAAACACTCAGGAAGTTTCTGCTGTGTCATTTGTTGTATTCTTTAATTGTGCTATGGCTGTTGGAGCCAGATGGGCTCTGGTTTAAACATTTCAGAAACTACCAATCTCCTTGGATTTTCGCCCACAGCTGTGTCTGGAGTTATTTTTTGTTTTGTTTTGTTTTTTTCACAAAATGGTGCAAAAAAACAAAAAACACCACCACACCATTTAGTGCCAGTCATGAGTAGCCTGGTTCGTTTAAGCTGACAAGAAGAATGTAACCACTATTTCCGACTATAATGAAAACCTTGAGATGGATGTTTAAAACATCAGAAGACCACATTAGGTTCTACTACTGCCAGCCAAATACAGTCAGAAAAGTATCTCAGAATGAACAGAAAATCCACCCTTGATGTGGATGGTCTACAACAGGGGTCTCCAATCTTTTCCAGAAAGGGCCAGTGTGGGTGCAGGTTTTCATTCCAACCAATCAATGGCCACACCTGATAGTCATTGAAAATGAAGATCATTAGATTTGAACAGGTAGAATTTGTTGTGGACTTGCTTGGTTGGAATAAAAACCAGCAAAACCACTTTCCCTTTCTGGAAAAGACTGGAGACCCCTGGTCTACAACATCAGAAGACCACATTAGCGTTTACTTCTCTAAGCCAAGAATAGCAATTATGGAGAATTTTCTTTCCACTAATCCTTAAATTAAAAGTTTATAGGATCCAACAAGATGCAAAAAGAAAAACTGTAGGGGGTTGAACTTTCATACTAGTGTGAGTAATTATCTGATATAAAGCTTGAGATACAAAAAAGGAACAATTATGAATCTTTGGTTGCTTTGCAATTCATTATATATCAACATTTTTCTCACAATTTCTACTTAATCACTATGAAAAGACTTTTATGACTAAGACTACTGTGTAATTATACCTTCCTCAGACATACTTAGTTGCCTGGTCAGGTACGATCCAAATTAATTATGATGATTATGCCAGCAGAATAAAAACAAAATGGCCCTGCACAGTTGTAAGTACTTATGAACAGGAGTGATGTAGCTGAGGTTAAAGAACTGTGAAAGCCAGAACAGGTATGTTGAAAATAATAGAAACAGATAGAGCTATCACTCTAATACTGCAGAAGATATGAAGAGAACATTTAGATTTTGCTGTAATTCTGTAATACTTAAAATTTATCTCAATATTTTGACATTTATGGACAATCATATGTCTATTGTGGTAATGTTGTTGACTTTATTGTTGCAATTTAGCAGTTTGTCTTTGCTGTTGTAATGCTGCTATGGCTGTTGCTATGTATTGGGATCTATTGTTTTAATGCTGTTGTTTGTGCTTGCTGTTGTAACGCTGTTATGCTCATTTATGCAGCGTTGTTTGTGTCTATTGAAATAATGTTTGTGTCTGCTTTTGTTATGTCTAATGCAATGTTGGTTTATTGTTTTTAATCTTTTTGCATGAGCCTGTTTTAATGCTGCCATGCCCAATGTTGTAGTGTTCTCTTTTGTTTTTACTGGAATAAAGTTGTTCATATCTGTTGTTGTAATGCTGTTGTGTCTAGTCAATTGCTGTGGTTGGTTTTATTGTTGTAAAGTTATAGTTTAAGTGTTGTTTGTCTCCATTGTGTAATGCTCTTTACACGGGACAATCACTCCTCAATCGGCTTCAATTGGTACAAAATGCGGCAGCACGTCTTCTCTCCAACACCTCTAAACGCTCACACATCACCCCTGTCCTCCGCTTGCTTCACTGGCTTCTGGTGCGGCTTAGGGTGGAGTATAAGGTTCTGCTGTTCATGTTCAAGACCATCAATGGTCTGGCCCCGGCCTACCTCGCCAAATTAGTAACGGTCTACCAACCAGCCAGAACTCTCCGCTCCTCTGAACATACCTCTCTAGTCACTCCCAAGTTCAAATATAAAAAGTTTGGAGGCCGGTCATTTGCCGTCCAGGGACCAAAGCTGTGAAACGAAGCATCACTGTGCTGAGTGTTTTTAAATCGCAGTTGAAAACACATTTATTCATACAAGCTTTTAACACGTAGCCTCTGATTCGACTGCTATTTTATGTACATTGTGTTGTTATATTTTGTTGTCTATTGATGTTTTTAATAGAAAGCGCCTAGTGCTCCTTTTGGTTGTTGTATGGCGATCTATAAATACAATTTTATTGATTGATTGATTGATTGATTGATTAATTGGAATATTATTGTGCCTGCTGTTGTGTTGTTGCTTTAACAGAACACACGAAATTTCACTGTATGCTGTACAAAATACATGTGCACACAACAATAAACCAGAAGCGTATACTAAACACTGAAAGCACTGAAAAAAGCCAGTCATGTAGTCATGCTCGGTACACCTTTGCCAGCGTATTGTGCTGTTAAAAATCATTAATTGACGCGATAGTCAAGTCAATAAGCTTTTATTGTCATTTCAACCATATATAGCTGAAGCAGTACACAGTGAAATAAGATGACATTTCTCCAGAACCCTGGTGATACATAAAGGAACTTAGAGCTACATCACACAACATAGAGCTACATAACAGAACACAGAGCTGAGGATTAAAGTACGGGTCCTTACCACATAAAGTGCATCGTGTACAAACAGTGCAGACAAAAGGACAGTGCAGACAGACAATACAAGACAGGGTAAGACAAATACACAAAACACAAAACAGTGCCATAAGTAAACCTACTATATAATGTGTTATACAGTACAATGTGCAAAAACAGAACTGTTAAGATGAGTGTAAACAAAATCTTGTGCAAAACAGCAACAGCAGCAATCGAGTAGATGTGCAAACCAGCATGTAAACAGGTATAATATAGTTATAATAAAAAAATTATATAAAATTGGTGAAGACATGGATGTATGCGAATTAAAATGAGTATCAAGTGTGTGTTTTGAGTTCAGGTTTAGCAGTTCAGTAACACAATTAGTGAGTGAGTGAGTGTGTGTGTGTGTGTGTGTGTGTGTGTGTGTGTGTGTGTGTGTGTGTGTGTGTGTGTGTGTGTGTATGCATGTGAGTTTTAGTTCCAGTTCAGTTCTGTGTGTTGAGGAACCTGATGGCTTGAGGGAAAAAACTGGTACACAGTCTGGATGTGAGGCCCGAATTCCTTTGAACGTCTTTCCTGTGGTAGAGGGGTGAGGAGTGTGTGTGACGGGTTTGTTGGGTCGTCCACAATGCAATTTGCTTTGCGGATGCAGCATGTGGTTTAAATGTCCATGATAGAGGGGAGTGAGACTCCAATGATCTTCTTAAAGTTCTGACATTAATTTGCAATCTGCTATATTCAGTATGCCACCCACTATAAAAAGGACCTATTTTTGAGCTACAGCTAAGCTAAGCTACAGCATAGGAGCTAAAAAAGAGCTCTGATGGAAATCCTATAAAGGTTGCTGGATTCTTGAAAAGGTTATGTAGCACAAACACATGTAGACTATCATTAAAACGGTCTAACTGACTGAATTACACCTTTTATGTCCTATACCCCATGCAAGTGAAAGGGTGTTTGAGCCACACCGTCATGTAATTAGCATGCCTGTGTAAGCCGGATAGCTTAAAATAGGGCTGTAACCACATTTACGGGTAAAAACCAATATAACCTACCACTTTCAGTGTTATGTGAAAGACAAGTGAGAAACTACAGGCTGTGTGTAATCTTTAAGCTCCAAGAGAAACCTGGTGTAAGTATTCCAAAGCCAAGTTAAGTGCTTACAGCCGACTCTGCATACAGCAGCACGGATAAGAGAGGATCAAATAAAGAGCTGTGAAATAGGCCTTGAATATCTCACATCTCAGAGCCGCATAGCTTTATCTGGAGTTGTGTAAAAAAAAAATGTTATTTACCAGGAGGGTCGTGCTTTAGGTGTAATTGTTGCTGTGCAATGTGGTGTCCGCCTTTTTGGGATACGGCTTCTTATCAAGATCGTATTTGCTCAAGTTGAACTGGAGATAAAATCTAAGCTTGCACAACACTACAGAAGGCGTAATAAGGGATGGAGGAAAACATTCTATTTAAAGTTACATTAGTGCAACTTTGTAATATGTTACTTAATACAGGACCAAGAATTTGAAAAAAAAAGTAATTCAATTACTGAACAGAAATCAGACTGGAGAAAGAGGGACATGTTAAATCCCATGAAGCTTCAACTTTCTTCCTTTCTGTCAGACTTGTAGAAAACTGGGGCTGTAGGTCCGAAGTTAGCCAAGATTTAGTCAGGTCCTAATAGATGTATCAGGGTCAAGTCAAGTTCAAATCTAAACAGAATTAACGCAAGACTGCTGATTCCAAAAATTACAGTATATTTCTATTTATTTGTTAATGTGTTGTTGTAGGCAAACAATAAGCTATATTTTCCAGAAGGATGAATTTCTTCTTGACCAAATGTTGTATATGCAAAAAAACAACAACATTATTTTAATGTTAAATGAAGACCTGTGCCTTATTTATTAGTAAGTCTAACCAGGTCAAAATAGAAGATTAATCCAATTCAAATAAACAAATGAAGATCAGATTCAAGTCCTACTTGATACAGCCAACAATATCTATCATATACATCTTCCCCTCCTACATTATCCTACATAATCTAATATTTATCAGCATCAACAACTTCTAAATTATTGATCAAGATTTAAAGACTGATGCTTGCATGCAAAGCTAAAAACAGACCTCTACCTACTACCTGAAGGCACCACATTCTCACCACATTCTATATCATGCTTTCTCAAGTCTCTAACTCGGCTCAACTCCAACACCATCCATCAAGATACAAGGAAGACTTGCAGCAAAACCCTTCTCAGTTCTGCACCCAGGTTTGGTTGTCAAAACTGCTGACTTATTAGATGCCTTTTTGAATAATGTATACATTTCAACTCATTTTCTTTCTTCTTGATAGTATTTTACATTGAGAGGATTGATATGCCCTGCTTACTTGTACCTATACAGATCTTTGGGAAAGCATGATTTTTTTTGGCTGCTTGTCCTGAGAGAAAAAAAAAAGCATTTGGGTCAATAAATACAAAGCTTTTCTTAAAACAGTCTCTAAGGTGGTAGAGAAACACAATGTGGACAGGAAAATGTAGCCATCTATCGTGGCTGCTGACCAGGCTGTTAGTTTACGATCTGTAATTTCTTATTTTATAGCATTTGCAATTAAATTTCTCTTTGTTTTATTATAACACCCTTGTGCTGAGGTGTAATAAAATGGTGCCACAATGTGGTACGCACTGTACTGCTCCCGAATCCACCGCCCTACGGCTACGAACCGCAACGTGACCTGATGCTTTGGATGAGATCCCAGAGTTAAGCAATCATTTCTTCATATATCATCACTATACGTACATACACATATATCTTTGTGTTTGTCATTTTGGTGTTCGTTTTAGATCTATTAGACAAATGTGTCCCTGTCTGGGATCAAGTGACAACTGAAGATGTGTTATTCTGCATATATGCTGCTTTACACTATGATTTTTTGTGAAGAATCTTTTTTTGGATGTTGGTTTAGACACTATGTCAAAAGCTTCTTATCAAAAAGTTCAAATGAAGGGTTAAGCTGTACAAGTCTAAATAAAAATGTAAATAAAAAAACAATGATTTGCAAATCTCATAAACCCAAATTTTATTCACAATAGAACATAGAAAGCATTACATGTCTAAACTAACAATATATATATATATATATATATATATATATATATATATATATATATATATATATATATATATATATATATATATATATATATATATATATATAATTTTAAGGGAAAATAAGGTCATTTTAAATGTGATGGCTGCAACAAGTCTCAAAAAACATTGGGATGGAGAAACTAAAGGCTGGGGAAAGTAATTGTAATTAAAAAGAAACCGCTGAAGGAGCATTTTGCAATTAATTAGATTTACTGGCAACAGATCAGTAACATGTTTGAGCATGAATAGTGTATCTTAGAGAGGTAGAGCCTTTCAAAATTAAACCAATCTGTAAAAAATATATAAATTGTCTAAATGTCTATAAATTTTCATACAATTTTTATAAAATGTCATAAGCTTGCAAAGATTTTAAATACCTCATCATGTACAGTACATAATATCTTTAAAAGATTCTGAGAATCTGGAGAAATCTCTGTGCACAGAAACAAGAGCAATAATTAATATTGGGTCTGTAAGCCCTCAGGCTGCACTGCATTTAAAACCGGCACAATTCTGTAATGGAAATCACTGCATGGGCAAAGAAACACACCTCTAGAATGATTTACGTCATTTAAAATACTAATTACTTTTTGCATAAAGATTAAAATTTTTAAGAATATTTGGTCTTCATGCTCTGTGTTGAGTTTGGTTTTACTAATAATAAACATACATTTGCATAAAGCATTCATATTTGTTCATGCCCATGTTGATTAGAGTTAACAAGCGTGCGATTAATCACGATTAAATATTTAAATCAACTGACAGCCCTGATGAATAAATAAATATATATATAGATTTCCAAAAAGTCTGAAATGTTACTTGTAGTCCACAATGTACACACATTACAAATGCAATAAATCAATAACATTTGCCATAAAAAATGTGCCTGGAACTCTGGGATGGTATTGAGAGATGCTGTGAATACTAAACTGTAGCGGGTCCTGAAAGCAGACCTAGAAAAGTGTTTTTATTTATTAGATCAGTGTATTTATTGTCAAAATAGTTACAGTAATAGAGCAATTTGTCACTTGTTTTCTTTTATAAAGCATCATTAAGTTGTTCTGTTTGTTTCCATGTTACCTACTCGTTGCCTCAAAGTGTCCTTCAGTCCCATTCATGCCCTTAATTGAAAGCAAACTGAGTGCGATGAATCACAAAAGCGCCCGCTGCATCATGGCAAGTGAGCGTTTTATTTTTTTTTTTTTAAGTTTAATCCCATGGGTCCATGGCACAGACATCGCACACAAACACACACATCCACAGTAGACATGCCGCACCTTTAAGAGTGTATGCTCCGTATCCATAGCAACAGGGACGAAATTGGGACATGAGATAGTGGATAAGAGGAATGTCTGGAATGAGTCGTATACCTTCTCTGCACCATGCTCATGGGTTATCCAGTCCAAATGTTATCTGGAAGCATCTTAGACCTGTATATGGTCAGCGGAGGAAGTGAGTTTACTTCTTTATTGACGTCAAAAGAGAAGAACATGGTACAGATAACGATGACTTATGCAGAGATTTGTAACGAGTGGCCGTCTAGAGTACAGTCCACGTACTTATCAGTATGGCACGTAAAACATTTTTCGAGTTCATTGCATGTGAAATGCTTTTCCAGACTCATGAGTTACAATGAATATAACTGTAACTGCAGTTGTTCACCTCAAACACCCCTAAGGTTATCCTCCTACTCGATCTTTATAAAAACTGTAACAACAACACTCACACGTGTTCTGACAAGACCTGACTGGCAATGCCAATTCACGCTCCAAATCCCCTGCGGACGCCAGCCTACTGCAACTGCGCCAATCACGGAAGAGAACATGGTGTTCGGCCCAAAAAATAAAAAAATAAGAAAAAAAGAAATAAGACAGCTGAATAACATGGGTGTGTTTTCAAATTCCATGTGAATGAGGTGTTTTGGAAGCGAGCCAGTGGGTGCTCCCAGCACCAGTTAAAACATTGATAGCAGCGCTTATTGTTCGCTCAGAATTTACCCACCAGCAGGGATTTGTGTCAGCGTAAAATCAGTGAAAAACAATTTGCCCAAACTGGATTTGTGTTTTTAGGGATGGATTGGTTGGCTTCTCAGCCAGGCAGATGAGCACAAAGTTTCTTTTAGGTTGCAAGCCAGAGAGTGCAGAAGTCAAGGAAAACGAGTGGAGGGAAAAAATAGGTATGTGCAGAAGCACAAGCAGTGACTCGTTCAGTAGGCAGTGAGAGAGAGAGATGGTGAGAGAGCGAGAGAGAGAGAAAGCAGGTAAACAGGTTGCCCTTTGAGTCACTCAAATCCGTTAGGTTCTAAACCTTTTCTGAAGCAAACACACTCAATTACTCACTCGTTCCGTCTGTGGGAAAGAGGTGTTGCTAGGGCTCAGTGTTTGTATGCATGAATCGAATGTCGAATAAGTCGGTCGGTGTTTGTGCAGAGCTGTGTCCTAAAGAAGCCGGAGATGGAATGTGTGCCGGGAGAAGTGTTACTGTCACTGCACTGTCATGAGGCTTTTTTCCATCCTGAGCCTCTTCTGGATAAGCTCTTCGAAGTTGATGCACAGATTAACACCAAAGAGGAATGCACTTCGCTGTGTTTGCTTGGTCAAACAAGAGCAAAGACTCTTGCCACAATGCGTCTTTGTCGTTGCGTGACAACAGCCCTCTGTACTCAGAATGACAATGGCGCCAGGAGTTCGACTGACACTGAACTTTTTCCTACAACCCGAGCAGATCGAGAGCAAGCCCACAGCTAGCTTTGAAACGGCGCTCATTAAAATCCCTCTTCTGCCATGCGCCGTACTCTCAGCATCGTCTGCGTTTGATCAAATGCCTGCAGTCGAGCGTGCCTGCTAGAACTCATCTTCCACTCTTGGATGAAGGCACCTGATCCCTCGAGGGGGAAGAAAGGCTCGTCTTTTTTTTTTTTTTCATGCTCCTGCTCTTAACTTCCCCAGTTTCTTGCTTCCACTACGATAACATGCACGTGGGAGTGAAGGCAGTAGTGTAGTGCACAGATTACTTGTGTGCTTGTGCGATTATTGCATGGGTTTACAGTAAATGCATGAGAGATAAAGAGGACAGCGGGTGAGAAATGTCATGCGAGTGGTTCTCAGCAGTGCCTCGTTCTCTCCAGTAGACATGCACTAGTCAAGCTAGTGCATGCTAGCCAAGGGCGACAAGTTCTCAAGGAACCATAGCTGAGAACAGCCTCGGGGTTGAAACCTATCAACGCGCAACTCCACACTGCACAATGGGCTCCCGGCTCATTCGCACCAAAATCTTCCTTAGTTCCTCTTACACACTTGTTCATCATTTTGCTTGCATGCTTGTTTAATTATTTATCTCACCCTTTGCAGAAATCACACTTCGCCTCAAGAGTTGATATGGGCTTCATGGATCCCTGCTGCATGACTCCTAATTTTACCAGGCGACCTGGAATTCGAAAAATAGAGTCGACTAGTCATCATTTCGAATGCATTAAAGCGAAAATGTTGGAACATCGCTGTTCATCACTGTTTAATTATGCACCTTAATTAACCAGCGTGCATAGGATACTAATTACTTTTCCAGCTCTAGTGCTTTCTTAGGCTACATTATTACCCATGTAATGAAAAAAATCAGTGTGATAAATGTGCAAAATAATACATCTGTTTATCATATGTGTCATTTGCACAAAGTAATAGCAAACAGATGATTACACTGAGGAAATTGTTTAATACAGCTGCTCCTATAATAATTGTTTTTATACACTATAGGGTCAGAGAACAAACAAGCATTTGTAAACAGATTCAGATTCATCCTCACACCAAACCTCTGGATGGATGATTCCATATCAACAGCCTATACGTTCTTTCGGCTTCTCGCATTAGGGGGCGCCACAGCGGATCATCCGCATGTTTGATTTGGCACATGTTTTTACGCTGGATGCCCTTCCTAACGCAACCCTCGGATAACACTAAGGCTAACACCTAATGGCTGGGATTGGTTCCCTGACCAGGGATCAAACCCGGGCCGCAGCGTTGAGAGCGCCGCATCCTAACCACCAGACCACCAGGGAACCTCCATATCAACAGCCTAAACATCCATAAAGTTACTGAAGAATTATGAGGAAGGATTTAAACAGCAGTTAACATCAGCAGTCTACACAATTTGCATTAACAGTCCTGCATTCAAGAACTCATTACTGAACACCTCAACAATTCGGTGGCACCCAGATGAGGATAAGGACATCATGAATAAATGTATGTTGCGTTGAAGGCTTTAATTTTGCCTGTTCATATTTTCACCTATATTTATGTATTTCTATTTTATTATTATATATTTAAAATGGTCAAACAAAAAATTAATACAATTTGTGCCGTTAGAATAAATTTATTAACGAGTACATTTTAACAGCACTAATATATATATATATATATATATATATATATATATATATATATATATATATATATATATATATATATATATATATACTTTAATTGTGACGTGACTACATTTAAAAAAAACAGCCTATAAAATTGATAAGTGATACACTACTTCCATCAGACCTGCGATCAGTCTTGCGTGACCCAATGCCGCTGTCATTGTGTTGTCAAATCCCACAAGGCTGAAATAAATTGGCATCAAATCTTTAAAAGGAAAAGTCAGACCCAGTTCACTATCAATCAAACATATTTGAACCTAATGACTTTCCTTTGAAAAAAAAAAAGAAAAAGGAAAGGAGATAATTCTATTTAGGTAGCAACTTGAAATGTCTACACCATTTTCCATCAATGTTAATCAATGTAACGTCTATACAACATCGACTAAAGAGCGATGATGGTGATTGATGTTGAATATCCAGACAGGTATGTCATGCCACGTCACATGAACTAGAAGCGAGATCTATATCCAGTGATGTGAAGTCATGAGATATGTGCAGTATGTGTGTGTGTGTGTGTGTGTGTGCTTCAAGCTTCAACGGTCTTGCTGAAAGATGGATGAATCTCCCAGGTGGAGATTTATTAGCACTTGGTCAATGAGTGAACTAATCGCTATGTAATGTGTAAAGCCATTTTGCTTAACTATCTAATTCATGTTCGTCCCTTTCCTCTTTTTTTTTTATAATATACTGCTGAAAAATAATTTCGTGTCAGGGGGTAAAGGTTTGATTTCTTTATTGCTCCGTGTAAGCAAATTTCACGTCCAATTAAGCAGCCCGTGTGCACATGGCCATGTGTGTGTAGGCATGCAGATGAGACTGGGCCAGCTCCAGATATACAGTGAGACGCATCTCGGGCTTTATGAATGATGCTGCATCTTGCACGTCTGTGCCCTTTTTGTCTTTCTGTCACTCCTGATAGAAAGCGATCAGCTGGCTATTATAATTCTGAACAAAATAATTGCAAGAGAGGCATTTTTTCTTTTATTTTTCTACATTTCTTCATTTGACTTTCGAGGCATAATAACAGAGGCTTTCCCCTGTCTTTTTCTGAAGAAGCATGTCAGTATCAGAGTTATCCACGAACTACACAGTTGGATACCAGCTGTCTAGAAGGATTGTGCAAGTACACAAATAAAGGGTTACAGGATCAGATTTTGCTGTAATGCCCCCAAGGAGAAGGAG
The DNA here is from genome assembly GCF_946808225.1 of Silurus aristotelis. NCBI lineage: Eukaryota > Metazoa > Chordata > Actinopteri > Siluriformes > Siluridae > Silurus > Silurus aristotelis. The sequence goes on from NC_139574.1 coordinate 8,008,788, forward strand.
AAGGTACGCACACACAAGCACACCCACACTCTCTGAATGTCACGGTTGAAAAATAATTGGTCTGGCCACTTGCAATTGTTTTCTGCAAATCCACAGCTACACCACAGGAGACCTGATATCCAATCGTGGTGAAGGTCTAGTCGGTAATCACATTGCATTTAATAGCATTAGACTGATCTATTTCAGGCAAGCATAGGTCCTCCGTCAACCATAAAACGGATACGTTTACCATTTTTATCTGCATAATATAAATCAAAATGGGATGAGATATCACATTCGAAGAATGCCCGAAATCCATCAAAAATATAAGCATGCAGCAGAGCACACGCAAGAGAGAGCAATGCTGAAGGAGACTGGAATGGCCAGACGGAATATCTTGATCTTCGCTATCGTTTTTCTTGGAGAAACGCAAACACAACCCGTAACAGGTTTGGAAATAAACCAGCCGACATCGTGGGTCACCACATCTATATATATAGGGATGTTCATCCCCATAACTGAGGTCGATGCGATTCAGATCTTGATGCATAGCCAACAATACGATACATTAAAGATACATATGAAGCAGCTACCGATGCGATGCGATACGATTACCCCCCCGTTACGATGCTGTGCGATTCGATTCAACACAATGTGATTCAATGCAATACAATGCAATAGGAAGATTTATGTTACTATGCAATTCAATATGGTACGGTACAGATAGTTCACTTTTATTTCTTTGTTGCAGACAGCAAATCATCAATTTACTTATATGCCTTCTAACTTCTAATGCATGGCGCTTTTACAAACAGGCCTTTGTAGTGGAAAGAAAAAGATAGGAAAAAATATGAAATAAAACTAGATGTATTTTCCTGTTCTGTCTCCAGGAAGATGCAGCTCTACCTCTGCCATGTTAATCTGTATTCTATGTGACTCTCAGGACACGCCTCGGTCTCCGTAGTCTCGTGATACATCATATTCACTTCGCAGCAGTGGTGCTGAGAGAACGCGCTCGAGAAAGAGTTTAGCGAAACGAAATGAATCTACATATAAAATATTGCTCACAAATTATTGGTCACTTTCTAAATAATAAAAGTATAGCACCTTTACTAATAATTATATATAAATAAATCACTTTTTACCAATGGCAATATGTTCAAAACGATGCAACATGATACAAATTGCAACTTGTATCCGAGGCAATTTTTTTAAACTGATGCATCACATCATTAACTTTTCTCATCATGCCAATGTACAGATGCGAATATATATATATATATATATATATATATATATATATATATATATATATATATATATATATATATATATATAATTATTTCTGTAATATGGCTTTGGGATGCTCAAATGGCTCAGAAGTCTGAAGTGTAAAAGAGTGGAGGTGTGCTGAGCCGTGGAAGAAGGAATCAGGGCCGGGCTCTTTGCTGAGTAATTTTCACCTGAACTGAGTAGGAGAGAATAAATGAAGCAGAGGAAGGCAGCGCTTTTCTTTCACTCCATTGGCCTTGAGCATCTCTCGAGGCTCGCCTCGACTGAAATGTCATAACAATTATGCAGAAAAGAAATGTCGACCGGGGTTATCTGTAAATCGCTGTATTTACAAAATACTGAGATACTTATTCCATAGGGAGACGCAGTTATGGAAATAAGCAGCTGAACGCTGACATGCTGCAGATTCACCATGGAAATGTACAGTATATTACCTTGAAGGACTTTACATTCTGTTTTAGTCAATACTAGGCAGCTTATTTTTTTTTTCCTGTCTTATAAATGCAGCATTTCTATTTTGTCAGCATTTCCATTAGGCTCGAATGGATGGTAGAAATAACATAAAATGAAAACATTAAGTGATTCAAAGTAGATCCAAAAATGGTTGTCTATTAAAGCTATAACAAGACACAAAAAAACAGATCCACATCTATCCATGTGATTCAATATCCTGTGAATTCTATCAGCACTGTGAGCAGGATCAAAATTTAAATTTACACATATAATAGGTAAAACAACATATATTACAATGTTGAATGTGTACTGCAACGTGTTTTGTTATCCTTGCATTATCTCTAGTTGAATAGTTTCTTGAAGTTTGTTACTTTTTTATTTCTCAATTACAGTAAAGAGCCAAAAGTATGCCATCACGCCGATATGTTGTTCTTTATCAAACCATTGCCACAAACTTAAAAGAACACGATTGTACAAGATGTCTTTGTATTCTGTAGTGTTACATTTTCTCTTCAGTGCAACTAAAAGGCTGAAACATGTTCCACCACGATCCCCTCAGGGTCCCTTCACACAAAGCAAGACCCATAAAGACATAGTATGCCAAATCTGAAGTGGGAGAACTCGAATGTCCTACACAAAGCCCTGACCTTCACCCCATTTAAACACCTTTTTTGTGACCTGGAACTAATGCTCTTAAAGCTGAATGGAATTTGGAAAGCTGTAGAAGAAAGAAGATTATTGCAACAGCAAAAAGAGAAATAAATCTTGAATGGGACTTTCAACAGCATATGGATGTGATGGTCAAGTGTGCAGACTTTACCCATACATCGATCAACATTATGACATTATAACATTATGACTGCTGAAGTGAACTTATTATCTCTCCATCATGGCACCTGTTAGTAGATGGAATATATGTTAGACAGCAAGTGAACATTTTGTACTCAAAGTTGACGTGTTAAAAGCAGGAAAAATGGGCGAGCGTAACGATTTGAGAGAGTTTGACAAATTGTGATGTCTAGACGAGTGGGTCAGAGCATCTCCAAAACTGCAGCTCTTGTGGGATGTTCCTGGTCTGCAGTGGTCTGTATCTATCAAAAGTGCTCCAAAAAAGGAACAGTGGTGAAGTGGCAACAGGGTCATGGGCAGCCAAGTCTCACTGATGCACGTGGGCAGTGAAGGCTGGCCTGTGTGATCCGATCCAATAGATGAGTAGCTCAACTGCTGATGTCTAACCCTGGCTCTGATAGAAGATGTTAGATTAAAGAGTGTATCGCAATTTCAGACAAATCAGTCAATTTTAGGCAGGTGGTCCTAATGTGATGCCTGATTGGTTTATGTTTAATTAATACAATACTCACAGTTTACCTCTAGTATGTTATACCAAACCCAACCGGTTAAGACTGCAACTAGCTGTTTAGCATGCAATATTATAAATAATTTAAGTAATTCAATGTGTGTTTTTCCAAATAGTCGACTATGTTCTGTCATTACATTATCAGGATGGTATTGTTTAATATTAGATTTATAGGTACATTTAGATAGTTAATGTAATCAGATTTTGCTCAATTCCCATAACCCTAACCTTACTTAACGCAACTTTATAATAAGTGAATTTATGTATCCAAACAGATTCTCCCACTATAATCATGTACATATTGTGATCAGTAGCTAAAAAAAGCATGGCAGTGTGTATGAGCTGTTGGAGATAAAAAAAAAATAAAAATGACCACTAATAATAAGAACAGGAAATGATCCCAAACTTCTTGGAATGACGACTTCAAAAGATGCTGATGTGCAACTTTTAGGTCAAGGAACTCAAATTTCCAATGATTCCACTAGCACATGAAGGCACCACTATAGACACTAGTAGTGTAAATAATCCAATTGTGTTTCCTCAAGTATTTTTAGCACACATTCACACAGACACAGTCACATACTTCCTCAGTCAATGAACATGATGTGTTTTGACCAGAGCCTAATCTTCACACGTAGGTTCTCTACAAACAGAGCACTTTAATGTAGATGTCACTTGGGATCCCCACCATGATGGTAATGGGATTACAACACCCAGAGCATGAAAACATGGTAGACAGCTGTGTGAAGTCTCTGCTGAATCCCTACTGGGACCCTGACAATAGGTCTTGTAAGGGTGTCTTAGCTAATGAAAAGCATAATCTGCCTTCCATGTTTGAAACAGCATGTCAAGAGGCACATCAGGGATGAATTGCTTCAGAAAGTAAAGGGGCCCCATGTTGAACCTACACAATCATTTCATGGTCCTGGTTGCAAAATGAAAACAGAGAACCAACAAACCTTTACAAAATGTATTAGTTATAAATGCGTCAACACATGCATACCTTCTGGATTGTTAGTAGGTTGTGGAGGATGAAAAATGAATTCTACATTAAAAAATTTACATTATGGAAAAACTCATCTTAACACATGCATGCATCGGTCGAGATCATTTTGCTATTCTTCTATTGTTCAAGTACTAAACACACCTGAAGTCGCTTCCTTCCTGCACTGCCGTTCCCACAGACCAGCTATGAGGCCGGGGAGACCGATTCACACTGATGTAATTACTTTACCAGGTTCCCAGGATGAAGAAAAAGGAAGGTGATCACATAACCATGGTAAAAGAGTAAAAGCTCTATCCGTGTTTGAATGCAGATTTTGGGTTGTTGGGGTCTCAGGGTATCAAGATTACCCCTGATGTATGAGGTAATGCCCAAACCTCTTTTATTATGGTGCACCCTGTGAAATTGTCAATCAGCTTCATTTTCATGTCCAGATAAAAACAAGTAATTTTACACAATGGCAACACAAGGGCGTGTCTTGGGTCTCTTTAAAACCGTGATTGCAGTTTCCCAGGAACAAAATGGATCGTGTGTCCTCACGCCCACCCCAACTTCAAAAGCCAAATGCACGCAAAACTGTCCTCTAAAAAGCACTGAGCTCCAATAACGTGCACACACTTTCCTATGATGGCTCTAGGCTAATGTTACGTGAATGGGGGAAATGGTTTGGCATCAACTCTTTATTTGTTTTCTGGGAAGCCATAAAGTTTCTCACAATGGGTGCATTGGTTTTAAGTCCTCTCATTCCAGACATGAGTGGTGATCATGCTAGGCATTTGATGCACAAGTGTCCTTGTCTTAATCTGACGTGGCAAAGAATGTCAAATGGCACTCTCAACCCTTTCCACCCTCATCAAATGGGCTGTATTTGGTATTAAGCAGCTGAGATCTAAAAGTGAAAAATTGTAATGCGTTGTCAAGACGTTTTCAGAGACAGGATGGATGCTGTCAAAGAGAAATATGTCAGTTTAGTCAGTATTTGTGTTATTTAAAATATACACTATATGGACAAAGGTTTTATTTGAACTTGGAAACACAAACCTGTTCCATGTGAGCTCCATGGAGATCTGGTTTACATGCTTTGGAGAGGAAGATATTAAGTGGCCTGCTATAGAGCTCTGACCTCACCCCTACTGAACACCTTTGGGATGAATGTGAACACTGACTGCACCTCAGGCCTCCTCACTTACATCAGTACTTGACTTTATTAACACTTTTGTGGCTTATTAACACACATGTCCACAAGCACATTCCAAAATGTAGTGGAACATCTTCCCAGAAGAGCAAGCAAGTTGGGACTAAATGTGGAATGTAATGCTCAAAAAGAACATACCATACTTATGACCAGTTGTCTGCAAGCTTTTGCCAATATAGTGTACTGTACTTTACTATAAAGTAAAAGCATCATAATTCTGTATGTAACATGGTGTTAAATCAAAGTAATTTTTCTGTGTATAAAAAATAACTGCCCTGTTCTATGGAGGATAAATGTCAAAAAATCAAAACAATTGCGTCAGAGTTTTTGACTGTGATTCTCAGTGAAGAACGGATAAAACTCTTATTAATCAATTCCAAAGCCATCAGCGAAAAGCTCTCAGAGAGTAAAGAGCATTAGGCAAAGTAAGAGCACTCAAAGCATGGACAAAAGCATTTACATCAATGAGGCCTACTGTCATTAAAGCCACCCGAAGCTCTCCATCTCTACGGAAGAGGATATAAAAAAAAAATCTAATAAATAAATACATGTAAAGGCGTTTTTTTTTTTTTTCTCCTCCAGTCATTATCGGGTACATTTATTTTTTAAGAGAGGAATAAAGAACTTTTGCTTGTAACTTTCTCTCAGTTCCTTCCAGTGCTTTTCTTTTCGCACCTAACTGAAGTCATATTCACACTCTCAGTGGGTGTCAGGAACGCCTGCCAGTCTGACTAATTCCGCTTATTTTTGGGCTGAGTGGAGAGTCCTTGAGCTTGGAGTTTCTGGCCTGGTGCCACTGTCTCCACTGTCTTCAGTTCTTTATTTTTCACAGCAGTTATTTTTCCTCGGTCACATAGAGCATTTCAATCAGACCATTATCACTATTCAATCTACAAACGTCATATGCAAACACTATTATCTTTCTGTTATAGCCTAATACTGTCATAATGCTTTTTGTAGTGCTGGTGTTGGCAAAATACTATCTGAAAATCTGCATGGGGGTTTGCATATAATAGCCTAGTCATCTGACAAAGCTTTATTATGTTCTGGTTTATAAATTCAGCCTCCTACTTACTTAATTTCTGGCTTTGGTAAGTGCTTCATCCTGAGTGTAGAGGAACTGGAGCTTATCCCAGGAACACTTGGTGTGTGGCCAGCACACACCTCGACTGAGATACAGTCCAATAGAATGACCCATGTGCAAACATACACTTTCACTAAGTGCCAATTTTGAGTTGCCAGTTCATCTTGAAGAAACCAATGAATGTATACATGGACAATGGACACAGTTTGGTTGAACACTACTTACAAACTTGACCTGCTCAGATTCAAAATGGATCTTGACTATGGACATGGTCTGATCTTTCAGATGCATCTTGGTCAGGTGGACAAGCATGTGCTGATCAGGTTTAGGTGTTTTTTAAATATTAAATTAATAATAATAATGAGAGTTCTCTTACTTGCAGTAAAGGGCAGTGATGGTTCCCTAATTAAAGCTGTCGGTTACTGAACAGAATGTCCAGATTTTAAGTCTTAGCACTGCCAAACTGCCATTGTTGGTCCCCTAGCCCTTTCTGCCTCATAGGCACTGTGACATGGTCTCACCCCAGCTTCCTAACAAGCTGGCATATGTGAAAAAAATTGCATTGTAAAGTGTATGTGACAAATTAGATCTAGATCTTAGTCTACCCAGCTGAAAAACCCATGCAAAGCTGATCAACTATCTTTATTTCAGCTCTTTTCCAAATTAACATTGGTGGTGGGATTTGAACTCATGACTTTGAATCATTTCGATTCAGTTTTCAATTCTCAATGGCTTAAACACTGAGCTACCACCTCCCCAGCTTCTTAGCATTTAGGTATAAATACATACGAGGTGGTATCTAAAGTTTCAAGACTAATGGTGCAACTGGTTCTATTTTGACCATGTGCATTACCACATCTGCGATTTCATCATGGTTCTGCAAGTTAGAACAAAGAGCAAGCGTGAAATTCTGTGTGAAATTGGACAAAACCCAGAGATGTTTGGCATGATTCTGCAAGTTTACACCGATGCTGCAACAAGTGATTCGATGTGTTTTGAGTGACACATGTGTTTCAAGCGTGGAAGAACATCACTAAAAGACGACGAGAGATCAGAAAAACCTCAAACAAATTCAACCTCAAAAAATGTTGAAACCATTCGGCAACATGTATATGATGATCGTTGGAGAACAATTCAAATGATCTTACATTTGCACCCACCCTACTTGCCAGATTTGGCTCCTGTAGACTTTACCCTGTTCCCGAAGATGAAGGTCCAGCTTCAAGGTTACCGTTTTTTGGAGATCCAGCGTGAATTGCAGGAGGTACTTTACACGCTTCAAAAAGACGACTTCCAGGTGTAAACATGAAAAATAAATAAATAAATAAATAAATAAATAAATAAATAAATAAATAAATAAATAAATAAATTTATACCTAGCATTTCTGAGATTTTTGGAAGACTTTGTGGAAGATTATAGGAAACCCTTATGACTTTGAGGAAGCCCAGACAGATAAATGGGAATCATGCCCAAACAGTCAAGTCGAGTCAAGTCAAGTCAAGAAGCTATTATTGCCATTTCAACCACATAATGCTGACGGAGTACACAGTGAAATTTGACTTTTCTCGAGAAACCTGGTGCTACATAAAACAACATAGAGCTACATCACACAACATAAATGCAATGTATTTGATACCTAGGCCTTCAGTGAGGACTTACCTGACTTAATCCACCTCTTAATACCACCACTATCACATCACAATTATAGAAACCATCAATACTATACAAAAATGCAATATAACAACGTGTGGCATTGGAGAAAGAAAGGCATTTCACATATGGAGGGTGAATACCATTTTACTAAAACAAGCCCCAAAACACTTACATCATCTAATAACATGGCAAAAACATTGAAAATGTAAATATAATACAACCTTCTCACCAGAGAAGCAGACTTATAATTTGCACTGCACCTCAGAGGCTGTAATCCAGTAGTACCACTCGTATTCACTGGTCTGGAAGTAGCAAACAAGCCCTTTCCCGGGCTGAGACAAGCTAGCTTGCTCCAGGGTTGGCCGACCTCCTCACAATATCTAGATTTTTTTCAAAATGTATTTTTAAATATGTCCAAAACAAATCAATTTCTCCTCCTCCGTAGGCATAAAAAAGTCTAACTCAGATGTATTAATGTGTGCAGAGCTACAGACGTGTTTTGCCAGTCGAACTTGGCTGTAACAGTTTCCCTCTGACCAACCAATCAGAGGACGGAAAAATGCTGACGCTATTCTGGGCCAGCTAGCTGTCCTGTAAGGTGACTATGAAATCTAATTGGTAAAAGAAACAGACCCACTGATAATAGAGACTAAGATAAAAAGGCCAGCAGTCCTCACATTGAAGGCCATGGGAGGATTAGATTGACATGGCAGCACTAAGAGGCTGAAATCTGATTGGACAAAAAATCTAACATCAACATACACGTACTGGAAGCAGTGCAGCCAAGAGAAATGCTATGTGAAATGAAGAGAATAAACTGTTGGGAATAAATTAATCAAATTTCATGGAACAAATATTATAATTTAGGTTGTAAATGTAGGTCAGTGCTTCTGATAATGTTTAGGCCATCAGAGAAGGCTTTGCTATCCCTGACCGCTCTCCACTGCCTAAAGTCAACAACCATCCCTTTGGTTTTGTCAACATGTCAGGTTGTTGGCCCTGTTAACTGGTGCACCTTCTCTCTGTATGCTGACACCTCATTCATTTTGCTGATGAAACCCATCACGGTCGTGTCATCAGCGAACTTGATGATGTGGTTCGAGCTGTGCATTGCTACACAGCTCTGAGTCAGCAGTGTAAACAGCAGTGGACTGAGCACACAGCCCTGAGGGAACTTATCAGGAACTTACTGAGGGAACTTATTGCTTAGTGTGGCGGTGCTGGAGATGCTGTTCCTGATCTGGACTGACTGATGTCTCCCAGTTGAGAAGTCCAAGTTGCAGAGGGAGATGTTTAGGCCCAGTAAGCTCAGCTTTTCAATTAGGTGTTAGGGTTAATTGTGTTGAATGCTAAACTAAAGTCTGTGAACAGAATTAATACATGTGTGCCCTTATTGTCCAGGTGTGTTTGCGCTTTGCCTCTTTGATGGCTCGGGACAGTTGGCGTTTGCTGTTCTTAAGGTCGTCTTGTCCCCTGCTCTGAAGGCAAAGTCTCTAGACTTTAGCAGTGCACACATCTTTGAGGTTATTCAAGGCTTTTGGTTGGTGCATGTACTGATGGTCTTGGAGATGGTCATGTCATCAATGCACTTGCCAATGTAGCTTGTCACTGATGATGTGTGCTCCTCCAAGTTGATTGAATTGCCATTGGTTGCAGCCTCCCTAAACATGTCCCAGTCAATACACTCAAAACAGCCCTAAAGAGCAAGCTCCTGCTTTCACCTGTTTCACCTGTTTCAAAACCGGTTTAGAGCATCTGACGAGCAGTATGTATGCTGGAATTAGCATAAAAGAGATGAGGTCTGAGTAGCCAAGGTGAGGGCAGGGCTCTGCACGTTACTCACTGGGGATGCTTGTGCAAACAAGCTCTAGCTTGTTTGCCCCTTTCATTGCAAAGTCCACATGCTGATGAAATTTAGGGAGCACTGATTTGAGATTTGCATGGTTGACTTCTCCGGTGATAATGAACAGTCCATTGGAGTGAGCATTCTGCCGTTTGCTAATAGCTCCATAGAGTTCACACAGTGCCTTCTTAGCATTAACACTGGGGGAAATGTACACTCCAACAATGAAAGCAGTGGTAAATTCCCGGTGTAAATAAAATGGCCTGCATCCTAAAGTCATAAACTCCACTAGCGATGAGCAGTAGCTGGAGAATTCTTGCACTATTCACCATTAATACTTACCGATTCACTCTAATTCCCAGCTGTCCTGTGTAAAAATAAGTTGCATCCTATATACCAGAACATACAAAAATTGTAAAGGTCTTCCCCCAGACCGATGAATCTTGAGTTTTCTGACCAAGCCTGATTTTTAGCAGTGAAAAAAATTAGGGAACATATCAACAATGTTACGTTTGCAGTTGCAATTCTTATCTAGCTCACATCTACTATGACTTTCCAGTTGAACTGTTCTTTGAGTACTAATTCCTGATTGGACCAAGGTTATCAAGCAACTTTAAGGGTATGCAATGTCAATTTAATATGCTTGCTTCATATCAGACTTTTTTGCGTCAATCTTCCAAGAGCAAATGTTCTAGGATCTGCATTTGCCCTTCATGTCAAAATCAATCCATCTCTGAGAGCAGGTGGAGTCACGGGTGAATCTGTCCTGACTCCAGATTCATATGGGCTTTGACAGGACCTGTCAGCTAATGTGTTTGTGCAGGAGTCGGTCTCTGGATCCAGTCACTTCTAGCATTTAGCCATTTCTGGTGAAATTCAACAAGGGAGCTTTTAATCCAATCCAGTCCAATCCAATCTCCAACTTGTCTTGAATATCCAATTTACCAAACTGAATGCTGTCAAACAAGACTAAACAAAGCTATAACTCTCCAGGAGATCTACAGTGGCAAATTGCAGTGGGGAGCTCTATGCTTCAATTTCACCGTTATTAGTCATTTCTCTGCCTGGTCTTCCACACGAAGTTCCAAAACATAATTTGCTTATGAGTGGCTGTACTGTTCCCCTTTATTTAAAGCGCTGGTTTTGTGAGGCTGTTTATCAGGGCCTTAATTGCACGAGCTCTGGGATAAAGCAGAGAAGAATGAAAGAGCTGTCCAAGCAGTGGACTCTGCCAGACTACAGGAGGGGGCTGTGGGCTGACGTTTGGCACTGGTCCTTCGTCTATCCTTGGCTCTTTTTTTTTCTCTCTGCTTTTCTCTTGCCCTCAGCTTTTTTGGGCATATCTGTGCTATCTTGTTTTGTTTATCCGCCAAAAGTCTGCCAATGGTAATTCAGCAGATTTCTATAAATATTTGATTTGTGTAGCAAAGAAGACAGACTATTTGTCAATCTGCGCTCTTTCTTCTTCTCGTTCAGCTTACAGAAGACAAACACATGTTCCTATTTTTGCTTCTCCAGTGTTTGTATTTATTTAACCCTTCCTCAGTGCTAACACATTGGACCCGAAACACAGCACACGGACAAGTGTTCAGCTTAAAATATTGATTGCGGGAAACTTTTCTGACCATGCGGACAATCAGAAGGCAAGCCGTCTATTATTAAAGACGTACAAGCGCTACTTTTGATTTGTATAATAGAAAAGGAAAGCACCGGTACTGCAAAGAGTGCATTATAAATGAGAAAGATGAGAAAGTGCTAACTCAGGGCACTTTTGAAGGATGAATCTATGAGATCTGTCGCAGCCAAGAAAGACACCGGTGTAAAGATATGCATGGACGGCGATGGCTACGGCGCTGCTGCCAAACTCAGAGCTGCTGCTGCTCTGAGACATTCAGGTTCCTCCCACTGCTTTGACACAAATAAAAGGGAATAATATTCTCTCCATGCATGAGCGGCATATTAATGCAGATGAAAGTGCCCTTTATCCTGCACTATTCCTGTCCGACGAGAGAGAAAGAACCAGAGAGAGGGAAAGAGAGAGAAAAAGAGAGAAAGAGGATCTGTTCTTTTTGACTCTTTTGATAATTTAACAAAATGATTTGTTTTTTTGGATTTATTTTTATGTCCACAGCCATCATTTTCTTAAAAACGCAGTCTAACAGCCAGACCACAACAAAACAAGCAACCTAGTGGTCCTGTTATTTCCACACAATTTGATCGTACACCATCACGGTGCTTGGCAATATTTGTTTGAACATGCAGGATGCAGAGATCGAAATCGAAATGATCTGAAAGGTGCGTGGCTTGTTTCCAGCGGGAGGGTTCGAGTGGTTTCTGGTGGTGGGAAATTGTGGCTGCGCACGAGGAAGTACTTAATTGGCATGCAGGGAAAGTGCGTGTTCTCACTCTGCCGATGAGGGGAGCAGCGGGGCATGACGAGCATACACTATCTCATAGACTTCATTAGGCCCTGGACTGGTCCATGTAGACTGGAGAAAAAAGGGGTGGTGGGGGAGTTGGGGGGTGGGTTTGCTGATTGTAGGAGGGGGTTTGGGCTCTATAGACTTTATGCTAAGCAGGCTGGCACCACTGTCTGTGACTCACAGTGTGAGCAACCACAACAAAACCTGACAGGAAACATGCACACATAGCCACAGTGAGCAGTTTTCTCATTGGATCGGGGTTAGTGTGAGTGGGTGTAATCCAGCATCTATGACTAATGAGGTCATAATGTATAGAAAAGCTTTCTCACTGTTCACATCTACTGGAAGGACATCTATCAGCCTAAGAGGATTTTTTTTTTTTAGATAAAAAAGTGCTCGCTGCATGATTCACAGGGCAATTACTTTTTTTAAGAGTGCTACCTCCTTAATTTTGCAAATGTAACCCTTATTCATAGCAGCACATTCATCCTCAGCATTTTCCAGGCATTGAAATTAATCCCTTGAAAGACTTTGAATGAAGTGAGCTTGTTTAATTTTTTTTTTATGCCCCCCCAACCCCATGTATCCAGCTTAAGCTCTTTCATCATTTTGATGCTCTGAGCGCTTTACTGCACTCCTTTTCAGACTACTTGACATATTTTTGCAGCCGACCCAAAGTACACACCAGCTCTCACTTGCTCCTGTCAAACAAAGAGCTCTGAGTGAGGCCACTTCCTGTACTATGGAGCAATGTGTGGCACCTGCCGAGACACTCTGAGCCACGCTGAGCTCTGCGGACGAACGTGTGCTCCTTACTGGTCTATTAACCCAGTTAACCCCAGTTTTCCCAGCCATGCTCTTGCAGAATTTTATTGTGTCGACTTCCTTGGGCTGCCCTGCACAATCTGTACACCTTTCTCAGCTTACTTTCTTTGCTAAGGAATGTATTTGTGACAAAAACCCTTGTGTTATATTGCAGGTCAAATAATCAACATTTAAAAAGAAATATGTCTATTCTTATATTACAAAGATACATAACATGAGGGTTAAAAGTTGCTTTGAAAGCACTACGTTGTAATTTTATCTCATTGTAAGCAAACAAATAAATGAGAGAAAGAATGAAACGAATTCAATCAAAGCATATTATTAGCATTCAGCTAAAATAGTCATCTGAGAGATTAGCAAGAAATCTGTTGTTCATAGGGGTTTGCTAATGCTTTATCATTTTACTTTGGCTAATTTGGACAAACTTAAGTCATAATCAGTGCGTTTTGTGGTTCAAGTTGTTATTGCACTTTCATAATTTTAGCACATTTAAGAGTTTCTACTTCATGTGCAAAATCTGAAGCTTTGAACTTTTTCCAGAATGACTAATAAGCACTTTTACTCTGGCCGTAAGATCATATCCTGATTGCATCACTTAAAAAATGTCTTCGTATGTATTGTTTGTCAATTCGTTGCATCAATTAATTTACCTACTTTTGGTTGTGAATGTTTTTTGATATAAAATCTTCAAAATATTAAGTTGAGGTTACTTTTAGTAAGCAATTTCTTATTTATGTATCCAGTTATATTTCATCAAATTAAGCATGTGCTGAATTGTGTTGATAAAGTCATAAATAAACTGCCACCAATGAAGGTAATTTAACCCCAATTTCAAAAAAGTTAGGACACTGTGTGAAATGTAAATAAAAACAGAATATAATGATTTGCAAATTTGCTAAAACCATATTCTTTTTACAGTAAAACAAATATAACATGCTTAAAATGAGAATAGATTACCATTTTAATCAAAATGTCACTTTGATTTTAATGAGACAAGACCATGTTTACCACTGTGTAGCAGCATGTCTTCTGTTCATATACATCTGGGAACTGGTGACCAGTTGCTGAAGTTTTGGGAGAGGAATGTTGTCCCATATATGTCTGATACAGGATTCTATTGACTCAGTTCTGGGTGTCCTTTGTTGTATTTTTCGCTTCATGATTCAACAAATGTTTTTAAATGTTGAAAGGTCTAGACTTCAGGCAGTCCAGTTCAGCACCTAAACTCTTCTACTACAAAGTCATGCTATTGCAATGGATGCAGTATGCAGTTAGCATTGTCTTGCTTAAAAGACATTTTCTTGATGGAAACATTTGTTGCTCTAACACGTGTATATATCGTTCAGCAGTGGTACATGGTACATTTCCTTAGTTTAAACATTTGATGTTCTATTGTGAGTAAAATATGGGTTTATGAGCTTTTCAAAGCATTGCATTCACTTTTTATTTACATTTTACAATTTTTTAGTAAATGGGTTTGTAGCTGCATTAAAAGGAATATAGTGAGGTGGATAAAATGGCTGCTCACATCCGGGATCAAAAAACCTGGGACAATCTAGAGCATCTGCCCGTAGCTGCCTGTTAAAAATTAAAGACATTATTGCTTGTCTACAAAGCTAAAAGCAGACCAACACCCCTGTACCTCATAGCTTTTATCTGACCCTGCACTGCAACATGATTTTTCAATCCACTAGCACTGCTCGACTGGTCCCTCAATCACTCAGGGTATGAGAAAGGCATGCTTCAAGACACTTCTCATTTCTTAAAAAAATAGATTACTTAGATTTATTGTATTCCAGATTAGTTTCCTAATGAACCAGTATCAGGATGTATTTATTGATAAGAATGTATTTATTATGTCACTCTGGTTACATCATCTACCAAATAACATATTGTAAATGGAAATGGATTTAGGACCTTGAGTGATGTCGGATCAATGATTGGATATTGACATTTAAATTGAATACACCACATACAGCAATTTCATTATTTTCTTTGCAAATAATGTTTTAGTCTTTAAAGGGTTAATACCGCTCTCAGGCAAACGTTTCTTACGTAGGTGCTAAGAGCGTCAGGAGAGAAAAAAAAAACATTATGTCATTTACCAGCTTTGGTGCTTCGTTTCTGTTTCTGTGTGACTCTATCTAGCGTAATCAGATACCAGGGTCATTCCCAGAATTTCCCTGTATAATTCAGGCACAGACAAGCTTTTCTACTTCCCTCTTCAGACTCATCGTGCTTAGTCACTGTACTAAAAACACTCATGCATAACACTTTCAGAGAAGTCTGGCTCTCAGATATGAAAGATGGCTTTTTATGCCTGGAAGACTCGCTATGCTGATGGGTCATTGGGTTTAATATTAACTCCTGCATAACTCTTTTTCCATTTGCTTCACTGTAAATAAACTATATGGACAACAGTATGGGGGACACCTGACTTTTTCAGCCATATGTGGTTCTCAACGGTTACCACAAAATTGTCTTTGGTTGCTGTAGCATAAAATTATGCCTTCACTTGAACTAGAAGACCCAAACCTGTTCCAGCAAGAAATTGCCCTTGTAGCCAAATCCAGCTCAATGAAGATATGCGTTACATTGGTTGGAGTGGAAGATTTACTGCTATAGACCTCTGACCTCAACCCTACTAAACAACTTTGGGATGACTTGGCATGCTGACTGCACCCCAGGCGTCAGATGTTTTTGGATGCAGTAGAATTACATTTTCTTTTCACTGGAACCCAAACCTGTTCCAGCATGACAATGCCCCTGTGCACAAAGTCAAGCTCCAAGAATTTAATCTTCAATTCTATTTTAAATTCTATTTGTTTACATACAATATAGCCAAAGCATCTTTTCCAGCTGTATGCGGTTCTTCCACAAACTGTTACCACAAAGTTGGAGGCACATAAGATGTCTTTGGATGCATTAAATAGGAAATACAAACCTGTTCCAGCATGATAATGCTCCTGTGCACAAAGACAACTCCATGAATATATGGTGTACATGGGTTGGAGTGGATCTTTATTGGCCTGTATAGAGCTTTGACCTCAATCCTTTTGAACAGCTTTGAGATGAATGTGAACGCTGACTGCACCCCAGGCCTCCTCACCTCACCTACCTCAGTACCCGACTTTACTAACACCCTTGTGGCTAAATGAATCTCACACAAATCTCCACAAGCTCCAAAATCTAGAGGAACATCATCCTAGAAGAGCGGAGGGAATTATAACAGCAAATGGAGACTAAATGTGGATTGGGATGTTCAAAAAACACATACGCATCTTATGTTCAGGTGTCTACAAACTTTTATCCATACATTGTAGAAAAGTAAAAATATATATAAATTTTTACAAATACAAAAAATTTACCAGTGTAGGAAAAAAAGTATTAAAAAAGGTAAGGGTTTTAATTGTTTTAATAAAATGGAATGAAATGAAACAAAATAAAAGTCATACAAAAATAAAAATGTGAGGGTGTAGACTTTCCAGTGCATTGCCCTCCTCTCTCTCTCTCTCTCTCTCTCTCTCTCTCTCTCTCTCTCTCTCTCTCTCTCTCTCTCTCTCTCTCTCTCGCTCTCTCTCCCCCAGTGCCTCTGTATATCCTACTTCACTGTCTCCTTTCTCTCTAGTTCTCTCTCTGTCTTTTTATCTCTTTCCTTCTCTGCTCCTCCACATCTTAGGCCCCCTCGCTCTATCTCACACTCTCTCCCTCACCGTCTCACTCTATCTCTCTGTTTCTCTCTCTATCACTAACTCTGTTCTTCTCTCTTTCCTTTGTATCCCTCAGCACACAAACCCAGGGAGAGGGGAAAGAAGGATACTGTATGCAAATAGGAAGTGTTTAAGTATGAGAAAGAAGCCCAGAGCCAGACTCAGGGCCGGGAGGGAGGGTGCGGGTTCAGGGGCGCAGTGGGAAGGGAGGGAGGCTGAGTGACAGTGATGGGGTCCTGGGTTTTTTTGGAGCAACAAAAAGAAGTGCCTGAATTAAAGAGGCAATGAGTGGGAAAAGAAGTTCTTGTACTCAGTCTCTCTCTCTCTTTATCTCTTTCTCTCTCTCTCTCTGTGTCTCGCTTTCTCTCTCTCTCTTTTCCTGTCTCATATACTCGCTCTTTCTCTCTCTCTCTCTTTCTCTCTCTCTCACTGTCTGGAATGTTGGTGTCAGTACAAGCCACATAAATTAACCAGCACTTAAGCAGTGTTTAAGGATAATGCGTTGTGTACTTGTTAGCAGCCAGTGGAAAGAGTAAAGAATGTAAAGCATTCACGACCGCATTCACATGCTGTTTAATGGCGATCTGTTCAAGACATCATAAGAAAGCTTTACTGTATGGTCTCGGCAGTTTCGCCTGGGAAAGTCACCCCGGGGTCATTTTAGGGTTTGATCCCCAAAGTCAAGCTGCTTCCCATTTAGTTTGGTGAGGAATGTCACGAATGGTATTATTACCAGCTGTGTTTCTCTGTAAAATGGTGACGGTTCCGGACCGCATTTGGGTTTAAATTTGACACCCAGACAGAATCAATGTATACAACTGTATTTTGCTGTTCTCGGTGATGCTTGAAATTGTTTTTTATTGGTTCGTTCGTGCCAGTAGTAATCATTTAAGAAATTAGCAATTAGCTGTAATTTCGGTTTTATTCTCATGGTTTGTGTTTGGAAGATTATTTTAACTGTTTTGGGTATAATTTTGCTTTAGTCATTGTTTCTTTAGAAATAAATAAATAGATAAGCAAGCAAACAACTAACTAAAAAACAAACAAACAAACAAACAAACAAAAAAAAAATCCCCAGAAAAAATCTATAAATCATAAAAACAATACAGTTTAAAGAAATACAATAAAAAAATGAAATACAATAAAAAAATATAATAATAAATTTTTTAAATGTAAAAAAATATATATATATATATATATATATATATATATATATATATATATATATATATATATATATATATATATATATATATAATTTAAAAAAAAATTAAAAAATGTATATTTACAAAATTAAATAATACAAAATTAAACAATAGCAAAAAGTCTCCATGTCTATACCAAAAACGTCTATACCAAGACAATTAAATGCACACGTTTTAGACAACTTTTTACTTTTATTTATTTATTTTTTATTATTAACATATATAAAATGTAATGTATGTAAGCTTTTTTTTTGTCTTTCTTTTGCATGAAAACTTTTACACTCCTGGATCTTCAGAAAAAAAAAAAAAAAAAAAAAGATGAATAAATAACTAAATATTTTTTTACGCTTAATAAACATATATAATAAAACAACAATTCTTGCCTGGAAGCTGGCTGGGTAATTTATTTATGCTCCAGCCCTGCAGTTCCCCTTAGATTTTGGAGAACAGAGTAAGAGTGGGATTTAATTAACATGTGTTAGTGCTAACACACTGCCTCAGGCCTGTCGGGCTTCTCAGCATATCGATGCTCTTATGAAACATGACACAAAGATTTCATTTTGTGTGTCCTTCCAATAATGTGCCTGTAAATTACGTGGCCATTTTGCACATAATCTGTTGCAGGGCATGCAAAAGGTGTAAAATGAGACAGGGGTCAGTGCATCCTGCACGCACCATAAATTATCCTCGGCTCAGAGAGGCAGGTTTAATCACGGGTATCCTGACACGCCTGAGTAACCTCACGTGACCTTTTGGCGTGATTAAAATGCAGAAAAGCGAGGATTGTCGCTGTTTTACCTGCGCTGATTTGATCTGGCACTTTTCTCCCTGTGAACTCATCTTCCTGGAGTCGAGTCAGTCACAGTGCGGAATCACGCGCTGACAGGTTCGGTATCATTTTGACCCAATATGGCCGCCTTTAAACATGATTGCAGTGTCGCTGGGTCTTAAAGTCCACTCGGTCCAAGTCGTTCACTTCTGAGAAACAAAACCAGCGTTTTTTTTTTTATGTCTGTTTTTGTTAACTGTCAGATTACGGGCTTACCGCTGACCGAAGGCAAACAAGAGATTCCCTTTACATTTGTTTCCACTTATTGTCTATGTGCCGCTGCTTACGAGCAGGCATTTGACATTAATTACGCAAAGGCTCTGGATGTAAACATAGTACTCTTCCAATTCCATTCCATCTCCAGCTGGTTTATTTAAGGGTGATATTCCCTAAACGCTAGCTACAAATAGCTCTCTCGCTTTTCCTGGCACATTTTCTCAAGTCCTAAAAGGTTGTTTGGTTCCCAGTAAAAGAAAAAAAAAAGGAAGAAGGAGAAAGGGAAAAGAAAAAAGCTGATGCAATTAGCTCCGATGTCAACCCTTGCTTAACATGGTTAAGTGCTGTTTATGAAAGATTAAACATTAGCATGACGGAGGAGACCTCGTGGAGTCGTTTTTTTACGACTCCCTCCTTTGACCCGGGGCTCCGGAGCGACGGCAAACTATAAATGCAGTTAATAAAGCACCTTTGAGTGGCACTCTGATGTAATCTTAGCATAAGATAGCATGGCAGGTAGAAATGGGAAGAGTATGTTCTGTTTCTTCTCAGACGTCATCCATGGGCTGTTCATGTCAGAGAGGCTTAGGGTGAACCTACTTTAGGAGGTGCGATCTCTGCTTTTTCTGAACTTGTACATTTCAGTCATAAAACAGGTTATGGCTGCCCTTAAAAAATACTGTTTTAAATTTAGTGTGATTTTTATGTGTGTAAGAAAACGAGGGAGCTTGAAGGTAAATGGTGAAGAAGAAATGGTCATCAACATCTTTTGCGTCAACATTGCAGCAAAGCTTTGGCAAACTAGCATTTTTTTACACACACACACACACACACACACACACACACACACAGCAAAATGTTATTCTTTTTTTCTTGAACACGCCATTAAAAAATAACTTGGCCATATAAAATATAAAATTATATCCTGGTTCTACAAGAATTGTTTTTCTCAGAAATATTAGCTTTCCTGTTTTCTAGCGAATATCTTTACCATGTGACCTCCATTACATCACTTTTGTCCTTTTAATGGATGATCCGAGGTGTCTTGATGATCCTCTGCACTGTCATAGAACCACAATTACATAAGCAACCTTCGTTTCAGACCGCCAGCGTGGTTTCTTTCAGAACTAGTAGAAGCCGTGAATGTTAATTCACACTTCTCCATGACGTAACTGCTGCGGTTCTCATCAACTGGAGATATTCAACTGAAGGATGGTTCCACATAAACAGCCTAAAGATCCATGAAGTTACTGAAGAACTTGAATGGATTTGAATTGAACAATCTGCTACAACAGTTTAGGACCACGGGTTGCATGAACATTTTTGCGCCCATCACTGCACACATCACTTCACAATAATGTAACTGTAATGAATGGACTTTCAATGCCACCCAGAACTACACCAAACTTATACTCTCCTTATTGACCTCTTTAGCTAAAGCTGCTTTGAGACGAAGAAAAAAAAAAAAAAATGAATCGAATTCACAGTTTGTTTACAAAAAGATTAAACATTTTGATGATTACACTTTTTTGATTGCAAAACAACCATTTTTGATGTTTACGGCATACAAATACCTGTTTAAATTGTTCTTACAGAAAACATATTAGAATCATGCATTTATATACTTTAGTTTTTTTCCTACAGCTAAAAATGGCGTCAGAGCTGCTTTGGTGGTAAAGAAATCAACACCTTCTGTAGCGTTCTCAATCTGTGCCTGTTTGGTTCAATGCTTTTTGACATGATTTTTTATTATGAAAGCATATTAGTCAGCTGGCCCACGTGACCACGGATGACTTCTCGGGTTGCCTGTAGGTGTTCAAGGTGCTAAGAAGTAAAGAAACTTTTATTAATATCTTCGTCTACTATTTTCCCGACTCCCGCTGCTCCTCATCTCCGAGGTCAGGGATTAACTGAAAAGCAGCCGAGTGAAAAAAAAAAAAACACGCCGTTACCCATAAGTGCCGAAGCAAGTACGAAGCGCCTACTTCTTTCCTCGACAAGATTATTTTCTCTCCTGAAGCCGAAATGCATCACTGTCTGCCATTACAAGGATTAAAAGTGGTTTCTAAATCATCGCCTGAGCTGTTAAAAACAAAGATTTGACAGATATAGAGAAGAGCAAAGGGAAGGTTAATGGAATGACTATGGCAAAAGACGTAAATTATTCCAGACCATCCAAACAAATTTGAGGGTAGTGTAAAAGGTAAAAAAGAAAGATTGTTCAGAAAAAGAGTGAAATTAGAATACAAATGATTAAGATTCCCTTTCGTTCTCCGCTCTCTCGCCGGCCGGGATGAGCCGAGATACAGGCTCGAGTTGTCATGGTGATTAATGCAGCTGCGTTAGCGGCAAGGATTTCTGAAAGCATTTCAATTCTGCATGCAAACTAATAGAGGCCCATTCACTCTGCAGGTGTTGATGGTACAGTCTCGGAGATTGGGAATCTTGCTGGCTTTTAAGAGCCACAGATCTGGATGGATATCTGAATGCAGCCCATTTACTTTACATCATAAGGTAACGTTTGTGCAACCTCTGCGTTATATAATGCGGATTTTGGACAAACCTGGAACTGAGCGTACAATCGGTTCTAAATTGTGGAAAAAAGAAACAAACAGGATCTATTTTCACAGCTGCATTTGTTGTCTTGTTTCAGACATCACAAGTGCACAGACTTATTTGAACAGATATTGTCCAGGCTTGCAAATCAAAGATATCTTAGATCAAAAAACTGAAAGTTCTTTTTTGCAACCAGTTGCCCTTTTCGTTTTCGTTTCATAAATACCCCAAATCCTCAATACCCTGATATTTCATTATTGAAATATTTCACCTGATCCCAGCTGTTACTCTGAAGTCTGCACCTGATACATGGTCGAGTTAATTAGCACTTGCGTATCTAATCCTACCTTTGCCATTTTGTCTCCTGTTAGTCTTTTCCATTGTCTTGCTGTCACATGACTGACTGAATGGACAACTGTTCGAATAAGCCCTAATAAAGTGAATGGTGTGTGTAGATCATATCTACCTAGATATATTCTATTCACTTAACCTGATATGTGTTAGATCCTGCTTTTAAACTTGCAGTGATGCTCCTGTATTGGAAAACTAATGGTTTCCAAATCTTTTCTTCCCAATGGATCACAGGGTCTATGGCTTCCGTTTTGACAAGATGTTCATTTTCGTTTAGTGTGTTTGAGCCAGCAGCGGGTTCCCTGCTGCGTCTTAGCCAATTAGCTGATGCGATAGTCGTTACATAACAATCATAGCAAGATTATCAGTGCTAGCTCAGTGGGGACAAACATACCCATTTACCTTTTGAAGGCTGTAGAATGCTGTAATGAGAGTGACGATTTGTGCTTTCAGCTCAGATTTCAGGAGTATACTTCTACACCAGTGACTCAAAGTAAAGCCCCAGATTTGCTGTAGTCACAGTTTACATTGTCATGTTGTCTGCATTCAACGATAAGTCATTCGGCGTTGCTAATGCCATGAGCTCATGTACATTTTATGATAAAAGCTTGTTTTATTAACAAGGTTTATGAGTATGTGACACACCTGTCTGAGTACATAATACATTCTCACACCTACACACCTGTTCAGGTATCTTTACCTGAATGTACTGCCTTTACTATATCTCACTTGTGGCAATCAGACATTTAAAGAATTAAAGAATGTGCATTTTATTTATTCTTTTGTTAAATAAGTGGTTATTGTTGTTCATGCTGTTCAGAATTAATTACCTATTAATTTTCCATCCTTGTTGCCATTATAGATATATAGCTATATTTATTTGTTTGTTTATTTATTTATTTACTCATTTACATAAATTATAAGGTTAGTTATTAAGTTTATTAGTTTTTTGTTTTCATCTTGTTTTATTGTTTTTATAGCCATCATAGATATCTCGAGTGTATATTTTATTTATATTTTTTGTCATTTCAATACATTTCATGTCCATCATATACACTAGTATAATATGCATCATTTTATTGTTGCTAAATGTTTAATTTTTTATATACGATGGAACGTAAAGTGGTATTTTTTCTCTCATTATTTAATCCTTATTACAAATCACATACAGCCAACATACTGTAGATAGTCCAGAAAATGTACAAATGTTGTTTTATATCGGGTTGAAAAAAGTGCAAAATTGCCATCCTTCCAGCCCCCACAAGGTCATCACTCAGTTCAACAGACAAAAGATGTCACCACACAATTATAACACACAACTGCATTTGAGTGTGGAGGTCAAGGGGCCAGATGACCAAGTCTTGTCTCTGGACTAAATCATAAGGTCAGCTTAAACAATATCACAATAAAAGTGGTCAAAAAAGACACTTTAGCCATCAAGGTTTTCTCTTTTTCGCTGGAAAGGCTAAAGATTTGTCTCTGTAATGTTCGTGTTTTGCTTGCAGCTCGAGGGAAAACATCTCTCTGACAGTCTTGTCTCCATACACAAACGAGCCATAAAAGCCTTTTTGGTTTGTTGTGATGGAAATTAATCTGTGTTGAAAAGGAAAGTGCACTGCTTCAGCCTGCATTTCTGGGCTCAGAAGTGTCTAATCACCCAAGACTATTTTCTGCCAAATGCTCTGATCCTTTTTTTCCCCCTGCTATTATTATGTTTTTCTTTTCTTTTTCTTTTTTTTTTTTTTCAGTGTTCATTAGCACTAATTGCAGCATGCTAATTGAGTGAAGCATCCACTTTGGAAACTTGATAACCCTTTTAAAAATATTTGTTTTAAATGAATGGATGGGACTCAGTCACAAACATAGAAGGTAATGATGATTATGATACTCATCCCGAGTTCTAGGTCATGAATGCATTATGGCATGATGACAGTGTGGTAATATTATACAACACTACTCGCATCCTAGTTACAGAAATCAGATACATAAATCAGCACCGACACCTCTTTGATTTCACTGAGGTTTGGACATAATACAGTTTTAGCTCATCCGCTTAAGTGATGTTTAGGAGCTGACTGTAAAGACAGATTTACTAATCCATGTGCAACTCATTCATTCATTTTCTCCCGCTTATCCGTAATTCGGGTCGCGGGGGCAGCAGTCTAAGCAAGCCCCCGCCTTCGACTGCTGCCCAATCCTCTACAGCACCGTCCCTTACAGTCCCTCCTGCAGGTGGTGAGCCCACGGGAAGCCATGTGCAACTAAAAGGTATAAATCAGTTACTATTTAGGAAATTTCTCTTTTAGTGCTTTAGCAAATACTTGACAAGGTCAAATCCAGACTTCCTCTTTATTCCCAGCCACAGATTCCAGTTTCTTCTGTGAGGCAGATCCAAGCAAAAAGTGAGCTATAATCGCTCCAACAGGCCCAGGGTCTTCACTGGGGGTCTCTGTCCTTTGGTACAAGTAAGTGTGATACTGCTATTGCAGGAGCTAGCTCTTAATAAAGCACTTGTAAAATGGTCAAGCCACATCATCTTAGTTTACCATGCAGTAAGTGACTCATTAGATTCTCTACCTGTATCCCCCAGCACTATTCCGGGCTCAATACCTACATCCCCGTGACCACAGATGAGGATAGACACACATATCAATATCATTTATTACTGATTTATCTATGTGAAGCTTTGAGATCATGTTCATTGTTGAAAGTGCTATACAAATAAAAATAAATTAAATAGATTGTCTGGTATATTTAGATATAACTTCAAGATCAAAACTTTACAAATGAGAGTTCAAGGTTCAGGTCACTAATTCATAGTCTATTAATGCTTTAATCTTTTTTGAGGTTCATGGTTGATCCTGAATCTGTCACAGGAACTCTGGAATAGAGTCAAGTGTTCCAGAAACTGCCGATCGCCTGGGTGTAAACACAAATTCACACACTTATTTACACCCGAGGGAACTTTGTACAGCCGATCTAGATATGAGCATGTCGGAAGGTGGGATGAAAGCAGAGAACCTGGAGGAAACCCTCACAGGGAGAACATGTGAATCTTCACACTAAGATTACCTGAGATAATCAAATGAATCCCTTGAGGCAGAAACGTTGTATTAAGAACTTGTTTTAGTCAGCGTTTCCGTTTGCTGAGAACTCTTTAAATCCCATTTTAACCCCTTTTAACAGGACACCACTGGAACACATGCATTGCATTGATTCCTTTACATCGGCAAGTTGCCTAAACAGCTGTCTTCTCCTTTCTTTAGAGCTACTTAAGGGCTGATACTTCAAACACACTGATAACCCACCACCCCCCACCCCCCGCCATCGCCCTCTGGCAAAGACACGCTTTGAAGCTAAGACATTGACTCTAATTTTTTAATACTCTATGCCACGGCCCACCTTTGCACTTATCAAGCAAATACATGGCACCAAATATGATGAGACATGGCGAGTTGCTTGCTTTGTTCGCCATGCAGAGGCCATCGCTTCTTTTCTGGATGGCTTTGTGTTACGCTGAGGTGAGAAGGTGGTAGTGACTTCCTTTATTAATGTATCTCTTGTGCATTAGGTTAAGAAGGACGTCATGTGGTTTAAAACTTTAAGATGATTTATCAGCAAAAGTCTAATCCGGGAATTTAAGGATTCCCAGGATAAAAAAATGGGAACACGGTGGACTTGTGGCAAAAATACGCAAGGTTGGGAAAGTTTGGTGCAATCCTCATTTTTATCACCATTAGTAACAATCACAAGAGACACGATCAGAGCCGTAAAACTTACCACCACCTCCGTCTAGTTGAAATTCTCTTTATGTTTAATGATTCATTCAGGCCCTTTTTGACCTTTAAAGGCGTGATGTATCTATGCAACTATCTGGTCATGCATAACAATGCCTGAGATATCAGTACAGTACCTTGCAGATAAAAGAGTGTATGTCGAAAGCTATCTGTTTCTATGACATTGCTATTTATTAGCACAGAACCAGGAAACAGGTTTATGGCTCCTGGAATAACATCATTACCGTTTTCACATATTAGCGATTCTACAGTTTCACTGTAATACCCTGACTCTACGAAAACACATTTAGTATGCAATTCATACGGCCTACATTTTAATAATTATCCGCAAAAGCCCTTTTGATTAACGTTCAATGGGGAACATTATCTTATTTGTATCAAATAATCATCTAACAGCCATGTAAATACATGATGCTAATTAAGTGCCAAGGGCAGCCCCTGATGCTGATGGGTAATTTGGGTGGCTTTGATCGTGACTGGTCTCTGTGTTGACTGTAGGGAGAAGCAGAAACCATTCTTTTTTCTTTTTCCAAGGTTTAGCGATAGAGTCAGGTCTTGTAAACACATTCCTTTTAACTAACTCTGGCAAAGAGGTTATTGAGTCAGGTTTCCTCATTTAGATCCCAGGTTGTAAAAAGGTGTAATTTGCCATTACATTCCAGCAAAGTGGGAAAACACATTTTGTGTTTCAACAAGGATGCGGAAGACCTCGTCCACGTCGAATTTTGTAGAATAGTGAAATAAGTGAACAACAACAAATGTGCTAAGAATAATTTTTCATATCTTGTTTCTATTCAGGTGACACCAGCTAGGAAATTCTAGCAGGCAGAGGGGATATAAACAGGAATGTACCACGTAATTAATATAGTGGTGGATGACACAGCAATTTTTTCCTCAGAAGTGCATCGTGAAACTGTAAAAAAAATGATCAAAGGGAGGTTGAGGTCACGTGACCACGGTCCCGCCTTCTTCTTTTCTATTGGCTCACGAGTCGAATATTTACCACAGCACAAAGTAAGCGTTTCCTGAGGAAAATGCGCTACATTTCATGTCGCACGTCCTTTCCCCTTTAGTGAACTGGCTTTTGTGGCAGACGGATGTTTATTTACGTTTAACAAAAAAACGAAAAACCAAGCAAAATAACAGCAAAGCGCAGTCGCTTTCATATTACTGCAGCAAGAGATCAAACTTTGTATCAACGCAACATCTCCGAATCGTACATCTCAGCCCTTTTGCGTATCTACTGCCAAGAATTAAAGCAAAACAAGAAGCAAATGATGTCTGATAAGAATTTCTTATTATTCCAATAAAAAATACATTCATACAGAAATAGAACAATTTTGCAAAACAATTTCAAATAAAATTTATATAAAGAAGGAACAAATAAAAATCTTAGAAAATGCTTTTTTGTATCTCATTTGTAACTTTTATCTTTTTTTTCAATTTTGTACAAAGATTCAAGAAATAGACAACAGGAGAAGGTGTGAGAGGAAAAAAGTGTGATAGAAAGCGTCGGTTATAGTTACAAGCAAAAAATTAAAACAAAAACAAAAAAAAAATAAATGGGAGGCTTGATTAAGGCTCGATTACCGCTTGAATGCTGCTGGCCATTCTTTCCAAAAAGAGGATGTACTGTTCTTCTGCAACCGCTAAAGCCTCGCTGATTGGATTTTATAGCGGAGCTACTTCATGCTGATCCTCCTGCAGTGATCTGATCTAAAATTCATGTGCCTCTGCTGCTCGATTCCAGTAAGTCCCTGATATATACACAGTATTACTGTCTGTTGAGCTTTGTCTGGATTTTCTTTCTCTGTGTGTGAACATTACAGGAATGCACGTCATGCGTGATATTCAGGTGTTCTGATTGTAACCGATTGTAATCCTTAGTAAAGATTTTGATCTCACAGGGAGGACAAAAAAAATG
The DNA here is from genome assembly GCF_946808225.1 of Silurus aristotelis. Lineage (NCBI taxonomy): Eukaryota > Metazoa > Chordata > Actinopteri > Siluriformes > Siluridae > Silurus > Silurus aristotelis. Next base: position 8,036,485 of record NC_139574.1, read on the forward strand.
CTTACAGGACATCCGATCGAGACAGAGAGAGCCAACGGGGGCTAAACTAAAAGGCATCAATTCAATGTCAGTAAATTTACATTGTACGGGATGAAAAGAAGCGATTCGTCTTGATCTTTCTGGATGCCCGTTCTCTGTTTCTGTAATACTGTTGCCAGGCTAAAACAACGCCGTCCAGACAGGTCAATAGCGAACTGTCGGAGTCAGCAGTCTGTGGCAGAATGTGTGCCAGCAAAGCCTTTAGTAATTCATTACACCGATGCGCTACAAGGCAAGGCCTGTCCTGCTAGAGCTTGTTAATTACAATAAATCATTACTTTTTTCCCCCTCTCTCTCTCTCTCTCTCTCTCTCTCTACATCTTGGTTGCAGGGGAGACAAGTCCAGGCCTCCGAACCACGGTGTCGAACAATGATGGCAAAGCAGCTGTTTTTTTTCTTTTTCTTAATTTTCCCCTTAAACCTTCTTGCACAAGAAGCAGCATTTCTGCACTCACCAAGGATTTTGTTTTTGCTTGCAATATGTCATTTTTTTAAAAGTATTAATTTACATACAGTGTTGTTAAACGGTCCGTAAGTGCTTCAATGTGTTTCGACTCCCACGTCCATACTTGCGTTCGATTGGTTTAAAAACAGCGTGTTTCTCTATGTGAGCGAGCGAGCGGGCGATTTTTTTTTTTTTTTTTTTGGGGGGGGGGGGACAAACAAACAAACAAGAAAAAGGTGCATTTTTTTCATAGGAAATGGAGCCTTAATAAAGCTGGATTCACTCATACAAGACAAGTGTGACCCCCAAAGACCAATCTATTCCACAGGACAAGGTCACTTGCATAAGGCACCATTAAGGTCAACAGTGCATTAATAACAGGTAAAAATGAAGGGTTGAAACGACAGAGAAAAAGAGAGAAAGAGAGAGCGAGACCATGATAGGGAGATGCAAGGAAGAGAGAATGAGTTGGAGATGAAAGAAGACGTGGGAAGAAAATAAACGCTAAGCAATAGTGGTTTTCCTCACAAAAAAAAAAAAAAAATAATTAAATTAAAAAAGCCCATTCGTGACAGGATTTTAAGAGAAGATTTATCAATCCATTTATGTACAATATATTGTAACATTTAACCATTCGTATTTAGCTGCACTTTATTGGAATCTATTAGCAGTCCTGATAACAAAGAACAGGAAAAGGAAATTTCAAAATAAAGAGTATAAACCCTAAGACCATGCAACACCTGTCTATGATAGTGAAGTTATAGTTTTTTTGTGTTTTATCTCTAAGCACACAGCTTATACAATGGACAACGAAAGAGCTTTTTATGTAGCCTGTCAACAAACAAGCTACCGAACACATTGCACATTTAGTAGCTGCACCAAACACCAAAAAAAATAAAAAAATAAAAAAAGCCACTTTCATTCATGAAGGGACTCTGAAGAGCCTCCAACTGCAAAGAGGAAGGGAAGGAAAGAGGGAAGTAAGGGGGAGTTAGCAAGGAAGGGGGGTGGGTTTGGTGGATGGGAAGGGGTGCATTTAGATGTAACCAAAGTCCCATCATCCCTTTGAGAACAGAGAGCCTGGGGGAAATTGGGGTGAGTCCCGGCTTCCACACTGACACTGAGCAGACGCTTTTTTTTTTTCTTTTCTTTTTCTTCCCCTTCCCATCGCAGGCTTTTGAGGGAAAAAAGAAATTCTCCCACACCATTCAGTCTGCTGCAACACACTGGTACTCCCCCTTCCTTCTCACGCACTATACACTTATCCTCACACTCCGCCAGCTCATGTTCACCCCCAGACAGGCTTTTTTTTTCTTTTTAATAAGTACCAGTGTATTGGTTGTCCAGGAGCTGTCCCAAAACAACATGCACCATATGACACACACCATCATTCATTCTTTTTTTTTTTTTTTTGTTTGTTTGTGGGGTTTTTTTTTTTTTTTTTTTGTGTCCTTCATTTGTCCTTCACTTTTCTTCTTGTTGACATGATTTCATCCCTCTCCGTTTGCATTTTTGTCTTTTTTTAATTTTTTTTTGTGTTTTTTTTTTTTTTTTTTTCCACAACCGCTCAGTAGGCCTTTCTCCCCGGAGAAATCCCGGAGGCACAGGGTACGGTGCAAAATGGCATGCTTTGGCTGGACACACACTCCTCCCCCTGACAAGGGCAGGGCAACCAGGAGGCTGGTCACGATACAACGAGAGCAAATCCGCACTTGCCACGACCTGCTCAGAGGTGCCTCTTCATGTGCAGGGCCAGGTGGTCTGACCTAGAGAAACACCTGGAAGAACAGAAAGAACATTGGGGTCACTCGTGATGGCAGGAAGCTTCATATGTGAACAAATATGAAGAACGGTTTCAGGATAGAAATACTATTACAGGTAATAGGAAGACTATTCTTTTTCCCAGCATCCTTAGTAACTGCCTGGTCAGGGTTCATTTAACTTTTTTTAAAAGTTACAGAGTTTATATTTTAGAAGAATTCGAATTTTGTGGACAAAAAAGGTCAGACATCTACAAGCCAAAATAATAAATGAATTAATAATAAATAAAATAAATAAAAATGAATAAATAAAATTGAAAATGTCCCACGGATAGTAGGAAGACTACATCCTTAGTTACTGCCTGGTCAAATTATTGTTAAATTATTGTTCTTTAGCTTTTTATAAAAAATAAATAAATAAATAAATAAAATAAATAAACAATTTAAAAAAAAAATCATATAGGCCTTTACAAGCCAAAATAATACATTAATTAATAATAATAAAAAAATTAAAAAATAAATACAATTAAAGATTAAGTCCCATGGATAGTAGGTAGACTACATCCTTAGTTACTGCCTGGTCAAATTATTGTTAAATTATTGTTCTTTAGCTTTTTATTTAAAAAAATCCAATTTTGTACAAAAATAAATAAATAATAAAAAATAAATAAACAATAAAAATGAAAAAATCAAATAGGCCTTTACAAGCCAAAATAATAAGTGAATAAAAAAATAAAAAAAAAGCAATAAAAATAATAATAAAAAAAATTAAATAATTAATTCGGAACTCGAGTGAGGTAGCAGAGTGCGAGAAACTATCATGGGGATTATATGCAATTAGGCCACACCCACAATAGGTTTAAAATTCAAAACAAATGTAGATCTGGGGGACTTTCGAGGACATCCCTATAATAATTATATTCAATATACAGGAACCGACTTTTTTTTTTTTGCTATAATAACTTAAAAATGTTTACAAATGAAATCGAATATCTCATGAGAAACATGACGCCGATTAACATTTGTCCGAAATGTCCCATCAAAAACAAAGTGATGGCCTTTTCTCGATTTAACCCGGAAAAACTGAGCAGATAAATCTTTTTAAAGGCTAACGATTCTAAAAAAACGAGAGCGGCGCCGCTAAAAGAGCCGAGATGCCGTTTGTAACTGTTCAAACGCTCGGCGCATTCGCTCATAAAACCCAGTCAATATCAATATTCGGGAAATACGACACTGTTGTCATTGCTCTTTGAAGCACTTAATCCGATTAGGCAATTAAGTGATGAAATCCGAGCATAATGTGACGACTGCCATCGATGAACAGATAAAAAGGAATCAATGGAGAACGCCGGATTGCGAAATCTATTGTATTTCGTGTCGGCGCACATCAAAGGCGCAGGCAGGCTTCTGTGGAAAGAGGCGAAGAACGGGACACGATAACTGTCACCGAGAGAGAGAGAAAGAAGGAAAGAAAGAGAGAGAGAGAGAGATGGGGTGAGAGAGCGTACCTGTCACAGTGACTGCATTTAAATGGCTTTGCACCCGTGTGCTTCCTGAAGTGCCGGGTTAGCTCATCGCTGCGTGCAAAGCGCCACTCACAGCCTTCCCATGAACACCTGTACGGCTTCTCACCTGCAGACGAGAAAAAAATACAGAAACACCTTCAGGGAAAAGCCAGCAGGAAAACGACGTGAAGAATAGAAGAAAAAGAGCTGATGTCGTCATGTTTAGTTCTAGCATTTACACTCCCACACATAGAGGTTCGGGTCGGATTGCATCATGACTGTGTAAATATTTTTTTTCCCCTTCCTGACGATCAGCAAACAGGATTGGTTTCACTTCAGACAAGTATGAATTTTTTTTTTTTTTTTTAAGAGCGTGAAAAGGAAAGCTCTGGCCACCCGCTTCTCCCATTCAAACGTCTGGCTCTTTCCCATGACGAAACAGTGTTTTGGTAAAACAGGTTTCTTTCCTCCCTCTAGGCCTCTGCCCCCTCTACCCCCCCTTCTCTTGCCTCCCTCCTGCCCGCCCTCCCTAGGGCATAGCCACATTCCAAACAGATTAGGTCACCGTTTAGCCACGCAGTCATGTGAGACAAATATGCCAAGAGAGTCAATGCTCTTTCAGCTGCAGGGGGAAATGGCTGAGTGAACTCACAACATCATTGCACAACTACTAAAGTGGAACTGATAAATGTCACTCGGACGTGAAGTTTCGGTCTCATCCTGATGACGTCCAGCGTGCAAACCCGCGTCTCGACTCACGCGTTAGCGCCAGCCTCCATTACTTCCATAGAGTTGCAAAGGTTTGGTCAAAATTATGGAAACACTGCAGGGGCATTTTGTCTGGAAAATTATTAAGAAAACCAAAACATGAGCCCGTTTGGAATTCCCCCTTCTTGATAAACTGGAAAATACCCAACATCGGTGACACGATCCATTCCCCAGACCCAAACACATCAACGTGAAACGAAGCGTCTTACCTGTATGAGTCCGTTGATGTGCTTTTAAGTGTGAACTTTTCGTGTAAACTTTGCGGCACCCGTTGAAGTGGCACCTGTGGACCCTCCTCCTGCCGTCCGGAGACGCATCACCTCCAGGCAAAGGCAGTTTATCCGAGCCCTTGGCCGTTCCACCGTGCCTGGCTTTACCAGCTACATGCAGTTCAGTGTTTATGGACCCCCACAGCTGAGGGATTCCCGGTTCCTGCAGCGCCTCCGGGGACGACGGCGGCGTAGCGATGATGGACGAGGCCAGGTGTCCCGAGCCGAGAGGGTTTGAGCCGAAGATGTGCGTCGGCGAGAGCTCCTCTGAGCTGTCCGACACCTCGCTGCTGGCGTCGGAGTTCACGCTGCGTGTCTCCGACATCGGGCCGTCCTGAGCGTCCTCTTCCTTGACGTGAACGAGATCGGCGGGCGAGTTCGAGTCCATTTCGGCCTTTTCGCCGTCGCCGCACGCCAAGATCAGTTTGCTCCACAGGTCCTCCTGCGGGTCGAACTTGAGCTCGGATGCCGAGACGTACGGCTCACTCTGCAGGTAGCGCTCCAGCTCCAGACATGTCTGACGTTAGAAGACACAAACTCAGGGTCAGAACAAATTCACAATCTGGTGGTTTAGAACGTTCACTTCCAAGCATTTTAATACATGACTGAGATGAATAAACCAACTTGACACTGCATGACAAACTGTTCACCAACGCCACTTCAAGATCTTCCTGCCCAAGTCAAACGCTACACCTAAATCCAATTATGGGACTCATGGCTTGATTGTTGCCCAAATTTAGCTTTGCTAAAGTGTACAATCGTCAGGCCTCGTTCTGAAAGACTAACATTTACTCTGTGGTAACAGAAGCACAGTGAGTCATACGCTGGTTTTAGAGTCCTTTTAAGGAAGCCGCAGCACTTCCTCCATCTCTGCTTCTGCAGAGTTTCCTCATTCGAGCTGACACGCCATGGATATCCTCCACTTTTACACCACCAGCTATCGCTTTTTAACGTAGACCGCCGATCTGACACAGGGACAATCTGAAACTTTTCACTTCGATGATGCTGATGTTCGTTCAGCAACAAACAAACCGCAGGGAACATCTACACTGGGTTCCTCGATGGTTCTTCGCACGAAATCTGGGGTATGATACAAAGGTTGCGTAGATCTTTACCTTGTTGATAATCTCAGATATAAAAACAAACCAGAAGGTACTGTTTGAAAGTGTAAAAACAGGACAGTTGAAAAAAAAAAACAGGACACACATCACTGTAAACCCAAATCATCTCCAGGAGCAGGTTAAACCTTTGGTTTTGGGTCTGGCATCTTACCAAGAAATGTGCTACACTGGTAGTGGTCCTTTTCTTTTTTTTTTTCTTTCTATCATGCACAGACTGAACCGTTGGCTGCGTACCAAAAACCGCATACTTCCGCCCTATAGTCAAAGTAGTACGCCACCTATTGAGGATATAACAACCGTGCGCGCGCGCGTGTGTGCGTGTGTGTGTGTTTTGGCATGAGCACTGTTAAGTGCGAAAGTATGCAGCTGCTAAGCCGTTACACACACACACAGTTTAAGTTTAGGCTTATTTTCCCTCATCATCGTTCTTATTTCCAACTAAAGATCATTTGCAGAAGGCGCGCGCGCTCCTCACTTCGCTACTAACTGGTGCTGTATGCGTTATTTGTGGCATTGCTTGAGCTCGGAAAACACACACACACACACACACACACACACACACACACACACACACACACACACACCATTCTGCATTTCCATCCTCTTTTAAAAGCAAATGAAAACCATGCTCATCAACCTCCCTGGTTATAATAATAATACTAATAATGATGACGACAATAATAATGAGCTGTGTTTTTTTTTTTTTTTGACAGCTCGCGCCCCTTTGCTGCTCCGGGATCATCTCGTGCGCAGTGCAGGAGCAAGGATGCAACGATTCCGACTCGAGTTCAATTCGTGCAATTCACCCCAAAAACACACGTGGGAGTGTTTGCGTCTATTTCTCGTGTTATTCTGATCAGCGTTGAGGGATCGCGTGCATGCAAGCAAGCAAGCAGGAGGACAGGCGCGCGCGCTCTCTCTCTCGCGCGCACTCGCGCGCGCGCGCACGCAAGTAAGAGGTTTTGTTCGGATCACTTTTTTCTTTCATTTTTTTTGGGAGGTGGGGGAATCGAAAACATAATAATAACAGTTAGGAAAAAAATAAAGTAAAATCATTGAGAAAACGCGTGCACTCGCTACCTCACCTGTTGCCAGTATTCCTCCAGCGACGGCAAGGCTGAGAAATAGCCGGTGTCGTGGACGATCTGCAGCTCCTGGAAAATGCTGCACATGGGCAGAACATCCATGGCCAAAAAGAAAAAAAATCCCGAGCTCTTGAAGAAGACACACACGGAGGAAAAAAAAAAAAAAAAAAGTGAAAATAAACGAAGGGAGAAGATCTGAAGAGATCGCAGGAGACCCTGAAGCTGAGTCTCGTCCGTGCACAGCGCCTGAGATCTCTCACATTGGACGCGTGAAGACGGAGAGCAGTGCGGCGGATGCGTGCGGCTGCGAGGAAGAAGAAGAGCGTCGGCGCTCTCTGTCAAAAAACTTCCCTTATTCAAACCTCGCTGCGTGCTCGCTCGAGCTCCGCCCACGTGAACAGCCCGTGACGGCGCGAGGCTTTTTTTTCTTTTGCCCCAACCCACCACCACGTCCCGCCTCCCCCCCCCTCAAACCACCGCTTTGCCCCGCCCCTCATCACGCGCGCGCCGCCAATCGCACTCCGAGCGCATAATGATATCACCTCGGGCCAATCGCGGCGTCGCCACGAAATCAATTCATAGTCCCGCGGCGCTGATTGGCGCGTTCGAGTGCCCCAGCGTCGTCGCTGATTGGCCGGCTATTTTTAGCCCTTTATATATATGAAAACGCGCAACAAGCGCTCGGCTTTACCACAAGCCCGTGTTTCACCACAGGGAGCGCAGTGCCACTTTGCTGTTCCTTTTTTTTTTTTTTTTTTTTTTTTTTTTTTTTTGACTTTCTTGTCAGAAAATAATTGAAATAACACAAACGCGATTTATTTATTTGTTATGATTTCTTTTGTTTGCATATCACTCAGAACATCCAGTTAAAAATAAATGAATAAATAAAAATGGACTCCTATGTAAACTACTAATCAAGTGGCCCTTTCTATACAAGGCATTCTGGACAGTTTTTAAGACCAAAACAATAAATATATAGGCACGTCACATTTAAACCGGATCATCTCTTTAACTTTAGATAGAAAAGCGAAGTTTCAGAAGCACTTCAGCCGAGTTCTGCCACATCGCCTCTGACTCAACCCGTGGTGACTAAAACTGTGGTTATTTAAGGTCAGCACTCGGAATATGCACATAACAGCTTTGTTAAGAAACTGGTTTCGCTCAAAACTGGTTTCTGGTTTCAGTAAAACAAAATTTCGAATGGCTCTGTACTTCCCATCCAGATTGAGATAGGGTCAATGAGTAGCTACGACCCAAACCCCCCCCAACACACACACACACACACACACACACACACACACACACACACCCCATGAAATGGCTCTTATGGACTTTTGGATTATTAGCCGTTAGATTTTTAACATACTTTAGAGCACTCTCTGACTCTGAGTTTGCACGTTTCACTCGATTTCAGTTTAATGACCAAAAAAAAAAAATTACTTTGTCTAAAAGGAGTTCAGGGCTCAAATTCTATTTAGAAATTTCATTCATCAGACACGTGCAGAACCCCAAGCGTACTTTTTCTACTCTGTGAGGTGATCTGGGTCCGGTTCCAAGTACACTCGCAGAAAGATTTCACGCTGAATCAACCCAAATGCAGGAAGCGGACCAAACATGATGTGTATTTTGGGTTGTGGGTGATGTTTGTAAATGCGAGCTGCTACACTGAGTTGTGAGCTGCAGCTGAGCCTAAGGGCAGAGCAGTATAAGTGCTAAAGGTTCTGTACTAAAAGGAGATAATAAACAGCTGATGAGATACAAACATTTTTTAAACTAGCTTTATTCGCTAAGTTAGCCCTTGAATAAAATGCACCACATGGGTCCACAAGTTATTATATCTTGTTGAAGTAATGCATATTTAGGTCACTTGTACAGTACAAGTGTAGGAGAAATGGGTTTATTCAAAAACCCATGTTTTGAGATTATTAGGTTTGTCTTCAAAGCTAAAATCATGTTTAGAAAACTTGAAGTAATGCCCTTAAGAGAGCATTTGAAAAGTACTTGTGAGAATGGGTCAGCTAGAAGTTATTAGTTTTCAATGAGAAAATGTTCTGTAGGTAAATCTGAACAATGTAGAGTTTGCTTTTCAAGTGTTCTAAGTAAAAATAATACAAAATAAATACATTTTAAAAACTAGAACAGTTCATTCATTGATTAAAACTTTCAGAAAGTAAGTCAGTGTAGCACTTTTTGGCATTGTCCATAGTGGCGAACCCTTCCTGAGTACAATGTAAAAAACCTACATTGCACATTTTGGCATTAAATAACTAGAAAGCTATAAACTGTCTATCCAAAGAACCTTTGAGAAACCCTTGAGACAACAAGTCAGTCCAGCACCCTTAGGGGTTGCATGGTTTTCTGTGGGAACATTTATCATGTTCCCTGCAAAACACTACACTACGCGGTCTGACTTTGAAACGCCCTAAATATTAATAAATAAATAAATAATAACTTATTAGAAAACGTGTGTTGCTTAACATGCAAAATATTCTTGGGAAAGTTTCAAGAGATTGGGTCAATATTTAAGCGCTGTTAGGGTTGTCCTCTTGGTGACGGCCTTCTCTGCTATCCTGTCAGGCCCTATACTATTCAGTTTGCCTTTGAAACATTAGGATAAAAACATTTGGAAAGCTGGGAATGTTCCTGTTCCACAGAACTGGGTGTTCAGCTGTAAGAAAGACAAAATGTGGATTTTATTTGGGTTTCTTGGCATTAGCCTTGTAAGCACTGACAATGTTTCCTGTCACAAAGTTATCTACACTCTATTTAGAAAAGAAATGTGCACATTTTTGTCATTTTTTCTGTAATTAACAACGTGTATGTCAGAGCATTGTGGACTTTGAAGTTAGTGAGCAGCAGCCTACCTATTCAGCACAAGGTAGGCCTACACATGCCTGTGTTGTCTTATCAGCCTGGACCACTGGAAGAACTGCAAATTGGCTGACAGGCTGTGTGTCTAGTCCATGGCAATCAAAGGAAGTCATTTTTACATCCTGTTTTTGAGGACTGTCATTGAGCAGATAGCAGAACAGAAAGTTTTCACTCTTCCTCGCTTAGTCATAGAACTTTTCCAAAAAACCAGATTTGTTTCTAGTGAAAACGCAACAGTTTTTTTTTTTTTTTTTGGTTACGGATAAAAACCGGCAAACATATATTGAACTTTTTACCTACAGAGTTTTGCATTGTGGAACATTGTCACATGGCTTCACATTTTTTTTTTTATCTAGTCTATGAATGTAAGAGCTGACTCCATGGCGCAAAAATAGTTGCAAAATTCTATATGAAGAAACACGTCGCATTGCATAAAGCGTAGGAAGTTCATTTACACAGCAGCCTGTTACTGAGTTAAACAGAGAAGTGACAAACAACAGTTTGAGAACAGAAGTCCATTGTATGCTGTTGCTGTGTAGTCGGGTGCTATCCTCTGGAGAACTGAATCCCCATTGTGGCTCTCAGCTGAGGGCATATTTCTAGGTTGCAGCATCTGATTCAGTCATATGGTGATGTCTTTGGAGCTTCACAGCCTTCAAAGCCATTTCAGAGATTTTTTTCAGTGGCTGCCTGTCTCTATGGAAGTGCTGCAACTGTTCCAAATCGTGTCAAAGGGCAGACATGTCGGACAGTCTCTCCATCTTGCCTCCACTGAAACTGAAAGGGCATTATTGAAGACAGATCCTTAATCTCGTATGTCCCTTTCAGCCTGCCAAGATGTCATTTTTCTCCTTCATTCTGTTTTGGAGGAAACTGGACCCAATTTTGTGGACAGGAATCCGAGCATCTTAATGGCCCGCTTTATATTCACCAATCCGAAATGGCGAGAGTATTCATGCTGTCAGTGACTGAGACTAGACAGAATCACGGCAGGCCTCCGACGTGACCTCTGACACTATGCCCTGTGTTGAATGTGCCCTCTAGTTAGAACTGCAGACAATGTCATGTGACCTCATTATTATGAAAGTCTTACAAGAGACATTTAAAAGATGGGGTTAATGACTTGAGTCACGATTTTTTGTAGTTGTAATATTTCTTCTCGCATTCCAATCGGCTGTCCATAAAATATTAGTGTCTGAGGGACGTCTTGCTCTGCAATATGGGAAAAAATGATTGATGTGGACCAACAGCATCCAGCCGATCAGGACTGGGAGTTTCTAATAGATTAAGTAAAACTTCTGCTCTTGCAAAACAGTAGGTGCTAAGGCACTGTTTACATGTGTAAGGGGACTGATTTCTGAGGTAATATTAAAGATACTTAAAGGACAACAGAATGGAGGAGCAAAACCTTTGAATCCTGAGGGATTGAGGGCTTAAGACAGCAAAAATGAGCTTTTTCCATGAAGTGTATTCAGCTGCAGGGGAGGTGGTAGTTCAGTGGTTTAGGCTCTGAGGTACTGATTGGACGTTCAGAAGTTCGATCCTCGGGTATCGCCAAGATGCCACTCTTGGGGCCCCTGAGCAAGGCCCTTAACCCTTAGTTCTCATGGGGTGCTGTATCCTGGCTGACACTGTGCTCTGACCCCAGCTTCCGAACACCAAGAGTTAATTTTACTGTGTTGTAGGTCTTACTTTGATGTAGTTTGAGCATAAGTTTAAAAAGTGTTTCTATACAAAGTATCTATTTCTTCTCACTCGAGAAAATGTAGATAAAAAACATCTAAAATCTACCAAGATCTATTGGGTAAAAAAGCCTATTCACCTGATATGGACATGATACTTAAAAATTTGTTCTGTTTTTGGTAGCAGTTAATTTCACATCCTCTTTAAATTTTATTTTAAATAGAGTTCATTTGGATGAACTTTAACCCCGAAAAGAAATCCACAATTCTTAGAAGCGTGAGCTAATAGAATTCAAGTGAAATGGCTAAGAACTGCTGGTTTTACTGTTTCACTGTGGAATGAATGCTATTTTGCTTCTCATTCAGCAAGTTTTTTTTAAGTTTTTTTGGTAACCACAAATGAACCACAAAAACTTTTATTCCTGTGTCTTCGAAATATTTATTATATCATATTTTGAGAATTGTATTTATTCTATTTTAGTTGAGGTACTCTGAGAGTCCTGCACCAATTTAAAGATTAACTGTCCTTGGTGAGGGCCAAGTAAGGAAATTGATCATTCCTCAGATCTTTGCATAGCCAGCTTGTGTAAGGAAAAGGGTAAAATGCCAGGCTCTGGCTCTCTTCATGTTTTTCAAATAGCTTTGGCTTAAGTACCACGTTCAACCTCGCTAAGCAGGTGCTCATGAGTAATGGACAGGGAAAATACCCTTGAAACCAAAAGCTTGGCCATTTCTGGGGTTTTCTGGTGAAGCCACTGGGTTTCAGCTGCTCCAGCATGGAGTTTAATGTAAAAGAAACACAGTTTCTAAACAACCGAGTTTTCAAACTTTCCACACAGAAAACATATAATCTGTTTAGCTCAAGATAGAGCATTTCCAGAGGACGGGCCAAGTGCCGCCACGTCTCTTCTGACTCAAACACAATGACCTAATCTGTGGTCAGTTAAGGTCAGCATTTGGAATATGCACACAACAGCACTTTAAACAGCTTGACTTCGGCCAAAACGGAGTCCCAGAAGACTTGCTGTTTCCTAACTGCGCTACATAAAAGTTCTGATCTCCTGGCTCAGATCACATCTCATCTACCTCATGTTCATTCACTTTTTCATCTACAGGAACTGTTTTATTTTGGTCAGGGACAGAGTGGATCCAGAACACAGAGTGTGAAACAAGCATACACATGGTTTTCTTTCTACCATTCATGGCAGTCTTTACCTTACGCTTGCTTGTTTTATTTAGTATTTTATATACAACTTGGTCCCAATTCCCACACACCAATAAATAATATGATAGCTACCATCCATGGAGCATGAGGGCTAACACATGCTTATTCTGAGAGGAGGTTAGCAAATCACCTCCAAACTGCTGCTCAGGCTTCATTTTCTGAGAAAATCACTATTTACCCTCCTCCACCATACATTACTCTGGGACTGACAATCGAGGGAGGGAGGATGCCATTCCTCCTACGCAGAAAACATGACCATTACCAACTTTTGCTCTTTACTTCCAGCCCACAGCTTTAGTGACATTTGTATTCAAACTTCCACTGTCCTGATGATCACCCAAACAAGTGTTTTTTATAGAACAACTATCTCAGGAACCATATTGGTTTTGATCAGTGGTGGATGAAGTACACAAACCTTACTTGAGTTAAAGTAGAAATACACTCTAAAATATTATTTCAGTGAAAGTAAAAGTATTTGCCCTTGAAATGTACTTAAGCATCCAAAGTATTATGATTTATTATAGCTATAATGTTCCTATTATAATTTTTGTCAGCAATTTTTGCTTTATCAACTCAGTTTATGTGAAAAGACTCTAATTTTACTCTCAACTCACCGATCTATTAATATAATGATATTAAATATTTAAACAATGAATGATATCTATTACAATTATTATGAGCCCAAAACCGACTACAAAAAAAAATAAATGCCACAGGTGTTGTGACGAGTTCGAGTCAGGAGTTTCTCCATCATTTACTTCTCTCAAAATGTTCTGCTTGCTGTTGAACTGATGCTGAACTGTATGTTTGTGATAAGTAGAAACCACCAAGCGCCAATCGAAATGAGTTTAAAACTGAGCGTGTGCTCAACACTGATTGGTGGATTGCTGCATGTTTAAATTTTCATCCTCATAAATTAAAAAGAAAGACTGTTTTTGCAAAATGTAGTTGAGTAAAAAGTCACATATTTGACTTTAAAATGTAGAATGAAAGTTGAATGGAAATAGATCAGTAAAATACAGATACGAGAAATATCTACTTAAGTACAGTAACGAATTACATTTACTTCTCGTTACTGTCCACCACTGGTTTTGATATAAATAGATGTTTCCATAGCATATCCTAAAACCTTCTAATGATGTAAATGGGCAAGTTTAGTGGTCAACCACCAATATCATGGTAGTTTATTTAAAATTATAGGAATGTCATGAGCTCCTTTAAACAAAACTTAACAATTTATTTTTCCATTTCTCTCACTTTATGCCGAGCTAACGGCTTATCCAGACGGACACGAACCGACAAGATTCGTCTGAAGAGCTGAGCCATGGACAACTCTTAGCGTCTTTATCTCTCTCACCCACAGCCCAAACTTTATCACCATTATGCATCCCTCGCCACACAGTAGCCACAGGAAAGAGCAATTATTCGCAGGGCCCATTTTAATGCATCACTGTCAGAGCAATCAGTAAGTTGTTGTAGCCTTTTTTTTTCTTTCCTCCTTATCCTCCTTAAGTGATAGGACTGCATGGGAGCCCATTTATCCTGCAAGTACTCATCCGTTGATGTGTGCCCAAACAATTACGGGCTGTTCTTCTGCAGGAAGAGGTTTTCTCGAGTCTTTGCGTGGGGTCAGGGAATGGGCAAAAACTGGGGCCTATATGCAAATATACTGATTAGCCTTAAAACAGCTCAGAGACACAGCAGGCCAAGCATTGCCAATTAAATTTGCTGGAGTGAGGACCCATGCAAAAATGGCTGTGTTTAATTGAATCTGGACAAGTGCCGAAAAAAGTTAATTATACTTTCATTGTCCCTGAAGTAACATTGATATCATCACTGTTTTTTTTTTCCCCTGTAAAATTCTAATGAACAGATATGAGTTTAGCTATACAGTGCACTGGTGTGTGTGTGTGTGTGTGTGTGTGTGTGTGTGTGTGTGTGTGTGTGTGTTTCCCAAAGCTTCACTGTAATCACAGTGCAGTATTTATCAAAGACTCTCACCAGACCCATAGTGCACAATGACTTCTTATGTACTGTACCACTGGAAATAAAAAGTACAAAATCCTATATATTTCACAAAATAATCCTTAAACAAACAATTCATTCTGCTGCATACAAAAAAAAAAAATATAATAAAAAAGACGCACAGCTATTTATGAAAGCCTTGGACCATTGCAGAAGCTTAAAGCAAAATTTAAATAAATGAGTTGATTGGAAATCAATAGAGTGACATCAATCTTTCTCAGTGAAAGAGAAGAAGAAGGAGAAGGGGGGGGGGGGGGGGGGGTCGATATTCATTCTAATGCAACATATAAATAAGGATCATTTCAGCGGTGGTGTCGAAGCGTCACATAACCGATCGTGACCTGCAGCCTGCCAACGGATTCGCTCAGCGGTTATTGAAACGAGGCCTTAGCTGAGATAAGGTTACTGATAGAAACCATTTGTTTAGCATGTTATTGTTTTCAGAGTCATTGTTTTTAAAAAAATAAGCCTAAAAAAAACATAGAATGGTGACAGAATGGTTCAGCAAGAGTGTGTGTAAAGTGGCTGGTTAAAAAAAAATCCTCTATCGCTTTCATGGCATCGCAAAACGGCCTGTTTGATGAAAAACACACACACACACACACACACACACACACACACACACACACACACACACACACACACACACACACACACACACACACACACAAACTCCAGCAAAGAAACAGCACAGTTTAATTCCCTTAAGAGATTTGTCTGGCAAAGTAGAATCACAAACACTTACACTCCAAACACACACACAATCGGCAGTGAATCCTGGTTATTTCTTTAAAAAGGATGGCGATAAGAGGCTTTGATGCTGAATAAAGCGTACAGATCGTATGTGTGTCTGACGGTAGGGGGTCATTCGTGAAAAAAAAAGAAAGTGATGCTAGTAGTAGATCTTAAATGTAGTGGAAAATCTAGAGGACAGCTGAATGGTCATTGCTTCATGCAGCGCAGACTGTTTAGTGGCAAGCTGCTGTTTTGTTTTTTTCCCCCACTGCGATTTGATGAGCTTAAGGGTGCTGCGTTTTATTCCAGGACCAGGAATTTGAAGCATTTTATTATTTTCAGCGGCACTCTGTGGGAACTAACCCTTTTCCTCCCACCCTGTCAATTAGGGGGGTATTTTTAAACTGTGGTGTAAACAAATGCATAAGCCCTGAATTAAGGACTGGGTCAGTATGATGATTTTTTTTGTACCATCCAGGGTGGATGCTGTTTATCAGGTTACCCGGACTATGAATGCACCACGAAATGAGTTGTTTCACCAAAGCAGCTCTACATATTTGCACTGAAACCTGCTGCATTGGAATTAAACACATATAACTACATTCCATTGGAAAAACAATTGGCTTTAAATTGAAAGAATATATACCTTTTTTTTTTTTTTTTTTTTTTTTTTTTTTTTTTTTTTTTTTTTTCTGGTGGTCTAGTGGTTAAGATGCAGCGCTCCCACCGCTGCGACCCGGGTTCGATTCCCGGTCAGGGAACCATCCCCAGCCACTCTTAGTGCCGGTCCCAAGCCCGGATAAATTGGGGAGGGTTGCGTTAGGAAGGGCATCCAGCGTAAAACATGTGCCAAATCAAACGTGCGGAGGATCCGCTGTGGCGACCCCCTTTATATTCCTTGTTTTTTTTTTGTGGCCTGGGTGTAGTGCTTCAGTTTCCTGAGGTTCAGTGCATGTTAAAGCGCTTGAGCTTGGCTTCATCAGCTATACGTTCTTCATCACTGGATTAATCATTTAGACTAATTTGATTTGTTGAAGATTTGATACATTTTGTTTCTTCTTCTTCTTCTTTCGGCTGCTCCCATTAGGGGTCGCCACAGCGGATCATCCGTCTCCATACCACCCTGTCCTCTACATCTGCCTGTTTCACATCCAACTACCTGCATGTCTTCCCTCACCACATCTATGAACCTCCTTCTTGGCCCTCCTCTTTTCTTCCTTCCTGGTGGCTCCATCCTCAGCATTCTCCTACCGATATACCCCATGTCCCTCCTCTGCACATGTCCAAACCATCTCAATCTCACCTCCCTCACCTTGTCTCCAAAACGTCCTACATGCACTGTCCCTTAAATAAACTCGTTTCTAATCCTGTCCATCCTCATCACTCCCAAAGAAAACCTCAACATCTTAAATGTTTGTTTCTTTTTTAATGCCTGTAATTGTGCAGTACTTTTAGTATATACATTATCTAGAGAAACTATCTTATTTAGGCAACTGAGAGCTTGGAGGTTTAAGGGCCTTGCTTAGGGGGCCCCGCAGTGGCATCTTGGTTCTCCTGGGATTTGAAATCACAACCTTCTTACCCAACGTATTAACTGCTAGCTCCCACTTCTCATTCCATTTGCACTAAATGGTACACATTTTGAATGGTACAATTTTAATTTACAGTGAATTTACACTGGCTGGACCAAAAAACATCCAAGTATGTTCTGTTGGAGATCTACAGCAAGCTCAAACCATACTCTTTTTGAGCTCTCAAGAAAGCTACAGTAACTCAAATAGGTGCTCTTTACAAACAAAATGAGCTGAAAAGTATGTCAGAAGGAATAGCATGGTGTACCTGGAGGCAGATGGTTTACAGCTGGTGAAGATCACATCGGGTTCCTCTGTTGTCAGCCAGGAACCGGAATTCCATGCCTCAGCAGACACAGTTTCACACTGTTTCAAATCTTTACCTCTCCACTGTCAGTGAGGATGTGCGTGATGTTTGGTTAAGCAGCTGCAACCTCATTATACTCTCTAATGTGTGCAAATTGTGCGTATATTTTACTAAACGGTATATTTAATTTACCATTTTTTTTTTTTTCATTTCTGCTTTTTAATGAAGTAAAGTGATTATGATTTGAACAAGCACCTTAGAGCTCAGGTGGTTTCCTAATTCTTGCTATTGGATTTGTCTATAGACATTTTTAGTGATAGTGTTAGCATCGTGATGTGAAGCAATACCATTGTAATCAACAACATACCCATTATTTCTTTAGGTAATTTTATTTAAAATGAAGACTGCACTTGATCAACTTCATGCATTTGACAGACTCCCTTATCCAGACCGACTCACATTGATCTCATTTATACAGCTGACCAGTTGAGGGTTAAGGAATTTGCTCAGGTTTGAAGAATTGAACTCACAAGATTCTCATCATAAGTCCAACTTCTTAACCAATCAGCTACCACCTACCGAAATTACTGGCACAACTATAAATCTAGCAAATTACACAACAATGAATTAAACTGCAACTGCTCAAAACAATTTAAACTCTTAACAGCACCCATTAACACATGACCATCCTTTATTTTCTCAGGCAATTCAGATTTCAAGTTTGTTTACACAATCGAATTACCAGTCAGTACACTGGACTGTGACACATCTTTTAATCTTGAATTTGTTCAACCACATACAAAAAAAAAAAGAGGGACAAAGTTAAACAGCAGTATTTTATAGACGTGGAGTGATGATGCACATAGTGACATTTCACAATGCAAATAATTGTTACCTTTTACAAACTTTCCTGTCATTGTCTGAAAAAGACAATAAGGCTTGTGTAGGATAATTATGGGGTATTATGAAAACACTATCTATCTATCTATCTATCTATCTATCTATCTATCTATCTATCTATCTATCTATCTATCTATCTATCTATCTATCTATCTATCTATCTATCTATCTACATTTAGTAATCAATTAAATTGGCACAAATTAAATTGATAAAAAATTTTTTATAAGAAAAACGTAATTAAATTGTTTGAATTTGTAATTTAGAATTATCTAAAGACACGATCTATTTAAATGTTTCACTTATTTCAGCATACTTCAACATTCCTTTCATTCTTAGTTCATTTACTCCCTCGATATGCGGAATTGTCAGTGTTTTCTTCGTTTTAAGAGAATTTCTTGAAGCTGGACATAAAACACTAAAGAATATGTAGATTCAGCATGTGTATGTTCAGCATTAGCCACTAGCCACTCACTGGATAAGAGTTTTTAAAACAAATCTTATTTCTGGTACAGAGCGGGTAGCCACAGTGACACTGCGCTAACTCTCGTTTCTTTTTATATACCCCTGGCATTGATGTGTATGTGTTCAAGTTTAATTATAATTTAAATAATGTTCAAAGCGTGAGGCAGGGACTAAACAAACTTGCCATCTGCCACTTAATACGTTCTTAAAGAAGAACTCAGATTTGAACAATGTTCTACATGTAAAAGGTATTGCATTTGGTACACGTGTACCAAACCATGTACTATTACACCCCTAATGATACATCAACAAGCCACTGGTTGGAGCAGAAAAATAAAGTTATACAACCAAAGGTTCTTGTCAAAACAAAAAAATGAATTTTTGAATTACCGTTTCTTAGTTTTTCAGTTCCAGACCAGAGCTAAATGTTCACGATGAAAAGACAACTATTGGGAAGATAGTGTTAACAGAAAAACACCGTTGAAGTGAGCATCAGTTTACTGTATTTATCTGTTTAAGTGCACAAAGTACAGGCATCACTTTATGTGTTCCGGGGTAAGATCCTTATTTTGAGTACAAATCAGCAGTCAGATCCCACACAGAAGCTAACCAGGAGGGAAGCAGGCCAAAGCCTAGGAGCTCCACATCTCGTCTGCGCTGTAGAATCAGCTTTTTTTTTTTTTCCCACCCACAAATCGCTCTAGCCTGAAAAAAGGTCTCACTTTTCCCTCCAACACACTATGCTTTGTGATAAAGGAAGCAGACCTGAGAGGAAAGAAACAGCATATGGCGCTCTGCATGATATTCGCCTTAACAGAACTATTTCAGGAATTACACCTTTTCTTTTTTTTTTTTTTTTTTTATCTATGAGTGTTTACACTATGAACATGGTCCAGAAGATTAAAAATGGCTTTTTTAATAACTCATTGTAGGCAAGAAATGAGTTTATATGGACGCTTAGAACATTGAAGGACAGATTAGAAGCAATGTTCATTCCTCCAGAATTTGTTTAGGTCCCAGGTTTTAGAGTGATGATATTTTACCATGTACCTATAGCTTTGGTTTTTGTCCTTAACATCAGTCGCTACTTATATTCACCTGTTCTGGGTTTGATCCATGAATAGTGTGATTCTTACCCTTCTGTGCTCACAATAGGAAGCAAAAAGCTGATTGTGCTGCTTGTTGTCAGTCACTTTGAGCCTGGTAAACGTTTTACTGTTGTCTCTTATTGGTATGTACCAGCCGAAATGTACAGCTTGCAAACATTTGTCTGATGTTTTATAAAAACAGGCTTCACATTAACATTGCTAACAAATGAACAGCACCGAAATCATAATTATTTACACATACTTTTGTCTGTGGAGGTCTCTATATATAAGGCAATGCCTTCTCTGCTCTCGTATACTTAATCAGAATCATTCACTTAATATATTTTATTTATTTTTGTCCATGAATTTGTATTATATTATACCCAAAGGTCTAGTTTCTTTATTTCAAAACACACTATTTGCCTGTTATTTCAAATCCACAGGAAAACCAGAATGCAAAAAATGCACAAAAATGCAGATCATTTTATAACATTGATGCTCAGCTAAAAATGATGTACGTAGGTGGTGCAGCTGTGGCTGCAGTGAAAGGAGACTTGTTGAATTGTGTTTATTAGGTTTCTAAAGCCGTCGTGTCATTGGTGTCTAATGCCATGGTATTGAGAGGTGGACTGATTCAGGTAGGACACCACTGAAGGCCTAGGTGTGAAATGCAAAGACATTAATTTATATTTATATTATTCAATTAGTTAAACACAAACATAAAACTTACTATTTGCAGATAGCAGCTAACATTAATTGTATAAGCTGGAACATTTTCTAGACCTCTAAATTTAATTAAGAACAGATAAGAGCTTCACTTCATTTTCCGTTGTGTGTTTTTCAATTTCGATTTCTCAGTCGTTGTCTTTGACGTTATGGATGTAACATCGCTGTTAAATAAGATTCAGCAGATGTCCAATCCACGTATTGTTTCGCTTGGTGTAGTAACAGGACTTAGCACTTAACATTATGCTGGATGGATGTACACACTGAGCTAGAAACAAATCAGTTTTATATGATTGTTTTTCTTTTTAAAATATAAAAATAAGTAAGTATAAATAAATAAATATATAAATTCATTTTTCTAACAGCAAGCTATTATATGGATAGCTAAGATACATTTATTTGCTTTCCCCGCTTAATTATTTCGAGTAATACATTTATTGCTTATTTTAATTATTCTTCAAAAAGAAGATTTAACCCTTTTTATCCCCAGTCCCATTTATACCCAGTCATGACTGCATTATGTTCCTCCCCATCTCAATTTCTTTCTAAACCACTATTTAGTCACTATTTTATAAAATGACACCTAATGACATGGATAAAATGTAGTTAAGGGCCTTGTAAGCAAAGGCAAACAACCCGTGACAGAACTCATTGGAAGCAGACACATAAACAGAGTTGTCACATCCAATCACGCTCCTTCTGCCTCATTAGCCCATGACCTTTATTAGCCTATTATCTGATTCTATAAATCTAACACAATGACACGCATTCATTTTATCTCACTAATGTACTGCCTTCGTGTCATTTTTGGAAGTGGGAAACCGGGCAAATTAATAATTCAGTCACCATAGCAACATTTCTCCTGTTTCCCTGAAGTGAAACTGAATTAGAATGAGATTTTCAGAGGCAGTTGAATTTGTAACAACAGTCATTTAACCAATCTCAGGACGAGGCTCAAACAAGCCTCTATCTTTACCTTGAGAGACCCTTTGTCATGGTTACACAATAAACAAAAAGGGTTCATCCGGTGCTAAAGAAAAGCCCTACGTTTGCATCACAAGGTCTGTTAATCAGCAGATCTTTGCTTTGAGTAATTGTGACTAGCAGTGAATTACACCCAGGATCAGGCTCCACTCATATTTAAGAAGTGTTTAATATCTAATCTTAAAATAACAGACAGCCGGGTTTGTTAGAGTTCCAGAAAGCATCTGTCTGAAAAGGTATCCAAATTTGAACGAGAGACGCACACACACACACACATCAAATATTTAATCATGATTAATCGCATGATTGACATTAATTAACTCCTGATTTATTGCAATTTAATCACACATTTGTATCTTACATTAGTACTTTTCCAGTTTTTAATACTCTAATCAGCATGGGCTTGAACAAATATGAATTCTTTACCCAAATGTATGTTCATTATTAGTAAAATCAAACTCAACACAGAGCATGAAGACAAAATACATAATAACATAATAAATGTTTATTTTTTTTATGAAAATGGTCAAACAGAAATGCATAATATTTGTGCCATTAAAATAAATTCTGTTATATATATATATGTGTGTGTGTGTATGTGTGTGTGTGTGTGTGTGTGTGTGTGTGTGTGTGTGTGTGTGTGTGTATATCAGCCACAGAGGTGTTAATAAAGTCAGGTACTGATGTTGGTGAGATGAGGGGGTCTGGGGTGCAATCAGTGTTCACATTCATCCCAGAGGTGTTAACTAGGGTTCAGATCAGAGCTCTAAAGCAGGTCCCTCAAGATTTTCCTTCCGAACCATGTAAACCATATCTTCATGGAGTCCACGTTGTGCAGGACAGGTTTGTGTTTACAAGTTCAAGTAAACACAATATTTTATTTTACTGCACCCAAAGACGTCCTGAACAATTGTGTTCTTCCAGCTTTTTGGAGAAGAACCATATATGGCAAGAAAGGTCAGCTGTCCCAAAACCTTTGTCCATGTATATATATATATATATATATATATATATATATATATATATATATATATATATATATATATATATATATATATATATATATATATGGAGTAGATAGCTAGATAGATGGATGGATAGATAGATAGATAGATAGATAGATAGATAGATAGATAGATAGATAGATAGATAGATAGATAGATAGATAGATAGATAGATAGATAGATAGATGTTTTTTTTAAAAAAAGAACAAGATTGATAAAAAAAGAAAATGGTAATGTAAAATGGTCACGTCTACCTGTAGTGTCTGCCATTAACACCACCAACACCAGTAAATTGTACTGTTTGTGTTTGAAATGTAAAACACCCACATATGGCACACCCACTCACCCACACACACACACACACACACACACACACACACACACACACACACACACACACACACACACACACACACACACACACAGACTAAGTAACCATGTCCCGGCCCTATAGTGTAACAAGCATGGACTTTGCACTATGATATCATACTTTCAAGCGATGTATCATCCCTCATTTCCGTGTTACCGTGTCATGTCATCTCTTACCAAATGATCAACTGAAATACATATGCTTTGTGTCCTGGTTCTGCCATGATCTCATTTTTCATGACTATAAACCATTGTAATTATGACCCAGCCCAGTCTGTACACACACTCATATGTACAGTACACACAGCAGGCTTCAGGTTCAGGTACAATCCCTGAGTCACTCCTTGTCTGAACGTACTGTCTGAGTGTTTATCTGTAGTGAAATGTTTTCTAGTCTAATATGAGCGTTTGCAGAGGCTTGGCACAGATACACAGCCAGTTAAGCACATGACGGAGTCGTTGAAGCAGCTGCCAAACCGCGACCATGCACCATTACACCACTGTACGAGGCCATATATTTAATCTATAGCACTCATAAAGACACTAGCCAGCGTAAAAGGGGTGGATTAGATTGTTTATAAAAATCACCCTTAATAGTTACCACTTAATAAAACGACTTTATGTTAACGCCTTTCACTTGTCAAAGGCCTTAGGATGTTTCAATAAAGCATATTTATGGATTTGATTGAGATTAAAGGAGCAGTTTGCAATTTTTAGAGCTTCCTGCTACCTTCAGGTGAATTGCAATAGGCAGATAAAATAAATGGCGAGTCTTTTCTCCTTCCCAAAAGCTACTTTCCTCATTTCTCTGTTTAACACATGTTTGGATGCTTAGTGAGTTATCTTCGAAGAAAAGCGGGCAAAGCTGAGCGGCTTAGTGAGTACTAATAATAATACTGTTCAAACCAATACAATACAAACTAACAGCTAAAACTAAACATGTCATTTTTTCACTCAAAATGTCAATATGTTATGCACACAAAAATATGTGGACATCTGTCTATCATACAAATTTGTTCTTTTTGACCACCCCTTTACATTAGAATTGGGATGGGGGTAGGGGATTTGTAATCATTAGTGAGATCAGACACTCATGTTAGATGACGAAGTCTGGGGTTCAATCAGTATTTAAGTTTATCCCAAAAAGATTTATGAGGGTTAAGGTGGTCAGGGCTCTGTGCAGGACCTTCAGGTTCTACTACTATAACCTTAACACAACACGCCTTCATGGAGCTCGCTTTGTCTATAGAAGCATTTTCAGGCTGGAACAGGTTTGATCCTCTTTACCACTGAAGGGAAATTAGAATGCCACATTATACAAAGACACTCTATACAATTGTGTACTCCCAACTTTGTGAGAACAGTTTGGGAAACAACCACACACACACACACACACACACACACACACACACACACACACACACACACACACACACACACACACACACAATAGTAATATATAAAAAGTAAAAGTGTGCCTTTAAACTTTCACTTGATTAAAATACAAAAGTATTTGCCTTCAAATGTACTAAAGTATCCAAAGTACTATAAATTATTATGGCTATAATGTTTCTATGATCATTTTTATCCCAAGACTCTTTGCGTAATCAACTCAGTTTTTGTGAAAAGACTTGAATCGTACTCTTCTCTATCCATAATTTTTAAGCTATTAATGATATTAATGAGTCAGACACTTATTGATATCTATTACAATTATCATGAGCCCAAAACCTTCTTTTCAACTACTTAAAAAAAGAAATAAATCACACAAATAAGTTTGAGTCAGGAGTTTCTCTAAATGTTCTGCTTGCTGTTGAACCAATGCTGTGTTAGTGATAAGTAGATTCCACCAAGAGCCAATCAAAACAACTTTAAAACAGAGCATGTGCTCGACCCTGAATGGTGACTTGCTGCGTGTTTGACCAGTTATGTTTTCATAATTCATAAATAAAAAGCAACGATTGATTTCACAAAATGTAGTGGATTGAAAAGTATTCGGTAAAGTGCAGATTACGAATTACATTTACTTCGTTACTCTTCACCACTGATATTATGTTTGCTTGTTATTACAGCAGACACATGAAAATGTTCTGTTCTGAGAATAGACAAACACATATAATCCTTTATTTTCACCATTTGGTCTTTTCCCATTTCCCTCCCTTGATCTTTCTCTTCTGTATTACACAACAGCTACCATCCACATGCTTCCTCCAAGACACGTGGAGCCAGCCATCTACATCTACCAAGCTTCTGCTCATGGTGTGTCACAAGGCAGGGTAACACACTTAACAGAAAATGCTATCAGCCCTCTTCTGCATACATGAACTTACAGATACCCAGTTGGCTAGTGTCACTCTAATTGACAGGATAATGAGCCAACTTTTTGGCCACTCTTGGCTGTAGCATCACTGGGATTCAATTTCACAGTCTCTCGGGTTTTCGATGTGAACTTTGACCCGTAAAGTCAGAAGCCTTGTTTTTTTCATAAGCCAATAGAAAACGCATAAGATTGTGAATTGTTTGTCCATGAATAAGAACAATAATCGAAATAAAAATAACGGAGCAGCCACTAATTAATTAGCAGTGATCTCATTAAACTTCTGCCTCACGGTTTCTTGACATATGTCTAGAAAGAAATATCCACAAATGTGGTAAACTACTGTTTATTTTTCTCTCTGTGCATGCTAGGATTTTCTTGTTAGCAATATTGGCACCTCTGCTAATGAGTTGCCTTGTATGAAAAAGGGGCAAAGTGGAGCAGCAATGTTCCAGCTAGGGTCACAAGCTAATATTCAGACCAGGAATACAGCGACAGAAAGCAGGACTGAAAAATAAATAGCCAGATCCATTGCTTTTAGATATATCAGACTGTAAATTTTTTGCATTTACAGTATGTGCTTTTTATTATTCCAAGCTGCACTCTTATTGGTTATTCCTTAAAGATGTGTCGAGTTTATATTGTTTCCGACAGTGCGTATAAACGGATTTTGATATTTTTAGTCAAGTTTTGTAACATTTCACTCTGGGATTAGACTGGAAAATGTAATAAATCGTGCAATTCAGGAATTCATTTTCAAACTATATCCTTAGAACAGCTATGGGATTACAATATGGCATAAAGATTGAAAAAAATCCTTCTATATATTGTTGGATACCTTAAACAAGAAGAAGTGAGGGTATTTGTGTAGTATTTGCCCCTGTGCTTATCCACATTCTGAGTGTGTGTTTGTGTGTGTGTGTGTGTGTGTGTGTGTGTGTGTGTGTGTGTGTGCGTGTAGTGAGTAAGCACCTTTGCTCAGCTGAAAATGACTCACTCAGATCTTGTGACCTGGCCTGAAGTAGCGAGAGAGCCCTCTGCCTCACATTCTTTAGGAAATGAATGATGCTGCAATCAAAACTCGGCTGGAAGTAGAGGGAGGGGGTTGTGGAGGGTAGGGGTAGTTTGAAGCATTTTTGACGGATAAAGGTGAGCTCGGTTTATAAAATCCTTTTCTACATTACCATGAAAATATATTGCGTAGCTCATATTTCATTTCCAGTTTATGTAATTTTTTTGTCTTTAAGGGTCTGGCCAGGACTTCTGCATAGCTCTAAAGTATTTACAAAGCCACACCAAAGGACAACATGTCCCTGAGTGATATTTGGCATTTGACAAGGTGTAATGATGTGTTGGTAAAACAGACTGGAAATAAGTACTATGAGGTAATAGTTAAAATGTAAAAGGAGAGTGAATTGATGGATGTAGATATAAATATGGGAGAAAGGGGGTATATTTGAATAAACTGTTTGGTTTAGCAGCCTATTACTGTAATTGGATAATATGACGTAAATCAATCTGGTACGATTATAAACTGTGGTTTCTTTTGATTGTCAATCCTGTTCACAGACTTATTAAGCTGCCATGTTAAATCCACTCCAGAGGACAAAACAAAAAAGCCCAATACAGGGATTTATTCAAAAACCTTCTCTACAACAAGAGTACACATGCCTCAAACTAAATAAGGCTTTGTTGTTTTGCTATGAAAAATTGCTTATATCCAAGGGATTTTGTGAAAATCTCAAATATGGATGATATCACAGGTGCCAACAGCTATGGTTTAGCAGTAGTAGCAGATCCTCCAAATGATAATAAAAGTTGGCTTACAGAAATATCAGTTAAGCGTTCATTTCATTTTGTCTTTAGCTCGATGTGCTTGATATGTGAATTTACACACTCCGGTTTGGTTAGCCAATAAAAAACATGAAGGTGTGTGATTGGGCTATTTTGTTTGAAAAAAAAAATGACCAAAATGGGATGTGGTGGCTCAGTGGTAAAGATATTGGACAGCATATGATTGTGAGTTCAAATCCCAGCACCACCAAGCTGACACTAGTGGGCCCCTGGGCAACTGCTCTGTTGTATAAATGCGATAACTGTACATTGTTTTGGATAGGGTTGTCTGCCCAATGCTGGTAACGTAAAGCAAAAAACAAATGTGGTGCTTATTTTAAGTAGCAAATAAAAATGTCCCAGAATTACGATGGCTTGATTTTTTTTTATCTTACAATGACGATAGAAATACAACTGCAATACGATACTATAAAAATACGATAAAAAAACGATACAAGAAAAATATTAAAAGTTTGGCGAGGCAGGAAAATGCAGTTGCGTAAGCTCCGCCGTACACTAGTGAATTGCCGGCAGTATGGTACCGTACATTTAAACAGTAGGGTACTGTAAATTGCTCAGTTTTGCTACATAATGTACTGTAAATTTGTTAAATTATTAAAAATAAGACTCCTGGGTAGGTTAGACCAGGTCTCGACTTTCGATAATTCCAATGGGGTCATTGAAGAACATGTCCATTGTCCAAGTCAGGGAGTACCTGTATATGAAAAACATAAAAAGGGAATGAGAAAATGATAATGGTAGCGTTATGAGAAAGTACACTTTGCCACGGTCTCACCTCAGTTCCCTTTAGAGTGTAAATACTGTATACCTAATTTATTTCTTTCTTTGCAGAAACACAATTTATCTATAAAACCTGCACATCCCAGGCAGAGGGCAGAGAGTTGAAGATGGTCGCCTATACCCGTGGGAGCATCTAGGCCTGCGGTTCATACCACACGGGCCACATGAAAGCAGAGTATGTCCACACACTTTCGTCCCTGCTCACCTCAGTCATTTGGCCACTAATGGATACCGACTCGACAGACTTCCTCGGGGGATTAAAAAAAAGAGAGACAGAAGGCACAGTGAACACCAAACTCCATTTCCCCACAAGGTCCGGAAGTTCGGCTGGAAAACAACAACAAGCTTGACAACACCACAAATCATGGCTGACAGCAAGTTACCCAGGTGGGTTTTAATTGTGATCACATGCTGGTTGGAAATCTCTGCAGTCGACCGGGATGACTTCAGGGTTACTGAAAATATCAGAAGAGTATTCGGGCTGTGTGCTCAAGTTAAATGTCATGGCTTCCGGAATGGTGTTCTGCAGGCCCCAGACATTCTAAGGTAAGAAATAAACCTGCATGAATGTGCTGAGTTTCTCTGATGAATATTGTAACAAGTAGGTCATTTGTTTGATAAATGTAACCTCTAAAAATATTTCTTCCTTGACATTCTCTCTTACTATAACAGTGACCTTTTTGCGCTTGTCTTACACTCCTAAATCTGTCATCCACATGCAACTGTCACACGAATCTTTTACTGAGCTGTGTAGGCTATAGTAAACTTCTTTCTCACTATGGAATTATGGGAATAGAGAGTGTTATATAAGGCAGTAGTGCTGGGTTGAGCAGTAAATGAAATGAAGGCCATGGCAGACTCTTTTAGCTTAGGCGTGACAGCTCTTGACCAACTTAATTAGCGGTCCATGACGAGTTGCGGCACACAGATCTCTGGGAATTTCTGAATGGAGGTGTGAACTGTGGGTTGGTAGACTTTGGAGGGAGCATTTTGGGAAACCTTACATCCACTCATGTTATCAACTAGTGACGCCGTACATGTTCAATGCAGGAAAGGATTTCGCCCTGGGTCAGAACAGCTGAAACATTCTTGGCATTGCCATCCCGATAAATCCCCCGCGTTTAACAATGTCCCCAGCTCATCCAAACACGGGTAGGCCACATTCCTTAACTGGCACAAAAGGGGCCCTATATTTGAGCACTCAGTGCCACCCACAGTGGCGCGACAACAATTCACACCCGCAAAAGAGCAGTGAGTCGCCTTGCTTAGCACTCACACAGTTGTGCAATGGAATGGTAGTAATTACAGACCACAGCTTGGCAAATTCCCTACCTCTCTCTCTGTTATTCTCTCTGTCTGTTTCACTCCTCATTTCTGCTGGGTTGCTTATAAACGCTCAGTCAACTCAAGCCTTCGGAAGCAAGATACACTCCACAACATTTCTGACAACCCAGATTTTTTTAGAACGGTATATTCCCAACCCAATTACAGTGGCTTTGTGAATGTAAAGTAATTAACCACAGTACTGCACCACTACACTCATTCCAAATGACCCCCAAACTGGCCATTTTCAGCCATTCCCAAGGTTAGATAAATGCCATAGCCCACCGTGCAGTTGAAACCTGACAACAGGGTGCTGTAATTACCGCTGTCCTTGATATTTAATGTGGAATGAGTAGAGTAACCTTTAGTGTTTGCCTGCGAGATCCCCCTCCTCCTCTTTCTCCTCTTGCTGGCTCTCTACAGGCCAGTCGGAAAACAAGTGGCTCACTTCGGAGAGAAATGTGAAGTGTGTTTGCGTGTTAAGTGCTGCCCTGGGACCCGGCCGAAGTGTGTGCATTCTTACACGTACAAAATGGATGCATGTCCATGCTGCCTGTCTTGGTGAGGGCATTGCAGATACGCCGTGGTCGATCTGAAGCAAACCGGAGACTATGTCTGCATTACAGTCACGTGAAGGTGATCTTGCCCTACAGCCAAATGAATTAAACATTTATGTTCTTATCTCTTTTGAAATTATTACTACTGGAGTCCATGCATTCATCCTGGTGATTGCTAGGATCTGTACTCTAACACTGTGTTTTTGCCAGTAAAATTCAAAGGCACTCAATTGTAATCTGCAAAATGTGGAGGGTTGGGTTTGAATATTAAACACGTGCACAAAACCACTTGTGATCTTGTGAATGGCAGCGTAAATGCAGACACAGTAAGAGACCACAAGGCTGAACTGTAATCCAGTGACCAGTGCCAAATTACCACCTGCATCAATTCCATTTAAAAGCACTGTTCTACACAATGCCAGTGTAATGGCAATAACAATACTTGGCAAAAGCACTGGTGCTGTTCTAAATAGATGGAAGGTAAAAAAATATTACTATTATGTTTGGACTAACTCATTCTGATTACTCCTCGTTCCAATTGCTATCCAGGTTAAGACCCAGACTCTGACAGTGATTCTGAAAACTATATTTAAACTGATAGGTATTCTGAATCATATACTTTCATGACTACTTCTAATTCTAATACTTTAGTATAACACTAATACAAGTATACTACACTAGATTCATATATTTATTATAATATTGATTGCTATACTTCAATGCAATTTACATTCATTTGTGTATATATATATATATATATATATATATATATATATATATATATATATATATATATATATATATATATATATATATAAACAATGGACATTGTCCCTAAGTAGCTTTACATAGATAAAGCATTTATAAAGTTGAAATGTATAAGTTTAATGACTATGTCTGTTCCACCAACCAGGAATACAATTCTGACATTATAACATTATGACCAGTGAAGTGAATAAGACTAATTATCTCTTCATCATGGCACCTGTTAGTGGGTGAGAAATATTAAGCAACAAGTAAATATTTTGTCTTCAAAATGACGTGTGAGAAGCAGGAAAAATGGGCGAGTGTAAGGATTTGAGTAAGTTTCACTAGAGCCAAGTTGTGATATCTAGACGACTGGGTCAGAAAATCTCCAAAACTGCATCTCTTGTGGGATGTTCCTGGTCTGCAAAGTTCAGTATCTATGTAAAGTGGTCCAAGGAAGGAACCCTGTGACAGGGTCATGGGTGTCCAAGGTTTATTGATGCATGTGGGGAGCAAAGGCTGGTCTGTGTGATGCGATCCTCCTGTAGCTCAATTGCTGAACAAGTTAATGCTGTTGATATCAGGAATGTTTTGATAGCAAAAGAAGAGACCAACACAATATTAGGCAGAGGGTCATAATGTTATGCCTGATCGGTGTATGTTTATCCTTATGAGCGATGCCAGTGGTGGCCGTGGCAATGAACAACTTCCTAAAATGTTTTAAAGAAATCTTTAGTGGAACTAAATTCAAAAAGGATCCCATCCTCCTCTGAGTGCCACAGAATGTTTATTAATAATTGTTCTATCATGTGAAGGTGTACTGTTCAGTCATGGATGCTTAAATGTAAAACTGTTCATGCAAAACGGGATCATGCGACCCTAGGCCATTGTTGATATTAATTACAGTCCAACTCCATCCTCAAAGTTCTTGAGCTGCTCAGTAACTTCATGGAACTTTAGGATGTTCATGTGGAACCATCCTCAACTGCACAAAGTGTCTCCAGTTGAAGAGAACTCTGTCCAGAGGTAGGACATTGAGTGATACTGATCATCACAATGATACTGATTCTTTATTAATATACTCATTCTGATTAGTGCACTCATTCATTCTCATATGCTGATTACTATATTTATTTTATTGCCAATCTCATGTTGATAATGTTTACTATACTAATTAATTGATTGTGATACTAATTGCTATACAATTTCTGATTGAAATACTAATTTGTGATGATTATACCATTTTTATTGCTACTCTTTCTAAAGCTTTTTCAAATTTCAATTTTAATTTCAAATACTTTCATGTCGCACTATAAGTATCATATTTACATTTACAGCATTTGACACTCTTATCCAGAGTGACTTACATTTTCATTTTTTATACAATTTAGCAGTTTAGTGTTAAGGGCCTTGCTCAAGGACTCAACAGTGGCAGCTTGGCAGTGCGGGAGCTTGAACCCCTGACCTTCTAACCAGGAACCCAAATCCTTAAACACTGAGCTTCCACATCCTATTGTATCTGCATGACATCACATGGGCATTAACTAGTGACAAATGCAAAATCTTTATCTGTATTATCATGTTATCTATGTAAATCTGCTTTAGGACAATGTCTATTATTAAAAGTGCTTTTCAAATAAAAATAAACTGAATTAAATAGAAATTTCAAAACTCCAGCAGCATAGACATGTGAAGGCAAAATGCTCAGTACAATGGGGAGAGTTATTTGATATGTAAGTGTAATGTAGTGATGTTGTTACGTGACTTCACTGATCCCGTCCGCTCAGGAAAATAGACTGAAAAAGACTGTAGAGACACAAAGGAGTGTCTAATTACACGCTTTGCACAGACAACAAAGCATCACATCACATTTCTTCAGGAAATGTCAAATTCTAGTTTTATGATATGGATAATAACCTGATTAATCTGATTACTGTACTCATTCTCAAGTTCCAGCGCTTCTGGCGGGAAACGGTACAAAGCCTATAGCCGTGAAACCTGCATGCTAAACTGGCTAGCCCTCTAATCTGGCTAATGTCATGACAAACAAACTAATCGCAGTTGCATGTTGGCAGATCACTGAGAACATAACAATGTAAATATGGTTCTTCGAAATATATCTAAACATTGAAATGTATCTAAACGTGACACTTGGGAGCTACTGTAGTCACGTATGATTAGCTGATTAACACGCTAGCTGTTATTGTTTGCGAAATTATCCTTATTTTGTTTAACTGAGAGCTGTATGGGTCCATATTCATTCTGCATCCATTTGAATTACTCCCAATACTGTTTAATGTAGGAGAAATAAAACTGAATGAATTGTTCACTGTGGGGAAAAATATAATTTTAAACGCTGATAGATTTGCTTGTGAATTGACAACAAACTCGAAAAGAAAAACACATAGCCTGATGTTGTATGTTGTATTCTAATAATGAGCATTCCTGCATGAAAAAGGAAAAGTAGAGCTAAAAATAGAGTCAAAACACACTATTCTTAGCGGTCCCTATTCCGAGAAAATGCTTTCTCACCTATAACAAAAGAATGCAAG
Source organism: Silurus aristotelis (assembly GCF_946808225.1). Classification (NCBI taxonomy): domain Eukaryota; kingdom Metazoa; phylum Chordata; class Actinopteri; order Siluriformes; family Siluridae; genus Silurus; species Silurus aristotelis. The sequence continues at coordinate 8,069,557 of NC_139574.1, forward strand.
GAACGCACTGACAAGCTGTCAGAGTTGCATTAAAACCGTTTGTTCTGCTGAGAAGTACGGTTTAATTACAACACATTTATCTTCCACTCACTGCAAGTGCAAACTTACAGTTTTTTTTACCCTAATGGAGAAAAAAGTTACAAATGTACTGTGAGACTTTTGTTCAGGATTAAACAATTCAGATATACTGTACACTACATGGGCAAAAGTTTGTGGACACCTGAGCATAAGATTGCCATGTGCTTTTCAATATATACAATATTCCACATTTAGTCCCGATTTGCTTTTATAATTCCCTCCACTCTTCTGGGAAGATGTTCCACTAGATTTCTAAGTGTGCTTGTAGAGATTTGTGTGGGATTCCTTCAGAGGTGAGGGGGTTTTGGGGTGCAGTCAGCGTTCACATTCACCAAAAGTGTTTAATAGAACATGGAAAGCATATCTTCATGGAGCTGGCTTTGTGCACAGGGGCAGTGTCATGCTGGAACAGGTTTCTGTCTCCTAGCTCCTATTAAGTCACTAAGTCTTTAGTTTAAACATACCGAATAACAAGAATAACCAGGAATTAGAAATTAATGAGCAAAGGTAATGCTGCTAATGGTTTATCATAGACTTTAAGAAGTGTGAATGCCATAATCTGTTTATCATTTAAAGCATTGAACCGTCATTTTTAGAGATGCTTCTGAATTAAATCCAATACTAATCCTGACATTTAAAATGAGGCTAAAGGTGTGGAGATGTTCTTGGGCCATCAGAAAGTTTTTTCGAGCAGTACATTAGTCAACAAATATTATTTTTGTATTACCTGGGCAGGCAGCAGAGAAGCAGCTTAGGCAAAGTGATGCAACAAATGAGCTATCTATGTCCAGGAGCGAATTAAGCTTCTGCCACGACATGCCAAGAGTTTATAGCATTACAGAGCTGCTTTCTAGAGCAAACAGCTGTGAATACGGCAAAAGATCATGAATGTGAAGAATGAGCTTTAGATAGATCACCTATGACAGATTTGTCTTCTCGCTCAACATGCCGTAGCCGAGGTGTTTACACTGTGCTGTTTTCTTTGCGCCATCAATGGACAAAGAAATGCGAGTAAGAGAGACGTCGAGATGGTGAGACAGATTAAGAGAGAGAGAGAGAGAGAGAGAGAGAGAGAGAGAGAGAGAGACTGAGGCCTCTGCATTTTTCTCATGCCTGGGAGACCTCGCTGTCATTCTTGACTGTAAACACACAAACCGACACTTAACAAAACCAAATAGGCATGTCTTATCTTTCTAACACACCCACCCACACACACACACACACATGCACTGTGTGACCAGGTAGCCCTAACACCAGGAGCGTGTCTTGGAGGGGCCTTGACTAGCAGGAGGGCTGTGCGTCACAGATCTACTGTATAATCATAGCCAGGTATGTGTCAGTGTTCAAAGTGTGTGTCTAAGCATGTCGGGGGGGGGGGGGGGGGTATGCATTACTACCACACAGATACATTTACTGACACTACATGAAGGGACCAAAAGTGGGGGTAGAGGGTGTGTTCTAGCTTAGGGGTTAAATCCCTGAGGTAGTATTCCAAAAAAAACACAATTTACACAAATGTAGTCGATCAGCCAAGACCTGCTCGGTATCTAAACAGGTAATGGAATTCTGTCTCACTTTCAGAGGAACATATTTTGAGTCCATTTGCTACAAGACACCATTACACAGCCAGATAATATTCATTATTTAAATAAATATAAAATCTGATACTGTTCATTGTTTTTCACATCTGTTTACTGTTTTAATGTTTTATATTTTAAATTTAATTCTGTTCATCATTGGAAGGGTGTGAGTTCAAATACAAGATATGCACAAGATATATATATATATATATATATATATATATATATATATATATATATATATATATATATATATATATATATATATATATATATATATATGAGAGACAGCTGATTCAGCAAAAAAATGCTGGGGGACAGTGTTATGATATACACGAGCTCCATGATCAGTTTGCCACTTTTCCGAGATAGCATTAATATTGAGATTTTTTTTATTACATTTATAAATAATTTAAAATTGGGTGGGGCAAGGTGCTTTAAAAAAATGTTACTTTTTTTATATACAGAATTTTTTTTTTTTATTACAAATACTGGAAACTGTTTTTATAAAAATATAGTAGTATATAGTACATATAATAAAATGTTTATAAATATTTTTTGTATTATTAGCATTATACAGTATTTGTGCTATGCATACATTTCCATTATTTTTCCGCTTTTTCATTTTTCCTTCGTTATTTTTTATTCTATTTTTACTTTTTCAATATGTATATTGTAATAATTATTTTAATAATTTTTTTATTTTATTTTTTATCTTATTTTATCTCCATTGTATACTTGTTTTATTTGATTAATTTCCCCTCTGAACCTATAGAGGTTATTTTGCCCTATGTATTATAAATCTGTTCAATAATAATCAATACATATACAATTATTTATTTCATTATTTAAAATGACATAAAAACTGCATGTCATTGCCGAATGTTTGAACTGTGAGTTGTGCTTAAGAGCTTTTGTCCTCAGATGACACATTAAAGAAATTCGAGCTGCTTAGCGTCTTTATTTTCACTTTGTGCTGTATGTTTAACTGTACAGTGACTGCGTGTAGAATGTGACTGCTATGCTTCTTACTGTATTGTTCTCAGTTTCGTCATAGCTGCATGTTCCTGATTCTGAAAAGATGCTAAGATGCTAATGAATCTGACTATTAAAACACGTCCCACCGCTAGCCAGATGTGAGGAGTGTTTTTTTTGCAGGAAGCAAAATTCAAAAAGCACGTTCTATAATTACAGCTTTCTGGAGCGTTGTGCCAGCATGAAGCGCATACACACCAAGTCAATATCTTTTGTTTTATAGTGCTAAAAATAAGCACCAGCAACCCAGACACAACATCCTGAATAAGTGTGATTTTCAGTGATTCCACTGAACGTCTGGATGTGTCAAACAAAGTGTCACCTGTCCCTCAAATGGAAAATGTATCGATATAAAACATGTCCATGTCATGTTATTTTCCTCCCAAGTTCTTCCCCCAATGTGTCTACACTATAGGCTCTATTGAAAGTAAAGCTGACTGTCCTCTGAGGGACCTCGATACAGATCAGTTAGATTGTTCATGTTCATCTTTTGCTATTGTTCATGGACATGTGAGCGCCAGAACGGGGCTTTTTTCGGCTGTCAGCGATAAACTTTTAACCTCAGCATTTCCCCCTAAAGCTGAACAAGTTTCACTGCTCCGTATCTGAACATGGCGTTCAAAGATGTCGTCTATCGTCGTCTTGCCAGCTGCGCTGTGCCAATCTGCAGTGTTTACTCTCACAAGACGCTTTCACATCCAGGGAATAGAGTCCAATTAAAATGACAAATTGGAGAAAATGAGTCTTGGTCAAATGGTGATATCTAAATTGGACTCCCAAGGAAATTTTTTTTTTACTTTTTCTCTCCTCCCCTCCTCCTCCTTCTCTTTCTCCTTTCCCTTTCTTTTCAGATGAATCGTATTTTTGCATTCAGAAGACTTCACAGACTTTTTGTTTGCAGCGGTGCTACCATCTTTCCATGATGATGAGCTCATAGATATTCTAGTTTGCATGTTTGGAGGATTATTTGCTATTCCTGGCATTCGAGATCACGAATACCAGAGCTGCCATTGCTTCTTTACATGCTTGTGACTCTGTGCTGAAAAAATACAGCTCAGGACTATATTGAGGAGCGGTGTGATATGCGAGTGTCAGGTTCGCATCGAGTCCTCAGAGGAGTGACACAAAGAGTAAGAGAGAGACCTGTGCTGTTTTGTACGCAATATTCGTTATCGTCTCATCGGTGATTCTTGCTGCAGGCAGCCACCGTACATGTTCATAAGCTCGGATCATATCCGTGCTTTGATGGGAGATCATTAGCGCCGGGTCATGACTGATGTTCTAGCAGTCTCCTTGCTCTTTCTCTCGCTCTTATCTGCTCTACTGATACACTTTTTTTTTTTTTGCTTCATGCTTCTTTTTTTTTTCTTTTTTTTTTTTTTACCACCGTGATAAAACATCAGCGGGTGACAGGAAGAGAGGAGTGATGAGGTGATTGCCAGTTGCCACTTCATTCAACTGAATTTTAATTCCCACCATCATCTGGTACTCGACAAAAAAAAGAAAAAGAAAGAAAAGAAAAAAAAAAGGCATGCTTTGTAAATGACTTTAGTCCAGGAAGCACAGAGAGGGATTTTGAGACGAAAGATGCTGTGGCAGATATTTTAGAACAAATCACCTGGACAGAGAGCTGCCGGCTCTTTAATGGAAATCCATATTCATCTCGGTCCTTATTCCTCCCATGGGCCGAGGATCGCAGCTCTCCAGGCCTCCATATCATCTTATCCTCTGCCTCTTTCTCGCTCAAATCTCAGCTTTCTCATCTCATATAGCATGCTCCCTTATTTCCAGATAACGCCTTCGCATTATATTGCATCGCCATGGGGACTCCTCCAAGCGTAAAAGCATGGGAACTATTATTAATCACAGAATCACAGAGTAGCGGTCTGACCGTATGTAGATCGGCCCGCTGCGTATGATTTTCATATGTACCGCACTGATCACGAGCTTCGCTGTCAGGTTTTTGAGTAATGGATGCCATCCTGGATATTTAATCTGACCGGAGTCTGTTTCAGCGTCATGAAGGTTAAGCAGTGCACGTTAATGTGATCACCACTTACCGTAGGAACGGCTCGGTTTTCTCTAGCGATGCGAAAAACATTCGGATCGCTTCAACCTCCAGAATATGGTTTCGTGATTTCGTTTCTCGCTCTTATAGCATTAGTTTAATGATATTAGCTTAACCCGCTAAACTCCTGGGACCTGTTGGCAGAACCAGACTCTCCATAAATCTCCTCACGCTCAAACTATGTTTTTCGTTTATTTCCATTGCGAATGCGTAGTTTTGTAATTGTAAAAGTAAGAAATAATACATGTAGAACAATGTGTTAGAAAATATTTTGTGATGGAGGTTGCTGGTATAAATTTAAAGGTACTTGTCACATGTACATTAGCCCCTGGAGCACAGAGGGTTAAGGGAAAGGCCTGAAAAAGACCCAAGAGTGAAAGCTTGAGAATACTGGTGCTTGAACCCACAGCCTTCCAATCAGTAACCCAGAGCTTTATTCTGAATCATTCTGAAGTAGTTTGTAATGTGTTTTATTCCTCTAGTACCACAGCAAATTGGCAACAGTTTTATATACCGTATTTTACGGACTATAAGCCGCTACTTTTTTCCCACGCTTTGAACCCCGCGTCTCAAACAACGAAGCGGCAAATTTATGAATTTTTCCTGGGTTTTTCCCGGTTTCACAAACTTCAAGCCAAAAAACTGAACCCCATAACATTAGTCCAATGAAATTTCCCAACGGAAACGAAAAAAACGGACTTCACCTGTGATCTGAGCTGCACGGCATCAGGAGAAAAGCTTCACCGATGGTGATTTTTAAATGCACGACGATACCAAAAGAAAAACTCCAGAGAGAAATAGTTGTGAAAGGAAGGAGGAAGACAGTGAACAATGACTTTCTTGGTAGGCTACTGTTTAGATACAAGCCGTGTAACAGACACTGTCTTTCATTAAAGCCTGTGTAAAGTTCATTAGTTTCAATGTAGACATTTACGGCTTATTTATTAAAGATTAAAATCTTTGTCAAATTCAGTGGGTGTGGCTTATATATGGGTGCGCTTTATAGTCCGGAAATTACGGTATTTAAACAGCATGCATTACTTTCCTCTATTCTCAGTTACAGAGGAGAAAAAGGATAAGACTCCAAATTCAATTTAATTCAATTCAACATAACTTTACTTTACAATATCTTATTGTACTATAATATAAATTCAATGTATTAGGTGTATTAAATGTAATACTCTTTAAATGTCTAAAATGTAATCAAATGTAAAATGTACTTTACATTTCATTTGTTTATTTAATTTAATATTTAATGTAATAGATTTTTGCATAGTTTATTTACATTTACATTTGTCTTTATTATGTCCTGTATTTTTTAAGCTTTATAACACAAAGTTTTCTTGTTGATAATTATCTGCATAATAGAATGTATAACAATTATTTGTGAGTTTTAAGCTGAAGCATAAGACTACATATGTATCTGAGGTGTTTTTTTTAGACATCTGAAGCAGTCATGTGACCCAAAACCAAAATGGTGAACCACATTGTACTTTAATTATTGTGCTGATATCCATTTAGATAGTGTTGTTAAAGATTGATGTCTCTTTGTACGACCTTCATTTATATATTTTTCCAGGGGACAGAATGTTCACTCGCAATTCAAAGAGAAAGTAAATAAACTTCTTATAAAATGACGCAGGCCGAAGCGTTGTAGGTTTTTATGTTGTGCAGTATGGGGGTATGTAAGCATTTTTAGAAGTTTGATGTGGATCAGAAATTTTGGCAAAAGTTTGTAAATGACAGTGTTGACAGAGCACAGTTTTCAGGTCTATCCAGATTCATGTCGACTTAGATTTTGGATGGTGGTGTATGTATGTATGTATGTATGTATGTATGTATGTATGTATGTATGTATGTATAAAACCTCAACCCCACCCTCCCCCCAGCAACACACCAAACACCTCAACTCTTCCATGGCCTGGTACTGGGTCATGACCTGATGGTTGAAGAGCTCTAATTAAATGACCTGTTACTATAGAAACTATAGTGTATTAGAAAATGAGCATTAATATCCCACACATTCCCATACCATCCCATTATTTCCCTTCTGGCCAAAACTACTATTATGGCTGAAAATATAAATAAAATAAAACCAATTAGATTTGTGAATTCAGCAGCACTGTGTTCTAAAACTGTAATGACAACGTAAATAAAAACTGTAAATGCGAAGGGTTAATTACTTTATATTTGAATTATATTTGGAAATGTGTTTCAAAATGGACAAGGTATTAAATAAATATAATTCCCATGAATAAAATATTTTTTTTTTCTCCATGTTTCTGATTTGTTTACTGTGTCCTATTTAAAAGGGCATCCTCTTTGTGCTGCAGAAGGAGAATATTAGGAACCAGGCTACACACATGATGTCTCACAAGATAGCCGAAGTGAATTATTACAGCATGAATGATCTTATTTATTAAATCTCCTCGGCCGGAGTCGGACGCGAGCCAACTGTTGCTGCTTCAGCTGCGATGTGTAACCAGGCCGATCCGGGCGAATGGCTGCAGCTTCAGAGAATCCAGATAAAACTTGACTTCAGAGTGAGAGAGAGAAGAAAAAATATATTATAAGCACAGGGGTAATATCACTCTCTTTGAGGCATTGCGAATTTCCTCTTTTCCTTTACATCAGGAGCTCTATTTGGAAAGAAATGTTAGGGGAGTTAAGTCGGCTCCACATTGGGTTGATATTTGGCCCGGTTTTGCTGTCACAGGCACAATCAAAAATCATAAAGGATGATCTTCAGGAGTTGAGATGGTGGTCTCATGACATATGATATGATCAGTGATGGATGAAGTAGACAGTTCCAGTACTTGAGTGAAAGTACAAATCCTCTAATCAAATATGACTCCAGTGAAAGTAATAGAAACATTTTTACATTTCTGCTGGAGTAAAATTTCTCTTTATTTTTTATATAAAAATCTTTATTTATATATAATTATTAGTACATGCACTATACTTTTATAATTTAGAAGGTGACCAATAATTTGTGAGCAATATTTGATATGTAGATTGATTTCTTTCAGTTCTCTCCGCTGCTGCTACCTGAATATGACGTATCGAGGTGTGTCCGGAGAGTCACATAGAATACAGATTAAAATGACAGAGCTGGACAAAGATACATCAACATGTATTTTAAAATTAAATACCAAATACCTTTTAAGTGTATTAAAATAAACTGCAAAATACAGCAGCCACACCATGTATCAAAATAAAATACCGTATTTTTTATTTTAAAATACAAATAAATTATTTTAAAAGGGAGCATGAACTTTCATCGCAAACCTTCTATAAATTGGCCTATTTGATCTGTTGTATTCCTTCATTATCACATTGACTCAGTGAACAATGTTTGATAGCAACAGCTTTTCTAAGGCAGAGTCACGCAATAAATCTGAAACATACAACCAGTTAACAGATCAAATATTCACATACATAATCCCTGTGATCTCCCAGGTGAAGGTTAGTTTTAAATTAACCAACAGTTTAATGTTTAACAGTTTGTAAATGACTCATAATTGGATCCTAATTTAGACTAATTTAGACCTAATTTAGTTACTTGGTGTTTGGTAACGAAGAGCTTCTTCACATAGGGGACTCAATTACAAACACGTCATTCATAAGAAGGCGACTGATGGCCCCTGTATTCATAACAACTAGTTTCAAACTAATTAATGATGTGATTGTTAATCATAAATATAATAATATAGTACCGTCATTTCCGGACTATAAAGCGCACCCAAATATAAGCCGCACCCACTGAATTTGACAATTTTTTTAATTTTTACCATAGATAAGCCGCACCTGTCTATAAGTGTCTATAACTGAAACTAATGAACTTTACACCGGCTTTAACGAAAGACACTAAATGCAATATGCTGCGCTTCTTTTAGAAGCATAGCGGTATTTTGGGAATAGCCTGTCACTGCATTACTGCGTGTGTTCAAGACTGAGGAATATGTCCTTATTATTTTCTGATGCTCATTTCTAAGTTTCTTTGACTAACCCGTAACGCTGTTGCCAAGAAAAATAAAAAAGCACGAGTTTTGGAAACCTGTCTGTGCTTATATGATTTCTGTTGCAACTGGAGTTAGTGAGCTCTCCTTTCACCCAGACTCAACGCGTTACAACGGCTTGTATCTAAACATTAGTCTAGCAAGAAAGTCATTTTTTACTGTCTTCCTCCTTCCTTTCACAACTATTTCTCTCGGGAGTTTATCTTTTGTGCGTTTAAAAAAAAATTTTTTCGTTTCCGTTTGGAAATGTCATTGGTCTGATGTTATGGGGTTCAGTTTTTTGGCTTGAAGTTTGTAAAACCGGGAAAAACACAGGAAAAATTCATAAATTAGCTGCTTCGTTGTTTAAACCACGGGGTTCAAAACGTGGGAAAAAAGTAGCGGCTTATAGTCCGGAAAATACGGTATATGTCAAGCAGTCATTCATGCTACCTCAGTTAGAGCACAATATTCAGCAATCAAATATTTATTCATCAATCATTGGACACCTATTCGAGAGCTAGCAGCCTGTTATTTTTTTACCTGCACCACCTTTTTCCATATGTATAAATTTTTTTATTCTGATCTCAACAAATTTGGGCAAAATACTGAGTATTTTAAACCCACAAAAACAAAACAAACACTAAAGTATTTTGATACAACCTTATCTAATACAAATGACAAAATACAATTTTATATTTGAAATACATGCGTCATAAATACTGCCCATCCCCACTAGTTTTATTTAATCTTTTTTTTATTTTCCCCCCTTTTTTTTGCACTGCAATGGCCTGTTTGTGAAAAGGCTGTGCGTTAAAAGTCAGAAGGCACTTAAGTAAATTGTTGGCTGTCTGTCTGAACCAAAGAAATAAAAAAATCTCTAACATAATAATTTGCACAGCATAATATTGTTTTCATTGAATTGAATCATATTTCAACTGCATTGTAATGGGGTGAATCGTATCGTAGATGCTTTAATCTTTAATCTATTGTTGCACATCCCCACTCCATACACACTCTTACCAGAACCAAAGCAAATTTAATTCCTTTAAAGATATACAGATACTTAAAAATTGTACCTAAGTACAGTAACAAAGTAAAACCACAACCTTGCTCTCCTTCATGGAATGTGGTGCACTTACTGGCAGTCTAAATAGTGCAGCTGTGACCAAAAAGAGTCGAGGACTGTGAGCACCACCACAATCCACCTATAGGAGAATAATTGAATGATTACACAAAGCTACAGCTACAAACATAGAGAGGCGCACAAAAATATGCTGGGATTGTAAGACAAAGATCGATTTGTTGGCAATAGAGACAGAATGTCTCTAAAACATCTCATCAATTATATCAGGATAAGACGACAAGCGATGGGGGGAAAAAAACATGGAAAGAAATGCAGGATGAATTACAGCTTCCAGGTGTATAGCTGGGTAATTAGCATGCAAATGCTGTGTTTGTTTATTATTGTGAGTTTATTTATTATTATGACAACATAAAACTATATTTACGATTTCTAGTTGAACAGCTACAAGCCTGTGTTGCACTGCCACACTCTCAGTATGCCAGGATATAGACTTCATTCTTTAAACTGAACTGAAGGACTTATGTTGTTGGGTAGTCTGTTCCAGAATTCTGACTGGGCTCATCTTGTATAGTGTAACAAGTTATAATAATAATATCAATATTGATAATAATCGCAGAGAATTGCACATTGCAAATTTGGCTTATTAAAAAAACAATTAGTCTTTTGACTAGTATTAGTCATTAAATGATCATCATATAAAATTTTTTTGATTTATTAGTAGACTACAGTCTAGAATTTCAATGACGCATCACTAACGTTAATGACTTGGTCTATATTAGCAACATGGCTTCTATTCTCACAGCATAAAAAATGCACTTGATCCAACACATCCTATTGACATCAAATTCTTCTTGAAGTGTTACTTATACTTACCATAAACAGTACGACATGCGATGAAATGTTTTAAATGATGTTTCCTTGACATAAAATGGACTAAAATCTTTTAAAATGCGAGCTTCTTTGGAACAATGTCAATTGTTAAAGCTGAATTGAAAAAAAAAAAAAAAAAAAAAAGGTTATTACATTGAAGAAAGAAAATAGAACAATAGTACAATATGTAATTAAATAGAATATAATTTACAATAAAAGTAGAAAACGTATTATAAAAATGAATATAGAATATTGAGTAAACATACTAAAAGCCTAACCTAATCTATGGACAAAAAGTATTGGGACATCTGACTTTTTCATCCATGTGTGGTTATTTTCCAAACTGTTACCATAAAGCTGGAACACATAATTTCATAGGATGTCTATAGATGCAGTAGTATTCAATTTCTCTTCACTTGGAGATTCAAACATGTTTCAGCATGACAATGCCGCCTTGCAGAAAGCCAGCACCATGAAGATATGGTTTATGGTTGGAGTGGAGATCTTGTGTGACATGCTATAGACTTGCATATAGGTGTACCTGCTATACACCTTAAGATTAAACACCAACAGAACACCTTTGGGAATGTGACCGCTGACTGCACTCCAGGCCTCCTCACCTCACTTACATTACTACCTGAATTTACTAACACCCTTGTGGCTGAATGAGCACAAATCACCCTCAAGCACACTCTAAAATCTAGTGAAACATCTTTCCAGAAGAGTGGGGGTTATTGAAACGGGAAACGGTTGCTAAATGTGGAATTGGATGTTCAAAAAGTATATACAAATCCTAAAGTCAGATGTCCCCAGACTTATAATGAGATAGATATATTGTTATGTATTGTTTTGAATATTTTTGTTTTATTTTGTGTTATTGATTAGATTTTATTGATATCTAACAGCTAATTCTGCATGTGATTTCACATAGCCAGAAGATACCGCTTGAAATTGTAATGGACAATATGTGTGTGATGTAGAATGTACTGTAGGTTATCGTATCACACTACCTTATAATGTTAAATACAAATCAAATAATGCCTTTAATAATGTTTTTGGTCCAATTTGATGATTTGAAGGATACACTGACCTAGCATTCATCTGCTCTACTTACAGCGCTCTATAAGTCAATTCTTTATTTTGTCTATTAAAAATTTGCTCATGGTCTGCAATTAACATCTCCTTCAATGTCCTTCATTAACTTTAAAAGGATAAAATTATAAATCAATGAGTGTCAATAGTGTTATATTTATGTATATTATATTTCCTCAAATAGCATTCAGTAGCAGGCTTGCGATGATAGATGGAATCTCGATCCTGTCATCAATCAGGATGGCTTTTAAGCTGAACGATTTCAATAACGTTTCTAGCTTAAGCTTACCAAAAAATATGTTTTGTTGTAATATTTCTTTTGTTTAAGCCTATTTAGTGATGTTTTACCAACATTTATAGTCTGTATTGTCTGTCAAAACATCTTTCTCTGAGGCATTTTTGCACCCTGTGTCCGAGCTCACCAGCATAGATAAAGCGGCAAATGATTTTGCTTGCAAGATATAGATGTGAAATCAACACATAGTTTATATAATTCCAATTACATTTATAATGTGCTTTTTTACAAGGCTTTATTTTTTTTACAGCCCCACCTTTATATTTAGAAACATTCCTTACTATCATAACAACTCATTTAATAGCCTATTGCTAAATATTAGAGACGACAGCCTACTGATAACCATCTTACTTCATTATTTTACTGTAATAACAGAACCTGAACATGACATAGCATGTTTGGTCACAACCCTTTAAAGTTTTTTTGTTCCTGAGTGTTTGTTTTTTTGGATGTTAGAGCCCGAAACCTGAATTTCAGTATGACATATTTGGATTATGATAACTGGCAGATAAAAATAGGCCAAGTAGTACAATTATTAAGTTCCCTTTCAGGAACTCGAACTACATCATCAACGCTTTGGGAATACTTCCATGCTCTAAATCACGAGTGTAATCTGTCACAAAGCAAGTGTTCACAGTTTGTGTGTAGCTTGACTGGAATTGGAGCATGCTCAGTCGGCTCTCGAGGAAGCCGACTGCTCTCATTGTGGCCGCATGTCTATGCGGACCCTCCGCTCCCGCAGAACGCTTTGCAAGAAAGGCGCTCTCACTCATCGTGGCTCTGGCCCCAATTCCACCTCTAAGGAGGGGGAGGAAAAGCATGCTAACGAACCTGCAGACACTCTCTCTCTCACAGCCATCCTGTTCGAGGAGCTTTTGGAGGTGCTGACCCATGCTGTCGTCCGTCAAACAAGCTGGACGAGTGTTTCTGCTACCTAAGTTACTGTTTATTTTTTCCGGACCCTCCAGTGGTTCAGGGACAGAGGTTTATCCCGGAAGGGCAACCTACTCAGTGCACAATTAAGGTCATGCGGCGAACACTACAAGCCTTAGATGTGTGGAGAGAACTCGGGTTTCTGTCTCATGGCCCGCACTTTCTACCAGACCTGAGAAGCCACCATGTGCTGATCCATATAGACAACAAATCCGTGGTGTCCTACATCAACCATCAGGGGGCCTGCAATCTTAACCCCTATACAGACTGGCATGCCAGATCCACCTGTGGGCCCAAAGAAAGCTGCTCTCCGTTAGGGGAGCATATATCCAAGGGTGCCTAAACCAGGGAGCAGATGCCATTTCAAGTAAAGGGGCAAACCCCAGGAATGGAGGCTCCACCCAGGTGTGGTGGAGCAGATATAAAGGAAGTTTACAGAGCTCAAGTGGACCTGTTTGCGACACAAGAGACATTGCACTGTCCCCTCTGATTTTCCCTCATTCACCCAACCCTGCTCGGGCTGGAAACCATGGTACAGGAACGCCTGTGTGCCTTTCTCCCTCCGCTTTGTCTACTACGGTCACAAACAGACCCTCAGCAGGTGGATTGTGGATGCTATCTTATCTTCTTATGAGTCCTCTGAATTCCCCACAATTTTTTGTGTCAGAGTTTACTCGATTCAGTCCTCTGGAACGTTTCTCCAAGACATCTGCAGTGCTGCGGGCTGGTCTACCCCACTGACATTTGTCCGGTTCTACAGCATTGACCTTAGGGCCACTCCTAGCCCCTCTGTACTTTAACCAACTGTGCCCATCCACACTAGGCAGGGACTGGTCAGTTTGGCAGTATTAAACACTCGTTCCCAAAGCGTTGTTGATGCAGCTTGAGTTCCTGAAAGGAAATGTCTCTAGGTTATGAATGTAACCCTTGTTCTCTGAGGGAACGAGACGTTGCATTTCCAGGCCACACTCTCAGCATCCCTGCAGTGCTTCCTTCTATTGCAGTAGTTAGCGCCGTCTCCATCTGCATGTGTTTTTTATAGCTTACTGGTTGAGACGGGACCCCGCCGTTGACGTTGCATCTACCTGTTGGACAGATTACACACGTGATTCAGAGCGTGGACATGCGAATGTGTTCCCAAAGCATTGTTGACGCAGCATCTTGTTCCCTCGGGGATCCAGAATTACATATGTAACTGAGAGAAGTTTGTATGGGACATTAATGGCATTTGGCGGGTACCTTTATCCAGATCGAATTGCAAAGGTTCTGGATACATATCAATATTACATATCTAAGTTCTGTATATCATGTATAGACCTGAGCAGTTGAGGGTTAAGAGCCTTGTTTAAAGCAGTAGGAGCTTGGTGGTGTTGGGGTTTGAACTCATGACCTTCTGATCAGTAGTCCAACATTCTAATTCCTAAGCTACCACTACCATTGTGAAAACTAATTACAGTTCTGTACTATGTACAATATATTGGAAAAGGTTTACGGATACCTGGTCATAAGTATGGTATGTGTATCCAAATATCACTGTGTATCTCCAGCTTTGTGGTAAAAGTTTGAAGAAGAACCACATATGGAAGGAAAGGCCAGGTGTCCCAATAGTTTTGTCCATATAGTGTTTTTATACATAAAGTTTACAACTGAGCAGTTGATGGTTAAGAGCATTGGTGGTTCTGGAATTTGACCCATCGACCTTCTGATAAATAGTCCAACATCTTAGCCACTACCAGTGTGGGACATAATTACGGCCCTGACAGGCAGACCATTTTTATATTTATCTAAATAAAAGGGCTGTAACGGTAATTGTAAAAGAAAATTTACGATTGGTACATACCTCGGTTTTTTAAGCCACGGTTCGGTTCAGTTTCGGTATGGTTATAGGGAGAAGAAATGCAATACACTTTTTATTATATTGATTAAATTGAGTAATCAATTCAATTGGCACAAATTAAATTGATAAAGTAATATTAAATAAATTGAATCATTTAATAGTTTACATTTGTTAGACCCATTTTGGGTAATACAGATGTGTATTTAAGTGTTATTTCTTATTTATTTTTCTAAAGTTCTACTTAACTGTTCTGATTATTTCAGCATACTTTAGCAAATGTCTTTATTCCGTCCGTCCTTTATTCATTTGTTTCCCCAATATGCGGAATTGTCAAGATTTCCTCCTTTAAGAGAAAATTTTGAAGCTGGAAATTTTGAAACACTGAAAAAATCCATAGTGCTAGCATTACCTGGGTAGCTGCTAGCACTGTCGATTTTTTTTAGCATTTTCATGCATGTGGAAAACATATCTTGTTTAGCCACAGTGAATCTATGCAAATTTTGTTACCAAATACAAAAAGGAGAAAAACTAAGTGCCAAACAATTTAACCTGATCATGGAGACGAGAACAACGACTATGGAAACACAAAAGTGAAATATATACAAGCAGTAATTATTAGTGACGTAGAAAATATAGTGTAATATCCATGATATTTCTGACACTGTACATCATCTACTGTTGCAGAACGTGGGACAAATTGCTGAAATGCTGTGCAGAAACCCTGGAGCTTACTCTGGTAGCATGCTCTGGTAGGAAGTGGTAGCTTAGTGGTTAATATGTTAATTGGAAGGCCATAAGTTCAGATCCCAGCACCTCCATACTGCCACTACTGGGTTCTTGAGCAAGGTCTTTAACCCTTAACTGCTTAGTCCTAATAAGATAATTGTCTCTCTGGAGAAGATAATCTGCCGATGCCATAAATGTAAATGTAACTGAGACACAATTATAAATAGCGCTTAAGTGTGTAACGTCTGAATTCTGAATACTGATGCCTTTTTTTCAGGAATAAATCTTTGCTACGAGCACATAACCCGAACTGGGATTATGTCCATGTAAAAAATGTTTGTTCTGAGCAGTGGTTTTTCAGCAATGATGCATCTTTGGATGAAGGGCACAACAGAGTGTGGGTGTCTCAGGCTTGAGTTTTCTAGCAATAATAAGGATCATCTGCACATGCTCTCCGTCAGGCCGCACATCAGCTGAGAGTCATGTTTGTTCAGGGTTGTTTTCCACATTATGCGAGCAGCTTGAGGTAAACAAGAGGAAACAGAGCTTCTACACATAACAGCGCCTCTCAGGGCCCGAACAGCACTAGCAGCACACCACATCAATTTACCGTCCTCTCCTCCAGCTGTCTGGGCCATGTGAAGAGCTTCTGTTGAAACGACGCTAACAGCTTCTGCTGGAAACGCTCCAGCAGACGAGCCTCGCAGCACTCGGCAGGGAGGATCAGCAAATGATTATTCCTTTACTCGAATTTTGTGTTTTTTTTGCCTTTTTTCATACAGAGATATTTGACAATTTGTCAGTCACGGGTCTCGAATACTTACGCTGAACAGATTATGACGAAAATGTGTCATATTTTCTATTTGGAACAAGTTTGTGTGTTTTGTTATTATTTAAAAAAATAAATCATCCTTCATGAGCAAAAGGGAATCCTGCTGAAAAGCTGGTTTCGTCATAAAAAAAAAAAAAAAAAGAGAAGTATGTGAGGAAAAGTGCAGTATAAACCTGTATTGAATCAGACAATGTTGCACAAGCAGCAAATGAAATATTGACAAGAACATTCCTTCGGCACATGCCCCGGCAGCTGTTGTGGTGATCGTACGTCAGCGAGGAGAACTTTAACTGCGAAATATTTCCAAAAAGGGTGCTGTTAGTGCCGCATGTTTCCCAAGAAGAAAACCATGCAGGTGAGCTCTTTTTCAAGATGTATCTCTCTTAGGAATCAGAGGACATGGGGACATGTTTTAGAAATAATGTAAACCATCTTTGTTGTGTGTAAAAAACAAAAAAAATGTCAGTTCTGAAGAACAGACATCAAGCTGTTTTTGTACTAATGGTAAACAAACATGTTCCCATGGGGTGTTCGAGAAATTTCTTAAGAAACCTCATACCCTTTGGAAAGGGGGTTCAAACGAATAAAAAAGGTTCCATGCACACCCCTGTACGCTCGAGTGAAAGAATAAAACGTTTCCACTGCTGTAGGTCAGCGCATGAACATACTCATTTCCGCTTTTGCTCATTTTTCAACCACGTGAAGGCTGAATGGGGAAACTGCCATCTGAGGACGTGAAATACAGATCCAGCAGCTCATCCGTCCCCAGGCCCGTCTCTCTGGAATTCGAATTTTCACTCCTACTTACATAAAGATAAGGTAAAATGTAAACCACAGAAAGCCATACACCTGCTGTGCTGACGTGTCTAATGGCCAGCTCGACTTCGTGCATCACTCGCGCTGCAGTTCATATCGCTCGGAAAATGCGCTCTCCACTTTAGGGAGGACGGGTAAAATTGGACACATGGGATATCTGTTTTCTGTTTCGTGTGCTATATGGGAATCCGTTTTACCCAGCAGTGTGTGATGAAGTGCGCTGGGGTCGTAACAATTCTGACTAACACCTATGAAGTTTGGCAATATGATTTTTTCCCCTCCCTGTATATGACACATCGGAGCATCGGGTTTCATTTCTCAAGCAGAACAAATGCATTTGTAAATCGTACGTAGGAGCGGAAATGGTATACCTGAAAATCCAGTTAGTTTAAAAATAACGCTTTTTTTTTTTTTTTATTGCTTTCATGTGATGTATCAAAAGTATTGGGACACCTAACTTTCCCAGCTATATGTGGATCTTCACTAGACGGTTACAACAAATTTTAAGGCACACAACTATATATATAATGTCTTTTAGATGATTTAAATTCTCTCTTTTACTTAAATGTATTTCAGCATGACAATACATTCGTGCAGCTCCATGAAGATACAGATTACATACGTTAGAGTGGAGGATCTTGACTGTTCTGCTATAGAGCACTGACCTCAACCCTATTTAACACCTTTGGGATAAATGTGAACGCTGACTGCACCCCAGGCCTCCTCACCTCACCTACATCAATACCTGACTTCACCAACACCCTTGTGAATGAATGAGCACAATCTGTACAGCACAAAAATCTGGTGGAACATCTTCCCAGAAGAGTGGAATGGGATGTTCAAGAAGCATATGCAAATCTTATGGTTAGGTGTTCACAAACTCTTGTCACTATAGCGGAGATGGCAGAAGTACACACATCCTTCACTCTGGTCGAAGTACAAATACTCGTGTTTTAATAGACTCTGGAAAAGTTGAAGTATTGACTACACTCTGACTTCACTCAAGTTAAAGTAAAGAAGTTTGGGCTCTGACATGTATTTAAGTAAAAAGGAATATTTTGTTATCTAATGAATGTATCCAGGCTGAACATCCACCATATAGAACACAAGCAGAGAAAAGATGATGATCAGGTGATCAGGAATGTTTACATCACGGTCTCTCTCTGTCTCATCCACGGTAACCTCAGACCTCTTATTGCATTCTGCTGTGCTCATTGTGAGCTTCGTAAACTAGCCTATGTCTGTGGTGTGTGAGAGCCAGGAAATTATACACAAGCGGTAGATTGAAAAAGTCATGCAATGACAGTGAGAAGAAAAAATATTGACATTTCACCATTAGATTAATGCTAAAGTTCATAAAGTCCACAATACACTGTCCTTAACATTCATACAACAATAAGGACACATAATTCATATCCTTCTCTTCCTGTCACCCCTCTTCGCTCTCTCTCTCTCTCTCTCTCTCTCTCTCTCTCTCTCTCTCTCTCTCTCTCTCTCTCTCTCTCTCTCGGTCGAGTTAAACTTGCTCCTGAGATTCTAGTGACCACTGTTCCTGACCCTCTTCCCTCCGTGCATCTTCCCACTTCATCCAGACCTGCCTCTGAATAGTGTCCTCTTCGTTTGAAGGCCACTCTGTGCAGCTTGGGACAGTTTCTCATCAACGCCTTGGGTGGTTCCATAAAATTCCGGAGTAAGAACGGGAGCTTTGAGGATGGATTGGACTGTAGTTAATGTCAACAGTCTGCTACACTGACTCAGGACTACAGTTTGCTTCTGATCACCATCACTGTACCCCGCAACATCGTTTATCTGCAATAAATGGACATTCGGTGAAACCCAGATGAGGATGAGTTTCCTCTTGAGTCTGGTTCCTCTCAAGGTTTCTTCCTTATGCCGTCTCAGGGAGTTTTTCCTCGCCACAGTCGCCACTGGCTCACTCATCAGGGACAAACTTACACTTATAAAGAACAAATTCATTTTTTATCACCACATTATCTGTGTAAAGCTGCTTTGAGACGATGTTCATTGTTAAAAGTGCTATACAAATAAAAATGAATTGAATTAAAAGCCAGCTTCACCTATAAAGCTTACGTCTCTCAAGATTCTTTTTTTTTTGTTTCTATTCAGAACCTGAAGATTTTCACTGCCATCCAATTCCATGTAAAGCTTGCAAAACCTTGTAAAAACCCTGCACCATATAAACCCCTAGCCATCACTTTACTGAATGTTGTGCTCCTTTAAAGAGTGAGAGAACGAGAAGCTGTCACATCTCCTACTCTTTCAGGACTCTAAGTTTACACGATGGAGAATGAATTTGGCAGAGGCCAAGGACTCTGGCTAACGTTAATGCGGCTGTTCTGACGTCAAGTCACAAGCCGGTGAGAGTCAAAAGAATTTGTTTACTATCGAACCCTCAGTAAGGCTATAACTCTTGCAGTAATTCATTGATTTACAGCATACAAGGTATAGATTTGCTAGATTTGTGGACTGAGACACTCGGTCTTGTTGGGAGTAAATTTATATCGGACGTGAAGGGAAAAGAAAAGCCCGAAACATCATAGTAGATCAAAAAACAGATGTAATAACCAAAACTGGGTGACTTGTTTTCTGGAATCTGTCAGCCAGTGATTGTAAATGCGGCTACGCTTTCTCCACACGGTGCAGCATTTGACAGAATTAATCATTGCACAACAGCAGCAATTTCAAAGGCAGGCCAAATATTCAAAGCTGTTTTTTATTTCCTCTGGCGATCGGCAGCGTGCCATCAAGCCGGCTCAGCCAATGATGTTTGTCACAGGGAAGAAGCTGCGCCAATAAAGGCGAGACATGCTTTACCTTTGCGTGCCCTCTCCCCCAGCCTCATCACATGAGTTATTGTTTGTGCAAGTGAGCCAGGTACACATAATGTCATCAGCCCTTCCTGCTCTAGCCCTTTCTCCCTCGTCTGAAAAACACACACACACACATAGATATTACTCTCTCCACTGGTCTCTAGCAGAACACATGCAGGTTCACCGTGAAGCAGGAAGTGAAGACTCATCTGTGCATGATTTCAGTTCGAGATAATGATGTGTAAATTTCTATTATTGGTAAGTCAGGTACAGTTTTTTCCAGGTATATGGTGTGATTTCCATTACTAAAAATCCAACACATTTCACAACAGAACATACATTTTAATACAACTACACATTTTTTAGGGAGAAGTGTACTATAATTATTAAATACCATAACTTTTTATCATAGGGAGCTTTAAAACCTTTATACAATTTCATGTAGGACTTTTCATGTTCATAATTTATTCTAAATGTATAGTCTATATCCAGCATTTCATACAGTGTTTACATCATTTTCTTTTATATATGCTACGATATACAGAACAGCAAACTTTTTGTCTTTTTTTTTTTTTACTGACAAATTAACAACTAATTATTGACCTAAGAACTATTTTGCACTATTATTTGTGTGCTATATCTTCCAACAAAGCAGCTCAGCCACTGCAGTGCATCACCCACTGTACCACAGACACACACACTAACTTTTTACACTATTACATTAGTTGTAATTGATTGTTCAGGCCTTGATGTTTTTCATTAAGGATTTGGGTTTGGCTGCTTCAGACGATGTTTAATGAACTGCTTTCAAAATACTATCATAATGAAATATTTAAAAATAAATAAATACATCAAAATAAAATATAGAAAAATATAGAAAAATAATTAGCACCTATCTTACAAACAAGATAGATAGATAGATAGATAGATAGATAGATAGATAGATAGATAGATAGATAGATAGATAGATAGATATAAAATAATTTATATAATATAATTTCAAAATATAATATACTGTATTAACAAACTGTATGGACAATCACACACACACACACACACACACACACACACACACACACACACACACACACACACACACACACACACACACACACACACTCAAACACTTCCTATGTAATGGATTGGTTGAAATGTCCTGAAACAGCTTCTTTAAATAACAATAATAATATTAACATCGTCAACAAAAACAACAACAAAAATTATAATTGTATTTATTTACTTATTTAAAAAATGTCTCTATGATGAACTATTTCAAACAAAATTTGTGTGTGTGTGTGTGTGTGTGTGTGTGTGTGTGTGTGTGTGTATAGACTTCTCTCTTCTCTGAGATGAAACTTAAACTGATTCCTTGCTGTCAGACTTTACTGAAATGGCTAATTGTCAGAGGCCATTAGTAGTGCATCAGTCAGGCAGCAGCGCCTGGTACTTACTGTTAGCCGCGCTCCCAGTTTCCTGTTGGCAGTCAATAATCAGGAAACTGCTGTGTCATCTTACATTTGAAGCGCACCACCATATGGCTGCAGGATGTTCTCGTTAACAACAACAGGGAAAATACATTAACCATAATCTCAGCAGGGCTAACGTAACATTCTCACTATTTATAAATCGCACAGATAAAGAGAGACAGTTAGCGTGATTGGCCTTGAATGAACCGAAAGGGATATCAGTAAATAATTATATGATGCCATGGAGCCAGCACATCGATGATGACAGGAACTGGAAGATTTCTTAATTATAGTGCGTGTATTAAAGTCACTGATTTTAAAAATTAGACCCCATTCACTAAAAGCAAGCTATTCACAGTACTGATTTATATTTGTGACATACAAACAAAATGACAAAATAATGACTAAGTGGAAAAAGAGCTAATAGCATGAACTAAATTGTCCAATAATGCAAGTCAGTCATTGCGGAAAATCAGTCAAAACACACACTAATGCTTTTTATAACATTACTTTTATCCTAATTAATTATTTGGCTAGACTTATTGGTATCAAATTTTTTTTTTTTATTTGTTTTACAATTTTGTGGAAAGTTGAAAAGCATGTGTATGGAATCGGTGCAACTCATCAACAACATGATGTGACATCTTAAAATCTTAGGCATGGTGTAAGAATATTTGGCTTATTAATCAGGCTTCCAGTGCATCAAAGTTAATCCATACAGTCGACTGTCTCTTTAAACAATTAGGAAGATACCAGAAATGTAACGAAAAAGCTTCAATTTGCCAATTGTCATAACTAGAATTTAATGAGAAGAACTCTGGCAGTATTAACGTGCCAGTGCTACTTTGCTTTTGGTGACATGGAAAAAAAATCCAAGTTCTGGATTGGAAGCATTCTCCTTAAAAGCAATTTCCAAACAACTGAAGATACCCTGAACATCTGCATGAACAGCTGTATGCAAATACATGCATGTCTTGGGACCGCACAGTCCCTATATCATTCGGGAAAAGAACATACCAAAGATGAATGCTGTGGGAAGTGGTCGCTTAGTGGTTGAGGGGGATGTGAGTTTAAATCTCAGCACCACCAAGCTGCCATTGTTATGCCTTTAAGCAAGGCCTTTAACCCTCAACTGCTCCGTTATATAAAGGAATATAGGTCTTAAAACAACAAAGGAAACTTGGAAAGTTCATATATTCACCAGTAGGAGAGTTTATCAGACAATTAGAGATTGTTGTGCAAGGAGGTAGCCCATCTAAAATTGGCATAGAAGAGCCAGTTTGCATGTTTGCATGTGATCACTAGGCATTTGGAGAAGTAATCTCTGGCAAATGAAACCAAAATTGCTGTGTATAGTGGAAAAAAGGGTGAGGATTCTAATCCGAAGAACACCATCCTAACTTGGAAGTTAACTTGGGGTCTGGAAGAACAATGATGCTTAGCATACGTTCAAAACAGTGACAAAATGATTAAAAAAACAACACAATGGTCACGTTAGAGTGGCCATGACAGTGACCTGACTCTAATAAAACAAATGTACACCACTTCTGTTAAGAGAAATAGGCAAAAAAATGTGTTCCCATGCATTTTAGAGAAGCTATGGCCATGTTTGTTTTATGATACACACCATTGTTTTTTCTTTCACAAATTTATAACAATTTGATCGTCAATGTGTTTTGTAACGTAAGGTTTTGAAGGTTATTTTCAAGGTCAGTGGTGAGGTTAGAGTTTCTATCTTTGTCCTCAAACAAATTTTACCCCAATCATATTCCACTAGTTTCAATCTGTGATGGCTAAACCTATTACTGTATAAACCGGTGAAACTCCCCATGGTGCTGCTTTTTTATAAGATCTTTCTAAGTGTTGCCATGTTATTTCTTGTATTTATTTTTTTGGGAGAGTGATGTGGAAAATTTGAAGAAATGATTTGCAATTATTGATTAGAAAACTAATTATTAACAATATTATGATCTCCAATTATTGACCAGCTAAAAAAATAGTAATAGTGCTGTTGACTACCCTGTAATGACCTCATGCTGTGTCCATGCTGGTCATTTCTCTTAGACAATAAAACCCTGTGTATGTGTGTGTGTGTGTGTGTGTGTGTGTGTGTGTATATATACGTGTGTGTGTGTCTGTGTAAGGATCAACTCCATCCTCTTTGCCATTAAAAGGTCCAAGCCACATCCTTCCTCTTCTTCTACAATGTTTCCCATACTCCCTCCTCCTGCATCCTGTCTCAGCTGGGCCCTGAAATCAAGGGCCAAACATCCACCATCTGCTTTCCAGAGTGAAAACCATCCCCCTTTTCCACAAACCCACCAGAGGAAGTTGCACCTGCTCGTGACTGATCGGCTTCCTGTTCCACTGGCCAGCCTTGATTAGATCTCTGCTGTGTTCCTTACATGTATGGACATCTGATACACTATCTGATCCTTTGAGAACCGTGATGACGTCATGCTTGGATGATTACTCACTTCACAGCTTGTTTTTTTCTTTCTTTTGTGGTTATCTTTGAAGGAGTATTTTTTAAACCTTGTTCAGTGATCAGACACGTGTCCATGTTTGGACTTCTGGATCAAGAAGAAAGACGATGGCTGGGATTTCTGTGAATGCTGGAACACAGCTTGGTGAAGGTGTGACAGAAATTATAACGGATTTATTTGGAATTTAAATAAGGAAGAAATTCAATCTATACATTGGGAATTGTTTATTTTTAAATGAGAAAAGCATGAACGTTTAAACAAAGGATTGAAGTGCAGAGATTACCCACTTCCTGTCATTCAGTGTAACCTATTTACCTCAGGTTCTAAGGTGTGTTGGGTTAGTCATATTTCAAGAGCTTTGCAGTAATGTGCTGAGTCAGATTAGTCAGCATTTCCGATCTAAGAAAATCTATCAGATGTCAAGATGAAGAAAAAGTAGTTTGAGTATTCAATGAGGAGAATTATTTTGAGAATTTTACTATGAAAATAAACAGGTTGTTTTTTTTTACTTGCCTGTTCATTTAACACACTCAAAATGTAAGAAAACATGGAAAAACTATTATTTCAAACAATTAAGTGTTAAACATTACTTTCCACTTTTACATCATACATGGAAACAGAAAGGATTGGCTATAAAAGGCTAAGTGCTTCCACCAGCGGGCCACAAAACCACAATATAAACCTAAAGAAAAAATCTCTGGGTCACAATATCTGTCACTGGACTCTTCAGTGTGGGCTGTGTGTGGTGTGTGATATGTGTGTGTGTGTTTTGTGAGAGCTGGTTATCTCTGCGCCCACGTGTGAGCCTCTTCCTTTGAATACTTCCTGCACGTGCCAAAGCTAGCAAGGCTGTCTGACCTCTGACCTCTGTCCCATCTCTCTTTTTCTCAAGACAGACTCTGAGAGAGACTTTGAGGATGGTGGAAGGAAGCAGCAGAAGCAAATATAGGGCATCAAGACAGAAACCACAACCACATTTTCATCCAGATACCTAGAAACTGCTGCTGTTATCATAGACACTGTCCTGGTGCTTGCAAACATCATTATAACAAACTGCATTCACATTTCTACTACAATTTTTGGTTGCCAGGTTTCTTTGTTTTCTTCACCTTGGTTGATTGGTTTGGGGAAATATTCAGTGGTTAAGCTGTTGGACTTCTAATCAGAAGGTTGTGAGAAATTCAAATCCTAGCATAACCGAGGTACTACCACAGGGCCCTTGAGCAGGGCCCTTAACCCTTAACTGCTCATTAATGGGGTAATAGTCACTCGCTCTGGATAAGGGAATCAAAATCAAATGCTTCTCATGTCGTCTTTTCTGGCTTGTTCATTTAAAAATAAGTGGAATGTTGAATTTCTTTTCACTGCCTCGCATTCTTTGCCAAAATTCCATTTTGCCACTTTTTTTTTTTGCCAAATAATCATTATAACTGTAAAATATTTAGCCATAATTAGATGACAAAAGTTGGCCAAATGATGAACCAAAGCAGTTTAAAGTGGGTCTGTCTTAACAGGGACACCTAATATTCTCAGCTCTCATTTTAATGAATCGGTTTGTCATTGCTACGCCAAATCTGAGCACCCTGAAAAGATCTGTCTACTTTATAATCTTGAATCACGTGTGTTAGTGCTCATAAGGGCCTGATCCCTTGAGACTGACTCATCTCTCTTTCTCACTCCTTCCTCATGTTCATTCTCCCTATTTTCCCTCCTCTCTATCTGTTCTGTGGTTCGGTCTGATTAAAAAAGGGAGGAGAGCCATGTTTACTCTCTTTCATGGAGCTTGCAAAACACACACCACCCCGATCCACTGTTTGCAGTCACAGGCCAGTGGATAATGACACTCCAAAATAACCAGCTGTAATGAATATCGCGTTATTGTTGGCACAAACGGCAGACCGACGGTTTTATTCGTGCATAATAAGCATATGAACACACACACCGGCCCTGGATATGCAGAAAAAAAACACGCACACAGAAAAATAATCTGAAAAAAAAAAAA
>NC_139574.1:8100588-8155588 GCF_946808225.1 Silurus aristotelis
GAGGGAGATTGACAGTCATGTTTAGCTTCTTCCATTTTCTAATGATTGCTCCAACAGTGGACTTTTTTTCACCAAGCTGCTTGGCAATTTCCCCGTAGCCCTTTCCAGCCTTGTGGAGGTGTACAATTTTGTCTCTAGTGTCTTTGGACAGCTCTTTGGTCTTGGCCATGTTAGTAGTTGGATTCTTACTGATTTTATGGGGTGGACAGGTGTTTTTATGCAGCTAACGACCTCAAACAGGTGCATCTAATTTAGGATAATAAATATAGTGACGGTGGACATTTTAAAGGCAGACTAACAGGTCTTTGAGGGTCAGAATTCTAGCTGATAGACAGGTGTTCAAATACTTATTTGCAGCTGTATCATACAAATAAATAGTTTAAAAATCATACATTGTGATTTCTGGATTTTTTTTTTTAGATTATGTCTCTCACAGTGGACATGCACCCACGATGACAATTTCAGACCCCTCCATGATTTCTAAGTGGGAGAACTTGCAAAATAGCAGGGTGTTCAAATACTTATTTTCCTCACTGTAACTACTACTACTACTACTACTACTACTATTATAACTACTGCTACTACTGCTAATATTACTATTATAACTACTACTACTGTTAATACTACTATTATAACTACTGCTACTACTGCTAATATTACTATTATAACTACTACTACTGTTAATACTACTATTATAACTACTACTACTATTACTACTACAACTAATACTATTATAACTAATACTACTATTATAACTAGTACTACTACTACTACTACCACTATCACTACTAAAACTACAATTATAACTTCAACTTCTACTACTAAGATAAGATAAGATAAACCTTTATTCGTCCCACAGTGGGGACATTTTTTTTGTTACAGCAGCATAAAAAAATAAAAAATAAATGCAAATATATAAAAGAATAGACGAATAGACATACTATAGTATACAAGTATATACACAACACAATGTATAAATACAAATGAGGAAAAAGTACGTATTGCAGGTTGTATTGCACACAGGTGGTATTATTACACAGTAAAACAGTAATAACAGTAACTATTACACTATTAAACAGTAATAACAGTGTGTATTATGGGTAATGGTTCTACTACTACTAATAATAAAACGACTACCACTAACACTACTATTAACACTTCTTCTACTGCTCCTACTACTACTACCACTACTAATACTATACTACCACCACCAATACTACTACTGTTACTACTACCACTATTATTACTATTAATACTACTACTATTATTCCCACCACCACTACATTTACATTTGCTGCATTTAGCAGACGCCCTTGTCCAGAGTGACGTACAAAAATGCTTTGAGTCTCTAGAAATGAATAAATCTACACTGGTACGGTAGATTAAAAATTGTATATAAATCAGACTCTTCATTTTTACAAAGCAAATTCGGAAAGTGTTAATTTAAGTCTTTTAAGAAGCGGTAGGTCTTCAACCGTCGCTTAAAGATAGTCAGGCACTCTGCTGTTCCAACATCTAGAGGAAGTTCATTCCACCACCTTGGTGCCAGAGAAGAGAAGAGCCTTGAAGTATACAGAGCTCTCATTCTGAGAACAGTTGGTACCAGTCGAGCAGTGCTGGAGGATCTCAGACAGCATGGTGCAGTGCGAGATGTGATGAGGTCTTTGAGGTCAGATGAATAATAATAATAATAATAATAATAATAATAATAATAATAATAATAATAATAATAATAACAATATTAATAATATTAATATACTCCTCCTGCTCCTCCTTCTCCTCATATATATACTACTACTAATAGTATTAATGTTAATCTGTTGCATTTCTATTGCTATTTCTTTATTTTCATGACTATGAAAATTGTAGATTCACACTGTGGGCATCAAAACTATGAATTAACACATGTGGAATTATATATGGAATTATATACATAACAAAAAAGTGTGAAACAACTGAAAAATGTCATATTCTAGGTTCTTTAAAGTAGCCACCTTTTGCTTTGATTCCTGCTTTGCACACTCTTGGCATTCTCTTGATGAGCTTCAAGAGGTAGTCACCTGAAATGGTCTTCCAACAGTCTTGAAGGAGTTCCCCGAGAGATGCTTGGCACTTGTTGGCCCTTTTGCCTTCACTCTGCGGTCCAGCTCACCCCTAAACCATCTCGATTGGGTTCAGGTCCGGTGACTGTGGAGGCCAGGTCATCTGGCACAGCACCCCATCACTCTCCTTCTTGGTCAAATAGCCCTTGATGCCTTCAGTGTGACTCTACAATTTTCATAGTCATGAAAATAAAGAAAACTCTTTGAATGAGAAGGTGTGTCCAAACTTTTGGTCTGTACTGTATATAGGTTATTATTATTACAATAATTATTTTTTTGTAATTATGTAATAACTTTATAGTAACTTGAACCACCTGCTGCACTTCACACATTGGCTGATTTTTTTTTTATTACTGTTTCTGTAATAAGCATGCATGGGTATCTAATAAAATAAGATGAGATATTATTGTTAGAGTACCTTGTGGAATAAATTACCACCAGTGAGAAACCCTAATAACAACATCTGATCTGGTAGTATCTCTGTGGTTTAGATTTTAGAGTTCTCAAATCCCAGCACCACAAATCTGCCACTGCTGAATCCTTGAGCAAGGCCCTTAAACCTAAACTCCTCATTTGTATAAATATGATAATTGTAAATCAGTCTGTATACCGGCATCTCAAAAAATTAATATGAACATAAAAATGTAAACGTATTTAAAAGCCTCCATCAGCAAAATCCAGAAAACATCAGGTAAAGAGAATTAAAAACCTGCAATAAAAAGTCTATTTAGTTTCAAGGACACGTAAGTATGTAGAAACACTAACAAAAACTGAGCAAGATCAACTGCCAGAAGACTCACCTGCTTACTACACATTCACCTTACAGCTAAATATTCTGTATATAGAGAAAGTAAAAACCAGACATCAGTACTTTTCAGCTGAAATGTTTAGACTTAAAATTGTTCACAAATATATTTTTCTTATTTAGTCTGTATAAAGCAAATTAACTAGTTTGCCATGCATCATTATTTTATGTTAGCAGCCATATTTATTTAGATATTTGGAAATTCTTGGGAACAAAACACAGGACTGTGCAACAAACTGGAGCTTATACAAGCTTGGTGAGCTAGATATGTATTTATTTATTTCCTAGTTTGCTAGTTTATTAGGTTATTTATTTATTTATGCTGTTAAAAGAATACGAGTACTAATACGAGTACTAGTACGTATACCTACTAATCCAGGACATTTTAAAAGTATGCATTTGTACATGGTTGTTAAAATTTATATTCAATTCTGTTTGTAATATTTTTCTTTCACTTCTATTTATTCTATTCATGGAGTTTAGGTTTCCATCATGCATAGACTCTCATGTGTTTTCCCAGTGCTGTTTATTATATAGTAACATTAATGAAGGTTTCTATTCCAGGTGAGTACTGCAAAACTTCTACAACTTCACAGCAAAAAAAAAAAAAGCCCTGTCAAAATAGTTATCCCGGGTAAGTTTGCTACAGATGCAGTGGGTTTACAAGAAATGTCACCTCACACCTTCAGGTTCCTGAGTTTATTTCTGAGCTTGTATTACTCTTGTCTGTGTGCGTTTCTTTTGGTTTCTTCGGTTTCTTTCTAGCTTGCCAAAACCATGCTAGTAGGTGGATAGGCAAGAATAAATCCCATGGAATGAACAAGTGCATTTCAGACCAAGATGATGAGCTGAATAAATGAATGAATAAATGAATGAATGAAAGGATGATTAAATGAATAAATGAATGAATGAATGAATAAATGAATAAATGGATGAATGAATGAATGAATGAATGAATGAATGAATGAATGAATGAATGAATGAATGAAAGGATGATTAAATGAATAAATGAATGAAGGAATGAAGGAATGAATGAATAAATGAATGAATGAATGAATAAATGAATAATTGAATGAATGAATGAATTAATAAATGAATGAAGGAATGAGTGAATGAATGAATAAATGAATGAATAAATAAATGAATGAATGAATAAATGAATAATTGAATGAATGAATGAATTAATAAATGAATGAAGGAATGAGTGAATGAATGAATAAATGAATGAATAAATAAATGAATGATTGAATGAATGAATGAATGAATTAATGAATAAATGAATTAATAAATAATGAATAAAGGAATGAATGAATGAATGAATGAATAAATAAATAAATAAATAAATAAATAAATAAATAAATAAATAAATAAATGAATGAATGAATGAATGAATGAATGAATGAATGAATGAATGAATGGATGATTAAATTAATAAATGAATAAATGGATAAATGAATGAATGAATGAATGAATGAATGAATGAATGAATGAATGAATGAACGTTTGGTTAAAACCAGATAATTCTTTCAAGAGCAGTTACACTTTTCCTTCCTTTTACAATTTTACTCTCAGCTTTCCCATGTAAAAAATAAAAGCAAATGCAATTCTAATTTAAGTTTGTTGTTTGCTCTTAAATCATCCTTGGTGTCCTACCCAAATGTGTCAATCATTTTCTGTTACATAATGTGTAATGATGCAAAAATAAAAAAAAATTATTTAAATATCTCAAGCCATATATATATATATATACGCAAATTTTTTAATGTACAGTATGAGCTACTTTTGAGAGGGCTACTGAGCTTGCAGATTTGTCCTAATCAATCATGCTTTCATAGTCAGAAAATGTGTCTCAGCAAAAAAAAATTTAAATTCAAACTAAATTGAATGCATTTCTAATGACAGAGATCTATCACAGTGACCATAATGGTCACCTCCAACCTTCGGATAATTCAAATAATGAAAGCGTTTGTGCTGATTCACCCTTGACTTCCTGCAGTGGGAGTGTGTTTGTAGCTTCACTCGATCAGGAAATTCATGGATCAGTGTTAATGCGTGTTGATAGCCGTGTCGTTCTTCCGTAGACATAATAGTAACGTGTGTAAAAATTGTGGAATGGCGGCAGAAAAGCGAAAGGGAAATAATATTAGGTGTGTGGATTAGCATGTGAAATGAGCGAGAAAGGCAGGAGCCAGTCGTCTGGCTGGAAACTGGCCTAGGGCAAGTTGCTTTGCATGCAGTACTAAAAACATGACACGCTTCCATTAAAATTTCATACCACGCTATACAGGAAATATATATTTGTATCCTCAAGGGCTTACGGTATTCAGCTACTGTACCAGCTGTAGAGCTGTTCACATGATCTATACAGATAAATGCCAATAATGTAACAGCTTTTTTCTTTTATTTTTATTCATTAATTATTTGTTTTGAAAAAAATGTACAGTTTGTAGACCACATGCATGTGACATATGTTATCATACCTGTGTGAGAGCTCGGAGAGGCTCATTTGGCAGGACGTGTTTTTGTTTCCCCGGTGCCCGTGCGTGTCCCCGCATGTTTATGCGCTTTATGATTTGTTTCGGCATCAATTCCTGCTGAATGGAAATCAATGTCCCATTGGGAGCAAATTGTCTATGCGCAAAGGCTCATGGCTGGCCACGCTAATGGTGCATTCAGCGCTCCAATCCCCAAACCAACCACATTTACACCCAATTACACACGTCTAAAGTGCACTGTCAAGCAGACGGATGGCCTTAAAAAATGGATTACTGGTGTTGGGTAAGGAGGAGAAAAATAACAGGCTCTGTTTCGTCTTTCATTCATTTCTGGCATTTCGAGTAAAATGAGGCCTTTTAACTTCGCATGACCCAATTACATCACTTCACAACCACTCTGTCCTACAAAGCTGTCATCATTATTACACTGTTTGTGTAGATATGTGTGTGTGTGTGTGTGTGTGTGTGTGTGTGTGTGTGTGTGTGTGTGTGTGTGTGTGTGTGTTTTGCAAAGTTTATTATGCTTTTAGTGCAGAATTACAAGCCCATATGTGTCATATAAGTATTATATCATATTCATTATATGGCCAAAAGTAAAATTTAAGTAAAAGTAAAAATGACATTTTCCATTCATTGCACTAAGATACCTAAACATGTTCCACATATTCAATACTTTTTTTATTGTATTGTGCTTTCAACAATAGACATTGTCTCAAAGCAGCTTTACAAAGATAAAGCGGTAGTAAAGGATGTATACGTTTGTTCCTTATAATTGTAAATGTATCCCCTAATGAGCGAGCCAGTGGCGACTGTGACAAAGAAAAACTCCCTGAGAATTCATTAAGAAGGAACCTTGAGAGGAACCAGATTTAAGAGGGAACCCATACTCATCTGGGTGACACCGAATTTCCATTCATTACAGTTCATGGTTGTTGAGGTGTTTAGCTTTAGGTGAATAAATGCGACTTGTGGTCCTGAGTCATTGTAGCAGACAGTTGACCCTATGTACAGTCCAAATCCATCTTCAGAATTCCTGAGTTGCTCTGCAATTCCATGGATCCCCAGGCGGTAATATACAGTATCTGTAAAAAGTTTGAACACATCTTCTACTTCAGTGTTTTTTCTTCATTTTTATTACTTATAACATTGCATATTACTTCTGAATATAGCCAAACTATGAAAAAACACGTACAGCACGAAATTATGTAGAAAAACAAAAAAGTGTTTAGAATATGTTTTAGATTTTAGATTGTCCAAATAAGCTACATATAGCTGTTATGACAGCTTGGCAAACTTTCATGGCATTCTTTCATCAGATTCACAAGGTAGTCACCTGAATTGTTTTTTTTTTTTTTCAGTTCACAGGTTTGCCTTGTCAAGAGTTAATTTGTGACATTTCTTGCTTTCTTGAGGCAATAGCCCATTAGTGCTATTACAAGTACTGTATAAATCCATATTTTGCAAGAAAAGTAAAAGGTAAGTAAAAAAAAAAGTCAGTCAATAATTACTTTAAGAAATGTAAAAAATCACAAGAACTTAAAATGTATCCCCAAGTGCATTCTCTAAAATTAATAAACACTATGACGAAACTGGCTTTCATGAGGCCCATTCAAGGAAAGAAGACCAAAAGCTACCTCTGCTGCAGAAGACATGTTTTTAGAATTTCCAGCCTAAAAAAAAACCCCATTTACATAAATGATTCTTAGAGTTTTATTGGCAGATATATTTTAACATAAACTGTTCAGAGAAGTCTGCGTAAGTAAGGCCTTGGTTGAAATGCGTCAAATAAACCATTACTTTGCTTGAGCCAAGAGACACAATCAATAGACATTAGATCAATAAAAACTGTCCTTTGGTCTGATTAGTCCAAATGTGAGGATTTTGGTTCTAATCACTGTATCATTGTTAGACATACAGAGAGTGAACAGATGGTTCCCACTGTGAGGCATGGAGGAGAAGGTGTGATTGTGTGGAGGTGCTTTGCTGGTGACTCTGCTAGTGATTTAGTCAAAATTGACTGCACACTCAACAAGCATGTTCACCACAGCATTTTGCAGCTATGTGCAATTCCATCTGGTTTGCACTTAGTGAAATCATAATTTGGACAATGACTCCAAACACACTTTTAGGTTATGTAAGAGCTATTTGTTCAAGAAGGAGAGTGATGGAGTGTCGTGTCAAATGACCTGATCTATATTCAGTTGAGATGGTTTAGGAGGAGTTGCACTGAAGAGTGAATGAAAAGCAGCCAAAATGCATTCAACACCTCTGAAAACTCCTTTGGCATTATTTACTCGGTGGTGGTGAAGAGGTGCTGGATGATTGGGCAACTACTGCAGGAGTGATGAGGGAGGCAGCTAGAAAAGTACTTGGTGTGACATCTGGAAATAGAAAGCAAGACAAGGAGACGTGGTGGTGGAATAAGGAAGTGCAGGAGAGCATAAGGAGAAAGAGGTTGGCAAAACAGAAGTGGGATCGACAGAGTGATGAGAAGAGTAGGCAGAAGTACAAGGAGATGCGGCAGCAGGTTAAAAGGGATGTGGCGAAAGCCAAGGAAAAGGCATATGAGGAGCTGTATGAGAGGTTGGACACTAAGGAAGGAGAAAAGGATTTATACCGATTGGCCAGGCAGAGGGACCAAGCTGGAAAGGATGTACTGCAAGTTAGAGCAATAAAGGATGGAGAGGGAAATGTGTTGACTAGTGAGGAGAGTGTGTTGAGAAGATGGAGGGAGTATTTTGAGCAGCTGATGAATGAGGAAAATCAGAGAGAGAGAAGGTTGGAGGATGTGAAGATGGTGAAGCAGGATGTAGATAGGATTAGTAAGGAGGAAGTAAGAGCAGCGATTAAGAGGATGAAGAGTGGAAAGTCGGTTGGACCAGATGACATACCGGTAGAAGCGTGGAGATGTTTAGGAGAGATGGCAGTGGAGTTTTTGACCAGATTGTTTAACAGGATTTTGGAAGGTGAGAAGATGCCTGAGGAATGGAGAAGAAGTGTGCTGGTACCGATCTTTAAGCATAAGGGAGATGTGCAGACCTGCAGTAACTACAGGGGAATTAAGTTGATCAGTCACACCATGAAGTTATGGAAAAGAGTAGTGGAAGCCGGGCTGAGAGAAGAGGGGACCATCTGTGAGCAACAGTATGGTTTCATGCCGAGGAAGAGCACCACAGATGCCTTATTTGCATTGAGAATGTTGATGGAGAAGTATAGAGAAGGACAGAAGGAATTGCATTGTGTATTTGTGGATTTAGAGAAAGCGTATGACAAGGTGCCGAGAGAGAAGTTGTGGTATTGTATGAGGAAGTCAGGTTTGTCAGAGAAGTATGTGAGGGTGGTGCAGGACATGTATAAGGACAGTGTGATGGCAGTGAAGTGTGCAGTAGGTATGACAGACTGGTTCAGGGTGAAGGTTGGACTGCATCAAGGATTGGCCCTGAGCCCTTTCCTGTTTGGAGTGGTGATGGACACGTTGACGGACGAGGTCAGACAGGAGTCTCCCTGGACTATGATGTTTGCGGATGATATTGTGATTTGTGGTGAGAGTAGTGAGCAGGTTGAGAAGAGTCTGGAGAGGTGGAGATATGCGCTGGAGAGAAGGGGAATGAAACTCAGTAGGAGTAAGACAGAATACATGTGTGTGAATGAGAGGGAGGGCAGTGAAGTGATGCGGTTACAGGGAGAAGAGGTGGAGAAGGTGGAGGAGTTCAGGTACCTGGGGTCAACAGTGCAAAGTAATGGAGAGTGTGTTAGAGAAGTAAAGAAAAGAGTGCAGGCAGGGTGGAGTGGGTGGAGAAGAGTGTCAGGAGTGATTTGTGATAGTAGGGTATCTGCAAGAATGAAAGGGAAAGTTTATAGGACTGTGGTGAGACCTGCGATGTTGTATGGATTAGAGACAGTGACATTGAGTAAAAGACAGGAGGTGGAGCTGGAGGTAGCAGAGCTGAAGATGTTAAGGTTTTCGTTGGGAGTGACGAGGATGGACAAGATTAGAAATGAGTTTATTAAAGGGACAGCGCATGTAGGATGTTTTAGAGACAAGGTGAGGGAGGCGAGATTTTGATGGTTTGGACATGTGCAGAGGAGGGACATGAATTATATTGGTAGAAGAATGCTGAGGATGGAGCCACCAGGTAGGAGGAAAAAAGGAAGGCCAAGGAGGAGGTTCATGGATGTGGTGAGGGAAGACATGCAGGTAGTTGGTGTGAAAGAGGCAGATGTAGAGGACAGGGTGGTATGGAGACGGATGATCCGCTGTGGCGACCCCTAATGGGAGCAGCCGAAAGAAGAAGAAGAAGAAGAAGAAGAAGAAGAAGAAGAAGAAGAAGAAGAAGAAGAAGAAGAAGATTTATAACCAACTTAGGTTTGTGATAATTCAACCATAGCATCCAGATTTTAGGCACACCTGAAAAAAAAAACAACAGGTTCCACTGGTTTTCTGAAGTGAAACAAGGTAAATGCAACATTTCAACATAGCAAGCAATTCTTCATAAATAACATGGAAATGCAGTTTTATTTTCAGGGGGAAAAAAAATCCCTGGAAAATGTGGTATGTGCAAAAGTTTGAGCACTCCACCAGTTGTAAAGTCTCTGAACTTAATTAACTCATTAGGCTTTAATTGACTCATTAGACATTGTTACTCAGGTTAGAGAAGTGTCAATAGAAAAACAATTCCAGAGTGTAATAAATTCGTACACTCTTCAAAGCTGGTGCTTGAGCAGCAATCTCCTTAAAGCAGATAAGTGAGGATCTGAAAATGAAGCTAACCTGAGGTCCACAAACCAGAGGAAAGCTATAAAAAGATATCAAAGAATATCTAGCTCACAATTTCCACTGTCTGAAACCCACACATGATCTGAAAACAAGGACCTGCAGGAAGGAGAAGCTGACACCGATGTGGTGGTGTGCAGTTCTACCCTGCAGTGTTTGCTTGCACAAACGTTTGTTCAGCAAGGAAAAGTCAGAAGAAACTAAATCTCGACCGGTGACCTTATTACAAAAAAAAAAAAAAAAAAAAATGAATGTCCATATTAGCCCAAAAAAACTTTGAGAAAATAAGTTCTAGGTACTAAAAAAGTTGAAAAATAGAACTGTTGTGCCATAAATCCAGCTTTATAAGAGAAAAGCAAAGACAACAAAACAATAGCTTTCATTTGACCTTTTTAATAGGTTCTCTGGCACTTAGTTTTTGTTGTAAGAAGAAAAATACAATAATAACAATAATAATGATGACCAGACAAAAAAAATTTAAGTCCCCATAAATCCTGTATTATTTGGACTTACATTTTTTTAGTCTGGTCATTATTATTATTGTTATTATTGTTATTGTTATTATTATATAACCATAATACAATAACAATAACAATAATAATAATAATAATAATAATAATAATAATAATAATAATAATATAACAGTTAGAAAAATAAGTTATATAGCCTAAAGAGTTAAAAAATAGAGAACATGTGTGGAGAACAAATAGAGTCGCATGTCATGAGCAGAAGAACACCTTGCAAGCTGTCAATCGTAGGGGCGGATCAGTTATGTTTTGGGCTCATGTGACAGTCAGTGGCACAGGAAGCACTGTTTATGTAAGAGAAAGAACAAGTTCCAGTAAAAATCACAAAAATCACTTTTCACAATGATAAAACATTCCTCAAAACCCACCATGAACTACTCAAAACTCAAAACCTCAAAACTCCCTGACTTGAGCGTCGTTGAAAACATGTAGCTGTATATGAAACAGGATGTGCATGCAAGAAACAGACCAAGAGCATTTCAGATGTAGAGCGTGATGTACAGGAACAGAAGAAAGTCTCACAAACATTTAGATATATTTTTTTTATGCAGAATGAGCCATAAATCCAGTTTCATGAGAGAAAAGCAGAGGCAGCAAAACAATAGCTTTTATTTGTTCTTTTTCAGTAGGTCCTCTCTGTCATAGATGTTTTTGTAAGAAGAAATTGTTTGGATTTTTCTTTGTT
The DNA here is from genome assembly GCF_946808225.1 of Silurus aristotelis. Lineage (NCBI taxonomy): Eukaryota > Metazoa > Chordata > Actinopteri > Siluriformes > Siluridae > Silurus > Silurus aristotelis. Next base: position 8,111,977 of record NC_139574.1, read on the forward strand.
TGCTCAAATCAATATTGCCTGTAAAATATAAAGAAATGTAAGACAATGATGCTGGATTTATAGGTCATTATTATCATTATTATTATTATTATTATTATTATTATTATTATTATTATTATTATTATCATTATTATTATTATTATTATTATTATTATTCATTAATGTATTATTTTTGTCTGTTCCTCTGACTACCAGGTGTGTGCAGGTGCTATTTTTCATATCTTTTTAAAAGAGGAACAAATGTCCTCATAATGATGCAAAGCATTTTGACCCTGTGAGGACCTTTAGCTGGTTTTCATGAGGAGATAAATTTGTTTTGTAGGTTTGTAAGCTGTGTATTATTTCAGGTATCCTGAAGTCCAAGTCATTTTAAATATCTCATATACAAACATAAGTGTGTCAGTGTGTATTTCTGATTTCTGCCTAATCTGGAAATATATTTTATATAAAATATACTGGAAAAGAAGTACCAAAAAAACTCCTTCTATCAGAGTTGGTGTGTGTGTGTGTGTGTGTGTGTGTGTGTGTGTGTGTGTGTGTGTGTGTGTGTGTGTGTGTGTGTGTATGTGTGTGTGTGTGAGTGTGAGTGTGTGTGTGTGTGTGTGTGTGTGTGTGTGTGTGTGTGTGTGTGTGTGTGTGTGTGAGTGAGTGTGTATGTGTACCACTCAATTGAAAATTCCTATTAGCAGACAGAATGAGAAACACTCGGCCTGCCTTTTGGGAAACCTTCAGACGTCATTTGCCGCTCACACACTTGACACCGGGCCGGGGACTGCACGCTCTGGCATCCATGTCTAACTCTGAAAATCTGTCTTCAGTTGCTCAGTGTGAAGACTGGGAGGAAATCCTAAACAATCTCATGTATTATTGTTTATAATAAGGAGGAAAAAATACATTAGGTCATTTATCTTTGGTTTTCAGGACAGGTGCAAAATCCGGGGGTTGTAAAGGTTGAACATTTCAACTTGCCATCAGCAAATTTGTTTGTGTGGGGAAGAAAATGTCACAGGCAGAACTAAAGTAATATGAACTCATATTCACGCTGTCGGTGATCTCTAGGAGCAGAAGCAGAAGGAAAAAAAAAAGAGAACGATTTGTTTTCCACATACACACGTATATATACAGTCTGCATGAGGAGAAGTAAAGATACACAAACACGCACTTCTACACACAAATCAAATCATCCGTAAAGCATGCACACACACACACACACACACACACACACACACACACACACACACACACACACACACACACACACACACACACAAATGCAACATATTCTCCCTCCTTTCTTTAAGCCAAGCTGCATCATTCGATCTGAGTTTACATTATTATTAAGTTTCAGGTTTTACAATTTGTCATGGTTTACATTTTCAGTAAACAATTCATCCTTCACACACACACACACACACACACACACACACACACACACACACACACACACACACACACACACACACACACACACAATCACACACACACACACACACACACTGTAAATGTTTTCAGAAAAAAAAAAAGCAAGCATACATCATCCTGAGTCAATTTTGTAAGCGTTATTCATTTGTATTCATACTTTAACCTTATGTATAACACGTGCATTCGATTTCAAAACAGAGGTGAAGTTCAGGCCAGATTGTAAATTCTTTTCCTTATATAACACTCATAAACTTTTCCAGGCGCTCTGAGAAAAATGTGACGGAAAACCAGAGCTGGTGTTTCTTTTTAAAAATGATAATGACGTTACGTTTTAACGTCTGATAATCCGATGACCCGTTCAAATCCAGTAAACGTCGTTTAATGACCGGGTTTGTGCCACTGGCGTAGCTGCAATTCATATTGCGCTGTATGAGACGTTGCAACAGTGAGCGCAATTTATTAATGTCAGCTCGGCTCGCGGTTTCGGGTGCAGATGAACAGTACGGTCATCTCAGGTGGATGCTTTACTGGCCTCGTAAGTGGAGGATAATAGCGGTTTAAGAGCCGGTGTAATTTGTCACCTTTTGTTTGTTCTCTGGGTAGTAAAGCACTTCGGCAAGGACAAGCAAAAAATCTAGAGGAAACGCCTGGAGGGTGGCCAAGGCTAGAAACATCATCAAGCAGAGTTATAAAAAAAAAAAAAGAAGGGGAAAAAAATGAGCAGGCCTTCTATTGTCAATAATTTTAAAGCTGCCAGGAGAGCAATTGAGCACAATGTGTTATGGCATATTCACCAGCATGGGCTCCTGATCACATAAAAACAGGAACATCACTATAAATACTGACGCTGCTCTTGTTCCAACTCCTCCCTTACATACACAACTCCCACCAGCCTTCATATATTTATCCAGGCATTGATTATCTGTTACTGTAGCAGATGGGCCAAGGGAAGAGTGGGATCAATAGGAATGTTTAGTTGAAGAAAGGCATTTATGAGCTGCCCTGCAGTATTTTACAATTGCTGCCATACAGGCCTAAGGCCCAGGGTTGTGGCAATTAACAGCCACACTGCAGTATAGTTCAGCTCTGTGACACATATACAGCCTCGTATCAGGTGTCTTTTGTCACCTCTTGGCGTTTCTCATCCGGGAAAAATCTCCTTTCATTCCTTTTCAGTCAATCTCACGTTCCTTGTGTAGTAACTGATGGGCTTTGGAAAGGCAGAGGAATCTGAAATGACCCATAATAATGCGCTCGCTGCGAGTACAAGCTTGCAAATGAAATTCCACGGCCCCTCTCGTTTTTTTTTTTATTTTTTTCTTCTTTCTATCGTAGGAGGCATTATTCAGTCCAAATGAAGCAGCCAGACTAACACGTGGGGGAAAAAAATTTAAGCATTCTCCGAGCACTCTCTGTGAATAAATTAGGTCTGACAGAACAAAGCTTCTCTTTCTTTTAATTCACGATAAGGAAAACTCCGCTTGTATTAAATACGGTTTAACATTTCAGAGCGGCCCTGCCCTGTCTGCCGCGATTGTTAATTTCTCATTACGGAAGTGTTCGACAAAGTCGGCGCGCTTTCGGTTCACTTCATTAACGGACTCGAGCAAAGCGCGGATTCAATATCGTCTCCACCTTGGTGGGACGGTTCAGTGAGCACAACCTTATGTGTGATTTACATACGATTTTCAAAAGGTCATAAATTTGGTCCGGATGCTCTGCAAGGTGTTATTATCCTCCGAGTCAGACGCTCATGAGATACAGCAGGCTGATAGTAGATAAGGTTTCGGGTTGATTCGCATAATGTCCGAAAAGTAAATATTTAATCATTTTAAAGTGAGTGTATATGTGTGTATGAATGTATGTTTATTGTACGAAAAATGCTAAATGCATGGAGAACATCATGCACTGTTTATCATAAACCATGAAATGCAAACCTAATTCATATATTATATGTTACATACAAAATTAGGTATTCATTTTAATTAATAAAGAAAATGAAGTCAATAACAAACATAATAACTGTCAATAATATAATACAATACAGGAAAATGAATGGCAGATGAAAGAATATAAAAATTTCAGAAATTGTTGCTCGTTTGCTCCATTTGCATTTTCACCTAATCTATTTCTTTAAATCATTTAAATAGACTTGCCAATTTTTATTGCCATCTCATCTACATACACTTAACCGTGTTGCGATCACGGGAGAAAAATATTGAGTCTTCAGGATCCCAGGATGATACATGAGACATCATAGTGTCTCTGTGCAAAGTATAGCTGGAGGAAGACATCAACACAGGATCAGTGTAGTTTTTTATTAAGAATATGTCAATAAAATTAATCAACAAAAACAATAAAACACCTCTCATTAAGCTATTTCGACTTATTACAATGTAGTTACTAGTTAGTAAATACAATTCTTTTACATTTGATCAAATTAAAAACAAATTCTAAAAAGTTACTATAATCACAAAAAAACAAGTGGTAATAACAAATATTAGTTTAAATAATGGAAGCTGTACTTTTCGCTCCACTAAATCCCATTTAACACATGTGAGCAGTGGTTTCTCATGTCGCTGCGTTTCAAAAATCAAGTATGATGAACTCTGAGCTGCCAATTCGTATTATGTAAAGATGAGTGTCCAATAGAAGAACGATAAATCACAGCATGAACTTTCCAAAAAAATCAAATATGAAGAACGCACTGATCCACAATGAAATGCATGAAATGATGAATCAGTCAGGGGTTGGTATGAGTTAGTTACTCGTAATAAAGTGTTATCAAGCTGTAATATCGATTTGCCATGAACGATGTCGTAACTGGTTAGTAGGTCACAATAACAATTGGATAAGTTGAAGTAATGTAATGTTTGTAAGTCATTATAATAAGTTACCAAGTAATAACTTGCCATGTTGTAATGAGTAAGTGGGCAACAATAGCATGTAAATAAATTGTAATACCCAGCTAGTGAGTTTTAAAAGCAAGTTAGTAAGTAACCATAAGAGTACCAGTCATAATTACAACTTACCAAGTTACAGTATAGAGTTAATCTATCTGAATGGCAAGTTAATAAGTGGCTATAAATGAAGTAGAGAGTCATAATAGGAACTCAATAAGTCCCAAGAATGATTTAGTGAGTTGTAATAATAAGCAACTATGTCTCAAGCATTCGGCAAATAATGTATTAATAACTTAGCAATACTTAGTCAAAATAACGACAAGTCACTTCAAAAATAAAATCTCACACCTTGCATTTCTGTGCTTCTGTACCAGATTAACAAATCACAACACTATTGACCCTGGTTGACCCCTGGAATGATAGCTGTGCAATATGTGAATTGTAAAATGCATTTTGCTAGTCTCAATTTATTTATGCTATTGTAAAATTAAGGTTATGTAACATAGTGTATACATGGGCCAGATATTCAAAATCATCATAATATGAACATCCAACAAGTAAAAAATGAAATGAAGGACTGTTTTGTGTATTCTGTATTGTGCTCTTTTTTCTTTGTATATAGGTAATCTAGGCATCGATAATACATATATTACATAAATACAATAAACATAGAACAACTGCAGTGGAAATGCTATTATAATGTTTACCATGACTGGACCATAATAAATATTATCCTAATAAACTTCTCAGCTTCTCCCATTAGGGGTCACCACAGTGGATCATCCGTATTCATTATTCACATGTTTTTATGCTGGATGCCCTTCCTAACGCAACCCTCCCCATTTATCTGGGTTTGGGACCGGCACTAAGAGTGCACTGGCTTGTGCAACCCTAATGGCTGGGGTCGGTTCCCTGACCAGGGTTCGAACCCGGGCCGCAGCGGTGAGATAGTACTATCTAATTGAAGGTCAAAATATAAATATCACTTATAGCTTATATAATATATAGCATATAGCTTCTATAACAATAGTCAAGTCAAGATGTTTTTATAGTCATTTTAACCATTTATATCTGACGCAGTACACAGTGAAATGAAACAACGTTCCTCCTGAACCCTGGTTCTACATAAAACAACATAAAGCTACATAACAGAAAACACAGGGCTAAGGACTCGTAAGTGTCCTCCCCATATAAAGTGCATCATGGGCAACCTAGTGCAAGACAGACAACACAAGACAATGAAAGACAATACAAGACAGTGTAGGACAAATACACTGTGAGAAACACAAAATAACGCCGCCAGTAAACATGCTGTATATTACACAGTGCGGTGTGTAAAAGATAGTGAGTCCGGGAGTGAACATTGTAATTAAACAAAATGTAAACAAAATGGTTTGTACAAAAAAAGCAATATCAGCAGTCAGAAAATAGGTGCAAAAAACAGCATGTAAACAGTTTGTAGTAATGAAGTGATATCATATGGGCATGGACGTGTGAAGTGATTGTGTGTTGAGTCCGGGTTGTACAGATCAGTCACACAATTTGAGTGTGTGCAATAGCTAACAGTCCAAACAGAGTGTCCATAAGTGCCATATATATTGCATGTCACACTCAAGCAGTTATACTGCAATGATTTAATACAGTCACGCAACAAGTTTTTACGTTCATGGGAGTGAAATCCAACTTACCATAACAAGCAGTGACCTTCTGGTGAAGCCCTCATGCTTAACAATGGACAAAGTAAACATTACTTGGAAATCTCAGCTGATATAGTTCAACCCTAACCATCTTGTGACACAGAGCCAAAACAATGGAAATATTTATGCAGCATGCACAAGTCCTGATGATTTGTATTCATTACAGCGAAGAGTCTTTAAAATGCTATATACCCCATGTGAGAGAGTTACATAAGAAATAAGAAGATCAGTAAAATAGCTTCATTGTTTATAGTGTATTATTAATTTACAGTGTGTTTTTTTCTGGATGAAAGTTTAAATGAAAGTCAATGGAAATTGATTCAGTTTAATTTATTTTTATTTGTATAGATCTTTTAACAATGGACATTATCTTAAAACGGTTATAAAAGTATGTATTAGTTTGTTCCCTTATGAGTGAGCCAGTGGCTCCCTGAGATGCATGAAATCTTGAAAATTCAAAAGGGAACCCATCCTCATCTGGGTGGCACCAAACATCAATTCATTGCAGTTATTAGCGATTAAATGCAAGCTGTGGTCCTTTGCCATTGTAGTAGAATGTTGATATTAATTACAACCCAAATCTATCCTCAAAGTTTTTAAGTTTCTCAGTAACTTCATGGATCTTTGTCTACAATTGAAGGGAACTCCATCCAGAGGTAAGGACTGGAAAGGGACAGTAAAAGTGCATCGAAGAATAAAATACGAATGAATATAGCTTTCTACTCAAAGATAAAATGTATATATCGACAAGTCAAGTTTATTTCTATAGCGCTTTTCACAACAGACATCATCTCAAAGCAGCTTTACAGAAATTAACAGTGAAGGTGAATGGTGTGTCTTTATCCCTGATGAGCAGCCATGGCAACTGTGGCAAGGAAAAACTCCCTTAGATGTTATGAGGAAGAAACCTTGAGAGGAACCAGACTCAAAAGGGGAACCCATCCTCATTTGGGTGACATCAAGAGTGTGATTATAGTCTTTAAACAATACAGAACACTGGAGAGGGAGAACTAACATGAGCACTGAAGTGTAAGATTAATAGTAATGTCCATTCTAAAGTCAGTTTTACGATATAGTTTATATATATATATATATATATATATATATATATATATATATATATATATATATATATATATATATATATATATATGTCCCTTACGAGGGAAATATCAAGGTCTGTGACGTCGGAGTGACGTGGGGCCGCCTTCCAGTGGGCTCACCACCTGCAGGAGGGACCGTAAGGGACGGTGCTGTGAGGATTGGGCAGCAGTCGAAGGGGGGAGCCTGCTTAGACTGCTGCCCCCGCGACCCGAATTACGGATAAGCGGGAGAAAATGAATGAATGAATGAATATATATATATATGCAGTAACTAATTGCATTAAAAAAAAAAAGAACAAAAAGAAATGAAATTTTCAGCATGGTTAACAATGGTACCTTTTCCCACTCACGCTTTGGACTAAATCCTCAAATTGGTGCATAACTGATATCTTTTTTTTCCAAATGAATTCAACCATTTCTTTTGATCTATTGATTGAATGACACTGTGTGCAATTCACCTGCTACAGTAGCACTGACAGATGTTACTATCACAATGCAGGAAAACAATCAAAAAAGGTAGCTTGAGGGAGAACTAGATATAGGTATGACATGAATCTGGAGAGGGTGTAGTGGTCATTTTTTGTCGCCTAGCAGATTTTTTTTTAGATGTGTTCCAAGAAAGAAGCCATTAGGAAAAAGTGAGGTAAGTAACATCAACTGTGTGAGTGCTGTGTAAAAATAAGTGTTGCGTAACACGAGGAGAAGAGGATGCAAGTGCTGATTAATTAAATTATAGTGAAAAGATATAAAACAATGAAACGAAGCTCATGAAGCAAACACCAAATAGCACAAAACATAACCATAAACCTGAGCATGAGCGAATCCAACAACAAGCATGGAAGACAACCGTGAGTGCTGTAAAAGTGAATTGTATATATTTGTGCTAATCAGTGATGAGAAATGTAGTTCAAACCATAATCCTGAATAAGCAGCTTTTATTTTTACTGACACCACAACCCAAGTTAACAAAGGCATTGATTATACCATGTCATTTCCCCTTCAGTGAAATGATCTCTCAGCTGTGTAAATTGAAGAATGCGGTAACGTTTCATTTTCAGGTCTCTCCTTTATCACCGTACCTGCTAAACCTATACTGGAAATATTGGCATTTCTGTACTAAATTCAAATTAGCTCTCAAAATGCCTTTAAGGCTTTAAATAGTTGCTATTTAAAAAAAAAAGAAAAAAAAAAAGCCTGATGGTGTAATGGTTGTCTAAACATGTCATTCATGGCATCGAGGTTAAAAATGCAAAGAGTGCAGAAAACCATAAGCTACCTCACTTCATTGTTCCCATGACAACAAGCAATGCAAAGAGAGATGTCATTAATGCTAGGTCAATTGCTGTTAAAGTGTCTCACCAGTGGAACGAAGAATACCTTCATTCTGGTAATAAGAAGGTGATCAAATGATCAGTTGACTTTGTCTGTAATAGAAAAAACAATATAACTTAATGAGTGATGTAAACTGATCCTTTGAGGCCTGTGATTATATTAGCTGTGTTAATAAATTTGCGAGTGGAACAGTTTGAACCTTGCTTAATATAAGATTGATTAACTGATTCCCTAATGGAAATATTGCATTTGATGTTTTCTGGTTTGTAGGAGATGAATAGTTGCTCTTTAAAAGGCAAGCGGTCTTAGGATCATCCTGGAACAACTTCATAACGTCTAGTAGATACTGGATCTGGGAAGCAACGCAGTATTTCCAAGCCCCAACAATTGCATAATTCCGGTACTTTGACTCAACCCAGCTGATTAGGTCAACTGAGGTTCACCCAGACAGCTCTCTTTCCCAACATAACCCTATGCAAAAGCCTCTAGATTTAGAAACAGAAAAAGCTCCTATGTAATTATTCTATTTTATTTGAATGAGTTACAAATATTAGCTACTTCCAGTTTTTATAACCGTAACTTCCATCCTCAATTTAATGCAATAAAAAATAAAAAAACATGGCAAGTAAGGTTGGACTTGTGCCATTTATGTGCATATTAATCATTTTAACAGCCTTTAGACCCAATTTGAGCCAATCTAGTGCAGTTGTTTTGAGTTGATCTGAGTTAATTTTTTATTTTAATTCGTTCATTTTAATTAGAGACTCGTTTAAACTGAGCTGGTTTGATCTAAATTGATTCTATTTGTCTTGTCATTTACATTTTTATTTATGGCATTTGTCAGACACTTTTATCCAACTTACAATTATCTCATTTAGGCAACAGAGCAGTTAATGGTTAAGGGCCTTGCTCAAGGACCCAGCAAAGGCATCTTGGTGGAGCTAAGATTGGAACTCACAACTCTAAAGTCTAAAATCTTAACCACTAAGATACCACCTCTCTTTTTTTTATGAGTTGATCTGATTTGAGTTTAATTAATTTGGCTTGAGTTGAACTGGCTTAGACTCACCTGGTCTGCATTGATTTGCCTCAATTTGAGTGTCATTTATTTGATTTGAGTTGAACAGAGTAGCTTCACATTAGTTTGAGCTGGTTTGATTTGAGTTGGTTTGAGTTTAGCTGCAGTAAGATTGAGGTGAAAATGAATTCAATATAGCTGGTTTGTGAGCTTGCTTGTGTTTCGCTTGTTTAAGTTTAACTGGTTGGAGATGACCTGGTTTGAGTTGAGTGCGCGGCTTTGCGCTAAAAAGGCTTGAGTTTACTGTAACTAGGTAAGCTGATTTGCATTAGGATTGGCTGGTTTAAGTTTAGTTTTATTTAGATAACCTGGGTTGAGTTGAATTGAGCTGACTGAAATCAGCTTGGTTTCAATTGTGTTAATTGAGTTAACTTGAGGTTGTTTAAAGAATAAAGTTGGTTTGCAGTCTTTTAAACTGGTTTTACTGTATTTGAATTGGCTGAAGTTGAATTAGTTTGAGTTGAGTTTAGTTAAGGTAGTCAGTTTGCCAGATTTTAACTAGTTTACATTTTACCAGATTGAGTTAACTGAACTGGTTTGCGATGAAGTAGCTTGAAATATTTACATTTATAATTACAAAGTATTTAATTAACTGATTAGGATTATTGACAACTGAAAATTGTGATAACATATCTATATCACTGGAGACCTACCCTTAGTCCTAGACCATAAAGGTAAACACTTTACGTGTGTGTGTTCTTGCCATCCATCTTGGTATTTACTGCTTGGCATCAATTCAATTGGAGCCTTGGGGAGTTTCGGAAAAGTTTGTGATTGAGCTAAGAGTTAGTCCTCCCTCGGGCTCAATCACAGTGTCTGGCCATCTTCTCTCTGCCTATTTAATTAGACAGTGCTCTGACAAAGGTCACTTGCATACTGCATTCTTAAAGCACACAAACCAAATGTTAGCCCTTGTTTGCTATTGGTGAAGAGCTCGTCTTAAAGCATCTGCCTTTGCATTTTTTCCCTGCTCCTGCACACTTGGCCATTAACCTTTGCAAAAATTGAGTTTGGATTTGACGAACGGAACAGCGTAATGCGCTCGCCGGCCTCCGAAAGTGGATTAGGCAGCGAGGCCCTTTATCAACGTGGATGGGAACCATAGATAGTGTGTAAACTAGGCAGACAGAATGGGGTAAACAGCATATGGGTCAGGAATAGACAGTTCCCCTGCTCGTTATTTACCTCTCCACTTCACAGTGCTGCATCCTGCTGCGTTCTATTGACCACATTTATTACAGTGAGGAGGATCTGCGACTGCAGAATCCCTCTCATTATCTATCTGTGTTCCTCGTTCGGCAGTAGGATGAGCTGTATTGATCATTGAGATAACTACCAAGCAAAACCCGCTTTTCTGCCGAACAAAGAACGACCTATTTTCAAGTTAAGCACTTCTAGATCTCAAACTAATGGACCTCAGGAGCTCATTTCCCCCATTTTCTCAAAAATCAGGACATTATTTTCAAAAGGGAAATATTGCATTCAGATTTTATACAGTAAACACTAATGAAGCTTTAATACTCTAATGCAGTATTAAAAAACAATTGTGAATTGTGGCTTTGTTTATTAAAAAAAAATACTAAGTGACTATAATATGCTCCAAATTCAAAAGCAACCATAAAAAAAATTATTTGTCCCACAAAGAACAATAAACACAGGACTATAGAAGCTCAAGGTATATCATACTGCTGTTTAATTCACAGATCTCGTTTGCAGAGATGGCAAAAGTACACACATCCTTCACTTAATATATTAATACAAAAGAAATGTTGTTATCTAATGAATGTATCCAGGCTGAACATCTCCCATATAGAACACAAGCAGAGAAAAGATGATGATGATCAGTAATGTCTCTGTCCTCAGTCATGTTTACGTCACTGACTCCCTCTGTCTCATCCACGTTAACCCCAGATGTTTTGTTGCCTTCTGTCTTGCTTGTTGTGGTAGATTGAAAAAGCTGTGCAATGAAAGGAAATATGTTGACCAGCTGAAAACGGTGCGCAATGAGAAGAAAAAATATTGATCATGTCACCAAATAGATTAAAACTAACGTAACGAGCTTGTTTTAAAATTGAAAGAAGTAGAAAGATATTTGTGTAATAATGTAATGACTGAAAGTAAAAAGTTGTACAAAAGATAAATAGTGAAGTAAAGTACTGATACCAGAAAAATCTAATTAAGTTCAGTAACCAATTATTTGTACTTCATTCCCTCCCATCTCTGCATGTTGGTCATAAGGTGTTTATTAATAGTTTATAACATTCATGCGTTCATTGCTTCGATAGTAAACGCTTTCGCAAAAAAAAAAAAAAATTCAAAAGGCTGTACCCAGTGCATCACCCACACTTAAACACACACCCTTTGGATTAAATCTCATCAATATCTGTGGAAAGAGGGTGGGCAAAGTGTCCTTGGTCCCTGCTACAACCAGGAAGTTAGGTGTAGCTAAAAGCTTGGTACTTTGTCAGTCAGAGTCTCCGCTGTTAGCATTTGTTTATGGTTGGTTGGTAATATAAAGAGTTGCACTTCTTTTTATATTCAATTCAAGAGAAAGAACAAAAAGGCTTATGAATTATGAATTTTACTTTAGTTTATTACCATTCGCTTCTCAGTAATGGTAGTATGCATTCTTTTTGTGTTGATAATGAATTCACTCTATTGTAAATAGTAAGGATGAATTTTCTAATATACAAACAGTATACAAAACACAAAGACTTACTTTTCGGATATATTTTACTCATAATTTTAACATATAACTCTTAATTCCTTATACCAGATTCAATTTAAAGATTCATCTATATCTGTTACACTGATTTCAGCTTGACACCATATTATTAGCATGGCTGCATGTCTACCCAGATATAGTATATTTGCTAATGTTATTTTCAAGCAACATGTGCCTGTCACAGCAGCTGATCTAAGGAAGATGCAAATGGAGACCAACTATAAGACCAAATCCAAAATCGTTAAAAAGTTATTTAAGCACTTCTTCCAGTTTTTATAGCTAAAACCAGCCTAAATTCATTTTAATGCAATTAAAACCATTGCAACAAGTAAGTTCCGTGGGAATTTGTGAATTTGGATCAATTTTATACCCAATTTGAGCCCAATTGATTTAAGTTGTTTTGAGTTAATTTGAGTTGGTTTGAGCAGGTATTTGTTAATCTAGTTTAAATCAGATGGATTGGTTTAGTTCTGGTTTGTCTTGATTTGATGTGATTAAAGTTAAATTAATTTGGCTTATGTTAAACTGGCTTAAACTTAACTGGTCTTCATTGGTTTGTGTACTTTAATTAACTTGAGTTGAACAGAGTTGCTTCACATTTATTTGACGTGGGGCAATTTGAGTTGGTTTGAGTTGAGCTGAGTTGTTTTTGAAATAGCATGAATTTAACTTATTTGATGTGAGTTAAGCTGGTTTATGTTAACTTTAGCAGATTTGATTTTAGCTGATTTGCGATGACCTGGTTTGAGTTGACCTGAACTAACTTAAATTAGGTTTGTTAGAGGTGATGTTGAGGTTTGATTATAGTTGAGATGATTAATTATTCAGTGATGATAATTATGTAATGATGATAATGATGATTAGTAATCAGGTGAATGTGAACTTGATAGACACTGTTGCTGAAATGTGACGTTTTGGCGAGCATACTGTATTTTTATGCTTTGGTAAGTACTTGGAGGCTGTTGTGGATTGTTTTAAACCAGCAAATAAAATGAAGTTTTCTAAGAAGTGTTAGCACATTTAAATAATTCAAATTCAAATTAAAAGAGAGAAAGATTCAAGTTAGATTTACAAGATCCAAATTGCACCCTTGTTGTGAAATTGGCAAGGAGTGGCTGTAAGTAACAGCTGAGAAACTATAGACTATGGAAAAGTAAAACTTAAATTAATATTACACGAAACGTGTTCAGAGTGTACGTCCTCGCTGAACTTTCCTGATTGGGATTTATCATATTTTTTCTGTATAAGCTCAGCATCACGTTTGTGACTACCATGAGATTCTCACTCATCTCAATATGTATGAGCTGCTATAGACAGCACCATCACACACACACACACACACACACACACACACACACACACACACACACACACACACACACACACACACACACACACATACACTTCTTTTACACTCATTTTCCTATAGTCTTATAATGCAATTACCTTTCAAACAGCATTGGGGCAGTAAACCATACATATTCATGCAAATCACACAATTCATCTCAGATATGTTGGAGTGCAGTCAGGACAGCACTCTGCTCCTCTTTAAAGCCAGACACTGGCAGTGCAATCATTAAAAACGTCACGAATGGCCGACTCGTTCTGTCTTCTCTGTCCTGACAGCCAGAGAATGTGCATATGGGCCAAGCACAGGCCCAAGCTGATCGACTTAAAAAAAAAAAAAAAAAAAGGCCCAGGTTCTGTTTTTTGAGAAGGCCATCATTATGTTTTTTTTTAAACCGGATCACGGTAATGGTCCAGACAGTGAAAGAGCCACAGACACAGACAGAACGAGGGATAAGGAGAGTGAGAGATGAAAGCAGAAAGCTTGTTTCAGGGTCAGCTTTCAAAGAGCAACTCTTCAGAATGTTATCACAGACAATTCGCCATCATAAAGTGACCTTTAATCAATAAAAGGAAAAAGAAAAAACAAATTTGCCCAAATTATTCAATGTACCATAATAAGCCTTGATAAAGCTTCAGAGAGAAAGAGAGTGAGAGAAAGAGAGAGAGAGAGAGAGAGAGAGAGAGAGAGAGAGAGAGAGAGAGAGAGAGAGAGCGAGAGAGAGAGAGAGAGAGAGAGAGAGAGAGAGAGAGAGCGAGAGAGAGAGAGAGAGAGAGGGTAAAAAAAAAATCTCTTCTGACAAGGTGCAAAATTATTATTTTGACATATAATTGAATTTTATCTTTAAAGTTAATAACTCATTATTTCAAGTTATGCCGTATACTAATTAAATAGCTATTAAAAGGCAGTACTTTGACATTTTAATCTAATTTCTACTTATTCCAATACATTTTATTTTTGGATATATCACTATATTTAATTTCTTTGATTCAGCAAATCATTCTGAAAAGTTACTATCTATCACATCGGCAAGGAATAGCCTGCAGGTTAGAGCAAAATAATCCACATTGAAACGTATTATTTCGGCGGAACCGCACGGTCTGAAGAGTGTTATTCCACTTATACCACAATCATTTGCCAACGATTACAACAGTTACAATGAGTCATCTATTAATAAACATCATACTGCACCTTTTACCACTTTATATCTAAAACTTAAGAGAACAAAACATCCAAAGATAAGTTCCTCGTATTGCTTATTGTCAGGTTTATGCAACAGAACTATATTTATCGTACTATTACTATTTTAATAGTAGAAGCTCGTGCATTAGGACTTCTGTAGTGGATGATTTAATCTAAGTGTACTAATAAACTGATTAAAACCATCAGAATACAGGTGAGTCACAGAGCAACTGTAATGTACCATATTATAGAAGAATAGGTAGAAGAGATCATTATTTATTTACAGCAAAACTATA
The DNA here is from genome assembly GCF_946808225.1 of Silurus aristotelis. Lineage (NCBI taxonomy): Eukaryota > Metazoa > Chordata > Actinopteri > Siluriformes > Siluridae > Silurus > Silurus aristotelis. The sequence goes on from NC_139574.1 coordinate 8,127,063, forward strand.
CACAACATAGGCTTAGAAACAACACACAAAATAATCCAGACGATGCAACAAGATCCATAACCTGAAAGAGCAAAGGCATTCATGAATGTCAAACATGAAACAATCAGTGTGGTGCTACAGTAAATACATGTATACAGTAAAACTTTTTTTCGGCTTCTCCCGTTAGGGGTTGCCACAGCGGATCATCTGCATGTTTGATTTGCCACATGTTTTTACGCTGGATGCCCTTCCTAACGCAACCCTCCGTATTTATCCGGGTTTGGGACCGGCACTTAGAGTGGCTGGGGTTGGTTCCCTGACTGGGGATCGAACCCGGACCACAGCGATTAACCATAAATGTGAAAAAGAAGCAATAATGTGACTGGAAACATGGAAAAGCAATGGCTGATGGGAAACTGTGAGCTACTGTTTACGTACAGCCGGAAGCCATTACACAAACGACACATAATTACAATATGTAAGTGATAAGCCATGGCTAGGTGTGCTTTACACAATTCTAATGCACAAAGTGGAGCCCGAGAACCTCCTGACACAAAGTTTAGCACATTGAAATTGTGTAAAACACACCTAGTGGTGGCTTATACCATGCTCACTTGCCAGAACTGACAAAGTAAAGTTATCAATATTTTTTTTTTCAGGACAATTGATTAAACTATTGGAATGACTTTTAATATACAGTGTGTGGCACATCAGCTTTCTCAGTCTGTGTCTATGGTTACAATTGTTTATTAGGCAACTATTTCATTTAAAATGGTGATTATCTCAAATCTACCTGTGAATTCAACCAATCAGAATCAAGTATGCTATGAATATCATGAATCCACACATCCAGACCAATCAGGTTTGAGAATTCAACCACATTTTGGTATCATTTTGTTATTTTTAACATCTTTTAAAAGCTCATTTTAAATGAGTTAATATCAAATCCAAGACAATCATTCGAGTGATATGTTATCATCTATTATCAGAGTCATTAGTTGAACATTAGTTTGTATTCTTTGTGTTCTTTCCTCAGGTAGTAATTGAGACGGATGTTATGTTGGTGAGATTTCACTCAACACATCCATCTAATGATTGAAAATTCACTTAGATTTTTACTTTTAACATACGGTTAATTGAAATTTTTATGGAAATATTGCAGTAGAACAGGGATCTCTTTCTGAAAGCATGCGGCTGAAATGGACAAAGCTGTGAAATTCAAATTTGCTCCATGTTGATGTAATAGAACAATATTTCAGGATGCCATCTTCTGACTAAATACCAAAAGATTTGTGCAGAGTGTGCTGTAATCGTAATCAAATATCTCGTTATTTTCACTTCAGTTCCCAAACTAAAGTTATTTCCTGGTTAGTTTGAAAGTTTTAATTTAGTTTAGACACACACACATTCAGTTCGATGCAAAAGTCTTAGGCACGCTAATTTTCCGTGACAAATTTTGTTAGAAATGTTTATTTTATGACTTCTGCATTATTGATTCAGTACAAGAACGTTTCAGATTCTCAAGCATTACTTATTCAACAACAACAGCAAGAACGTTACAGAAAAATATTTAATGTTTGTCACTATACAGTATTACGTTTACATTTGTATAGTTTCTATATTATAAACTTTTCTATATTGATATTTTGAAATACATTTTTTATTATATTTTTCTGTCATTTAAAAAAAATATTTTATATTAATTTGTTTGCTTTTTAATTGTTTTTTTTTTTTTTAGATTCAAATTATACATGTATGTATGTATGTATGTATGTATGTATGTATGTATGTATGTATGTATGTATGTATGTATGTATGTAAAATGTAAGTGTGTGTAGGTGTGTGTTTGTGTGTTTGTGAGTGTGTTTGTGTGTGTTATATCTTTAAACGTGTATATTCACTTCTAATGATCAATAAATGATCAATAATTACAATAAGCATAAACAGGATTTTGATTGTATAGAGCCTGGGAATAAGATATATTCTTTTTAAACATCTCGTTCCACATTTAGTCTGCATTTGCTTCTATAAAAACCTCCACTTTTCTGGAAAGATGTTCCACTAGATGTTGGAGTGTGCTTGTGGAGATTTGTGGGGAAAAAACAAAGAGAAACGAAACCATAACTTAATCATAAAGACAAGGACCATAAAAATCAGCAACAAGCATGGGCAATGAACGTGAGGCGAGAAATGCTATGAAAGGTGAGACTTACAATATGTCCATGTCTTTTAATTATAAGAAAATGTGATTCAGATGCAGAGATCATGGCATGTGAGGGTGCAGGTGCTGAGTAAGTGTAGTATGGCCATAATCCTGACAAACCTTCATATTTGTGAATTTAAAGCTATTCAATACATATAAATTAAAGTGTAAAATGTAATTTCAGTCAAATGATTTACATGTAGGAGGTTTATGATACCCTGCTGTTGGTTGTGCGTGTGTTTACATCATAGGAGCTCATATCATGTTCATCATCAACGCTAGTCGAGGTTCCGTGAGTGTTAGATAACATTCCTAACCAGAACTTCTGCTTTGAGTCAGTCAGTATGGAATGTTCTATAGGGACACTCAGTGATAAGCGCACACACACACACACACACACACACACACACACACACACACACACACACACACACACACACAATCTCGTCCCTGGTGCCATTCTACCCTCCCTCTGGTCCTGCACTGGATTCACCTCGAGCTTTACCCCAGCTTAAGTACACCATCATCTATTATGCACAGCTCCTGAAAAATGAACTGTTCGGAGCCGTTTTGTCTCAGGAGGCTTCGTGAGCTGCTTGTTCTCCGTGTATATATAGTCAAACGTGTTGGGTTCAAGGGAATCATCCGTCTCTTTCCTCTGCCTTGATAAAGCATTCTGCTGTTTTCATTATTTGAGGGAGTTTATAGCGCTCTGTTCAAGTAGGTCTAAAACACTCTAAAACGCATTAGCTTCACCCATACATTGTGTAGCTAGTAATCACCTCAACTTGTCATATAGTTTTCAAATGTATTCGCACACTCAGCACACTTTAATGTGCATGGCCCGGGTTATAGACCCAATACTGGCCGCTAGTTCCTCTCAGGATGGTTAAAATGTAACTAAATTGTCCTTGTTTGGACATTTGCTTCCTTAATTTTAGTTACATAGAGGCGTCACATCATCAGTACACATCAGCGCTCTGGGCTGTTGAAAAGGTTCTAATAAAAAATAAAAAAAAACACCCTCCATTGTATTATTTTTTTTTTACTTAGAATATTCAAAGGTGAAGAAAAAGAAGTGTAATAGGCTTTAGACAGTTGTTGCTATGGTTATATCGGAAATTGTTTGCTATCTAGACCCAGACTAATTTTAACCAATCGTGTTTCTTTGTATCAAAACATACATATTTCTTAGATAAATGTCTCATTATTCCTTCCTTTTGTTTTGTGACAGCAACAATGTAATAAACTGTTTATTTATACTCATATTGAAACATGGTTACAGCCTACCAATTTTATACTGTATATTAGTGCCATGGTGATGTATGGACAGGGGAACTTATAGCTCATGGTTTAAGACATTGGATTTCTAATCAAAGTGTTGTGAGTTCAATCTCAACATCTCCAAGCCGTCTCTGCTGGGCCCTTAAGCGTGGCCCTCTGCCTTCAACCGCTCGGTTGGTTCAATAAGATTATTGTACAAGTTGCTCTGGATAAAGACGTCTGTCATATGCCATAAATGTGCAATGTAAATGTACAGAAAATGTAGCAAAGCTTATTTTTTTTTATGTGTACCAGTCCCCATATAACAGTAAGTACCATTAAAAGTACTATTGTTTTACTTGGCTTCATGTTATAGGATTATGTCTATGTTTAATAGTTTATTAATTTATTTGATTTATTTGTTTGTCTGTTTACATATTTAAACATTTTCTCATAAAGTTCCAAAACCTGCTATAAAGGTTTCTTATTTATGATAGTTATTTCTTGGTTACAAAATCAACATGGGAACGTCTTATCTGGAGCACTTATTAAGTATACTCTCTCTCTCTCTCTCTCTCTCTCTCTCTCTCTCTCTCTCTCTCTCTCTCTCTCTCTCTCTCTCTGATTGCATTGTATTTCTAAATATCAAGTGATACTTTAAAGTATAAAATCTTGTATTTACAGTGCATTCAGAAAGTATTCAGACCCCCTTCACTTTTATTTTCTATAGAAAAAGAGACTTAAGACTTCACATAAAGATAAAGTAGATACATAATTCTAGAAATGTCTAGAAAATTTATTAAAAAGACAAAATGAAAATATTACATGTGCATAAGAATTCAGACCCTTTAATCAGTACTAAGTTAAAGCAATTACACCCTTGAGTCTTTTTGGGTATGACGCAAGAAGCCTTGTTACCTGGTTTGGGGTATATTTATACAGTACAGACCAAAAGTTTGGACACACCTTCTCATTCAAAGAGTTTTCTTTATTTTCATGACTATGAAAATTGTAGAGTCACACTGAAGGCATCAAGGGCTATTTGACCAAGAAGGAGAGTGATGGGGTGCTGCGCCAGATGACCTGGCCTCCACAGTCACCGGACCTGAACCCAATCGAGATGGTTTAGGGGTGAGCTGGACCGCAGAGTGAAGGCAAAAAGGCCAACAAGTGCCAAGCATCTCTCGGGGAACTCCTTCAAGACTGTTGGAAGACCATTTCAGGTGACTACCTCTTGAAGCTCATCAAGAGAATGCCAAGAGTGTGCAAAGCAGTAATCAAAGCAAAAGGTGGCTACTTTAAAGAACCTAGAATATGATATTTTTCAGTTGTTTCACACTTTTTTGTTATGTATATAATTCCATATATAATTCCACATGTGTTAATTCATAGTTTTGATGCCTTCAGTGTGAATCTACAATTTTCATAGTCATGAAAATAAAGAAAACTCTTTGAATGAGAAGGTGTGTCCAAACTTTTGGTCTGTACTGTGTATATATATATATATATATATATATATATATATATATATATATATATATATATATATATATATATATATATATATATATATATATATATATATATATATACAGTGAGGAAAATAAGTATTTGAACACCCTGCTATTTTGCAAGTTCTCCCACTTAGAAATCATGGAGGGGTCTGAAATTGTCATCGTAGGTGCATGTCCACTGTGAGAGACATAATCTAAAAAAACAAAATCCAGAAATCACAATATATGATTTTTAAACTATTTATTTGTATGATACAGCTGCAAATAAGTATTTGAACACCTGTCTATCAGCTAGAATTCTGACCCTCAAAGACCTGTTAGTCTGCCTTTAAAATGTCCACCTCCACTACATTTATTATCCTAAATTAGATGCACCTGTTTGAGGTCGTTAGCTGCATAAAGACACCTGTCCACCCCATACAATCAGTAAGAATCCAACTACTAACATGGCCAAGACCAAAGAGCTGTCCAAAGACACTAGAGACAAAATTATACACCTCCACAAGGCTGGAAAGGGCTACGGGGAAATTACCAAGCAGCTTGGTGAAAAAAGGTCCACTGTTGGATCAATCATCAGAAAATGGAAGAAGCTAAACATGACTGTCAATCTCCCTCGGACTGGGGCTCCATGCAAGATCTCACCTCGTGGGGTCTCAATGATCCTAAGGAAGGTGAGAAATCAGCCCAGAACTACACGGGAGGAGCTGGTCAATGACCTGAAAAGAGCTGGGACCACCGTTTCCAAGGTTACTGTTGGTAATACACTAAGACGTCATGGTTTGAAATCATGCATGGCACGGAAGGTTCCCCTGCTTAAACCAGCACATGTCCAGGCACGTCTTAAGTTTGCCAATGACCATTTGGATGATCCAGAGGAGTCATGGGAGAAAGTCATGTGGTCAGATGAGACCAAAATACAACTTTTGGGTCATAATTCCACTAAACGTGTTTGGAGGAAGAAGAATGATGAGTACCATCCCAAGAACACCATCCCTTCTGTGAAGCATGGAGGTGGTAGCATCATGCTTTGGGGGTGTTTTTCTGCACATGGGACAGGGCGACTGCACTGTATTAAGGAGAAGATGACCGGGGCCATGTATTGCGAGATTTTGGGGAACAACCTCCGTCCCTCAGTTAGAGCATTGAAGATGGGTCCAGGCTGGGTCTTCCAACATGACAATGACCCGAAGCACACAGCCAGGATAACCAAGGAGTGGCTCTGTATGAAGCATATCAAGGTTCTGGCGTGGCCTAGCCAGTCTCCAGACCTAAACCCAATAGAGAATCTTTGGAGGGAGCTCAAACACCGTGTTTCTCAGTGACAGGCCAGAAACCTGACTGATCTAGAGAAGATCTGTGTGGAGGAGTGGGCCAAAATCCCTCCTGCAGTGTGTGCAAACCTGGTGAAAAACTACAGGAAACGTTTGACCTCTGTAATTGCAAACAAAGGCTCCTGTACCAAATACTAACATTGACTTTCTCAGGTGTTCAAATACTTATTTGCAGCTGTATCATACAAATAAATAGTAAAAAAAAATCATATATTGTGATTTCTGTAATTATTTTTTTTAGATTATGTCTCTCACAGTGGACATGCACCTACGATGACAATTTCAGACCCCTCCATGATTTCTAAGTGGGAGAACTTGCAAAATAGCAGGGTGTTCAAATACTTATTTTCCTCACTGTATATATATATATATATATATATATATATATATATATATATATATATATATATATATATATATATATATATATATATATAGCTCCTTAGGTTGTGTCAGTATGTGCTGTATACGAGTTTGGGCACTAGTAAGGACCCTGACTCACTACTCACTGGTACACTGATGACTCAATTTTTGGCAACATGACTAAGCACCTGCATTGCGAAATGTTACCACTGTTATTTATCAACATCAGGTGGGGTAAAACTTCAATTTCCTCAACAGTCAGTGTAAAAACTTAAGTGTATAAACTATATATATATATATATATATATATATATATATATATATATATATATATATATATATATAGTGGAACATTATATTTCCTGTGGAGGTTATTTGTATATGTTTTTTTCACACATTGTTGCCTAGAAATGATCCCTTTCTGCATCAACTCCTTTGTTCATCCTTAGTTGTGATACTGACAGCATTTCTATCAACTATTTTAGTTATACTTGTCGTCGAGGTAACATCGCGACATGGTTACATTGTATTTGAAGCACCGATTTTGAACTCTGATTACATTTTTATCAAATCTTCACATGTGCCCTCGAGGTGCAAAAGAACACCAGACCATTGATGTTTTCTGTTACCAAGGTAGAAAACGTTTTCCCAAACATGTCTTAAACCCTCACTACATTACAGGTAGTAGAAATATGATCATAGAATCTATCAAGACATCAAACAGTATAGCTACAATTATGATTGGCAATTACATGGACTGTGTAACACCATACTCTTATATCACTGGATGGGAAGTGTCATGACAACTCATGACACGGTTTGGCATGGGTCTTGAAATATTTATGGATGGTTTTATGTTGGGTTTGAGTGTGTTAGAATAAATCATTAAGACAAACTCAGGAGAAAAAGTGAGAAAATTGACATTCTTAGTATGCATTTAACATTTGCAGGAGAATTATGTCACAATAACAACAACAACAACAACAATAATAATAATAATAATAATAATAATAATAATAATAATAATAATAATAATAATAATAATAATAATAATATAAACATTTATACAAACTAACATTTTCGACATAATCAACCGCCAGTAAAAGTGCCAAAATATTACCAGATTATATGATACCATATTGACTTTACCTTATGTGATATACAATTTATATTATTACATAATTGATATTATTATAATGTGACAATTATATTTTTAGCAGTATTAGTAGTAGTAGTATTTTTGGTGTTGGTCACAAATGTGAATTTCATATAAAAGCAATTATTTTAAAAACAACTTTCTGTCACATTCGAGTGCATTTACCCTTTTTCTACCTTATCCAAGCCATTTTAGCTTTCATTCCATGCTCCTAGTCACAGACTCTTCATTTGCATGAGGACCACCAGATAAAAACCTCACATCTGTAGAGCTCTTAAGCTACACGTGGACTTTAAATTCTTTAAAATCCAAGCTGTCAGAATGTAGGCAGAGAGGACATGATCAATGAAGGAAAGCACAGAGAGAAGCTAATGTCCGCTGTGCAGAACATATACATGGTGTGGGTGAAGGGGTAAAAAAAAATGGGACAAAAAAGGGAAGGATAGTTTTCATTTTTCAGGCTAATGGGTGGAGTGCTAGCAGCTGTTAGCTGGTCTTTCTGTCATTTATTACAGGCCATGTTATCCCCAACTGCCATCATACTGCCATAGAGTAATAAATCAACAAGCGGCAAGCGTTCTCCTCTGCACTTATGTCTGATTTAAGGAAAAGATATATAGCAACGTCTGCTGTGTGTGTGGGTTGAGTTTAGCAAGTACAAAATATAATTTTTTTAATAGGAGTGTGGGGGGGGGGGTGAGAATAAACAACTAACTAATATTGATCTTGACATAATACAGTAACATATCCTGTGATCCTTCACTTTGTCATTAGTTCCATTATTTCCGCTGCTGATTTAGTTACTTTTCCAATTGTATTCCCAACGGGACTGAGAGAACCAAGCCAGAATGTATAGGTGGAGCTAGATATGCTGCAGAGTACCGACTGGTGTAATGAAATCATTGCAATATGATCTCCCGTGAAAAATATTCGACAAAAGTTCTATATTTTTAATAATTTGCTATTAGTATTCTTTTATATCCTATATATATATACATTTATTGACAGTGCAGGAAGCATGGTTCATCATCTTTAATCAAGCTTATAACACTTTTTTTATTTGTCGAAATCTTTTTTAATTAGCACTTTTGTGTCACTCAAATGAGGATGGGTTCCCTTTTGAGTTTGGTTCCTCTCAAGATTTTTTCCTCATCTAGTCTCGGGGAGTTTTTCCTTGCCACATTCACTTCTGGCTTACGCATTATGGATAAGCATTTCAGAATTGATATTCAAGATGTATATATTTTAGCAAACCTGCTTTGTGGCAATTGTTCAACAACTGATTTATTCAGATGTGGTGCATGAAGTGCTTTTTTTTCACTATTGTTCTTATCATATTAGTTCCTGTGTAATGCTTCACTGCTTGAAATCTCATGCACTGTGTATAAAGGCATTACTAAGAAAAGATTAAGCTTGAAACTAAATCTGCTACGAGCTGCTAGCAAGTAGCTAACCTGCTACTAGCTAAAACAATGTAATGCCAAATTTTCACATTGCTTAGTGCATTACGTAGTTTGATTGTATATAGATTGTATATAGACAATTGTATATATATAATTGTATATAAATATAGATTCTTTAGATAATGTAAACTGAGTAGTGCATAATGTAGTTTAATTGTATATACAGTAGATAAAAGAAGGTATTTTACAGGTATATTGTATATATACAGTGAGGAAAATAAGTATTTGAACACCCTGCTATTTTGCAAGTTCTCCCACTTAGAAATCATGGAGGGGTCTGAAATTGTCATCATAGGTGCATGTCCACTGTGAGAGACATAAAAAAATAGCAGGGTGTTCAAATACTTATTTTCCTCACTGTAGGTAAACTGTATGTCTCAGGTAAGTGTTCCAAGCTACAATTATCTTGCGCTATTCTGTAAACAAAATGAATACAAATCCTGTTGTGTAACAAACATGAAATGATCAATTAGCACAAATTAGGTATGAATTATGTATATAGCTTAAGTATACTTTAGCAAATCATCTGCTGAATTTCATACAGTCTTTATGCTAGCCTTCCTCATCAGAAGGAAAATTTCTGGACGGGTGGTGCACGCCCACAAGTGAGAGAATAGCATTCGCTTCACACCCACAAGAGACTACAAGCGACACGAAAGACATGTCACTTACAAGTGTGAACGAAGTGTTCTTTGGCTTGTTCCTTTGAAGAAAGGAGCCCTTAAATATTTGATGCCGATCGCTACAAGTGTCAGAGTGTTCCCTGTCAGCGAGGGCTCTAAGTGGAACCCCCTGAGGAAGCCAGCTATTATCCGAGAGAACATATCTTCCATGTGGCAGCGCAGTCTTCATTAGTGTCTGAGAATATTCCTGTTAAGTCTGGTGGAAAGCCAAGGAACTTTTCTTTGCTCAGATGATTTACACTGTTAAATGTGAAACGTTAAATGGAGAACTCCTGTAGAGGTTTGTCCGACAGGCAAAACTTCCTTGTATTTGTTTTCCATTCTGAGATGTTTCCAAGAACTATTCTTGAAGGAAACTTTCTTTAGGAAGGAAGTGTTGTCTCTGGGTTCAGTCCTGAGCTTGGCTTTCTGAGGGTGTGAAGGATGTTCTGCTCAATTTATGTCTATGTGTGTTTCATCACTTTGACTAGCTTAAATTAGCCCAAGCTGTGAAGGACTTGGTGAAGATTTGAGGCAAATGCAATAAACAGGCTACTTTGTTCTGACCATAATTCTGCGAATTCATCACGGACAGCAAGTTAGAACAAAGAACAAACATAAAATTCTTTGTGCAAATTTGCTACAGAAACGTTTGACATGACATATGTTTGACATCTGGCGATGCTGTAACGAGTCATTCGGGGTGTTCTGAGCGGCACGCGTGCTTCAAGAGAGAAAGAACATCAATGGGAGATGACGATAGATCAGGAAGACCTTCAACGAGCTTAACCCACGAAAATGTCAAAACCATTTAGTAACTTGTGCATGATGATCATCGGAGAACAATCCACATGATCTCACTTCCGAACCCACCCTACTTGCCAGATTTGTCTCTTGTGGACTTCGTCCTCTTCCCGAAGATGAAGATCCAGTTTAATGGTCTTCGTTTAGACACGATTGCTGAGATCCAGCGTGAATAGCAGAAGGTTCTTGACATCCTTCGAAAAAAAGACTTCTAGGACAAACTCCAGAAGTGGCAGGAATGATGGTAGCGATGTATTGCTGTGCTAGGGGACTATTTTGAAGGTGATAGTGTGTAAATGTAGATAAATAGATTACTTTCTTGTATACAGAGCTAGACTCGCTTTTTGACCAGGATAAATAGCTTGTTTCACTCTTTTAAATATCATAGCGGAACACATTCTTTCAAAGGTATCAGGCACAAGTACTCAACCAGGGTGTAGATGCTCCTGGGTTTGAATGAACATCCCCACACTGTCTGTCAGAACACCTTATAAGGTCCTCTGATTGGCTCATTGCATTTAGAGTAAAACAGAGGATGATCACATTTGAAACATTTCATATGTTCTTTAAATTCTTTCTTAATATACATGAGCAGCACATGAGCATCACATCCTCCTCTGTCTTTTCTCCCTTTCCATATCTCTCTCTGTTTTACACCGATGCTACAAAACGTTGTTTAATTTACTACCACCATGCTTCTCCATAATTCATGAAGTGTTGGTGGGGGGGGGAGAAGACATGCAATAAATCTCTATTCATGTTTATCCTTCCTTTTGAATGTTAATGGGGAGAGACAAAAGATAAAAAGATGAAAAATAAACGTAAAAAAAACCCCAGAAAGATTCGCAGCTATTAAAGTACAATGGCTGATACGTGCAAACGCAACCTTGATCAAGAAGCGCAAAAAGCACACCCACAAAACCGCTAAACCGCTATTCATCATTGACAGTTCAGCTCATGTCATTCACCTTATCTCCATAATTAAGCAATTAACAGCTCTTGGATGTGGTGCACATGGCCATGTGTAGGATAAACGTAGGGAACTGTAAATCATCAGAACGCAGGATTTTGTGGGGGTTTGCGAGGAGTAATCAAAGTTCGGCTAAAAAAAGGGATTGTGAGGAGAGTAATTGCGTATTGAGCTCAAAGGCAAATTGTGATAGTGTTTGAGGCAAATTTCCTTACAGCATTACCTCATATTACCACGCACATGCAGACAGACAACACGCAAACACCCAGAGTAAAACACACACACACACACACACAACGCACACACACACACACAGTTTTAGAACTCACCTGTAAATCAACCTGTGACAAACAGGAATTTATGGCAGATTTGATTGGCCTCTTTCCTGCTGGGTAAAAGAAACGTGTCGGCTCATTAAAAACACAGGCATACACAAGCCCTCAGAGTCACACTCGTGCTGACAGGCTGTGACATTTCTCAGGTGAATTCCCACACAATTAAGCCACAGCCAAAACCACCAAGGTATGCTCTGTTTTTGTGCTCCCAGAGCACCATTTCTCATGTTCCCACAGACGCTTCTTTTCGAGCGGAGTTTCCTTGTTTACCTTCACGAAGGTGCTAAACTATTTACCTTCCAAATTTGATTAATTAAAACTTGTGAAAATACCGCTTTGCAGATGCAAACATCATTAAGTATTGTCATAGCTTGTCTAATTGCTTGTTAAAGAAAAGGCCTGCCCCGGTAAAAAACTGCCGCCGCTATTATATAAATAATAGTTGCGTGATTGCGGTGAGCAGATGGCAAAGGTTGATCGTGCACACTCGTATTTGCTTAAGGGTGTAAAAAAAAACCCGATAAAAATAGTTTCCTTACTTTTAATCTCACAAACAGCTGCTGTTAGAAGAAGCATCAGGTTTTGCATACTGTATGAGATCTTAGTCATTTCCCTGTCTGGGAAATATGGCACACTGAAGTTCTGCACATCTGTGCAGCGGGATCACAAAACTGAGCCTCTGTATCATAATAATAAAAAAAAAGGTTTCCTTTTTTTATTGCCGTTTTACACGAGGCCTGAAGCCGCTCACAAATGATTTGGTCTGTTTATAAATATGGGTTGATTTTTGGCCTGGATTTGAAATTGCTACTCACTGGTAATCACCCGCCGTTAGAGATGAACAGCTGAAGACAGCTGTTTTTTTGACGAATCGGGACGACTCAAGTTTTCGACGGAGAAATAGAAAGAGATGAATGAAAAACAACGGAATGCCACACACATGGCTCATATTTTAAATATGGCTTTCTTTTCTGTTTTCCCCCTCTTTCTCTCTCGCTCTCTCTATCTCTCTTTCTGTCTGAAATAGTGTTGTCTTTCATCCTGGCCTTGTTCCGGCCTGAGTTTATGCCTCACATAATGGGAGTGCTTGAGCCTGACAATGTAACACACAATGTCTCTTTGATTTTGCTGCCTTGTTCCAATCCCTGGACAATCATAACGCGTGTGCAGACATGCACACACACACACACACACACACACACACACACACAGATCCCCTTTATATCATCACTGATTCCTTAGAAACAGTGAAGCTTACAGCAGCTAATAACAACTAAACCACAGAGTGCCAAAATACCTCACAATTAGGCCCTAAATTGCAGCGTGTTTGGGTGCCTTTCACATTTCGGTTGGCGTGAATCCACATCTGAGGCAAGTCTGTAATCCTCCATCTGTGCACCCGAAATCCAGAATACACCAAACGGGTGCTAGACATTTTTTTTTAAACAATGTTCTATCGCCGTCAGCGCGGCTAATAGGAAAAAAATCCCCACTGTGCTATTGTAAGAGACATGCTGAGTCCTCGGCTCGGTGACCTCGGTGCCTTTGTAAAACTTTTCAAAGCCCAGGAGTATTTAAAGAGTCACTTTGAAAATGTCTCGGGTTGTGTGATGAAGAAGAGGCGAAAATGAGCAAGAATGGAAGACAGGTAAAGTCCAGCCTCCTTTCTGATATAGGAAAGTGGGAATTGTGCTTTGATGGTGCCCTGTGTACTGACCCTGGGTCAGCTGCTTCTGATGGATGATCTAACATTACCGAGCACACCTCACATTTATTAAATTGCCTAATGATAAAAAGATAAGGGGAGAAATGGATGATCCTGAAACCCAGGCCTACATACACACACACACACACACACACACACTTACACTTGCTATTGCTGCAAATTCTGCTGGCGCCTCGCGGACTAGGCGGCCCATCTCCCCGAGGTAATAATGCAAAATAGGCGGGGGGGAAAGAAAAAGCTCACGTCGAATACAAATGTTGCCTTTAAGTGGGAGATGTGTGCCTGGAAAATGTGGCACCGTACAGAAGGAGGAAGATTTAGCTCTTTAGCGGATTAATCACTGTCATCATCTGGGCATTGTGGAGAAGTAATTTAGATGGTAAATACCAACTTTAGCCATACATCATCTGTTGATAGCGCAACACTCCAAAGGTGGCCCACACGCTTCAAACGAAAAAGATACTTATTCAGAATAAATGTTCTTATTCTACGCTGTCATTTTTAAAAAATTTTTTTTTTTTATCTTGACAGAACAAGACGAATTTTCAAGCAGGTTTATCTGAATGTAATATACACGCTCGCGTTCGGAATCCATTTCGGAACGATAGAGCCATAACAAGGGCGTCATTCAAGGGCTAACATTATGTGTTTGTGAGAATTTGATCTCGAAGTCATTGTAGCTTGAACACGAGATGCAATTTCACGAAGACGAAAGGAACATAAAGCCCCCCAAGCTGTGCATGGCATTCCTGAAAACTGAAAAGAGAAGGTTTACTAATCCGAATAGGGTTTGTTTACTTTATGCCAAGCTAATCCAGTGGAGGAAACATACTATTATTAAAGGGATAATATTTGTTGATAAAGTCTTATCTTTATTTGTAACTTATTTGACTGGTCTATTGGCTTAAAAGGATTGAATGGACACCATATCAACTAAAAAACAAGAAGCCTAACAAAGACCATCATGTGTCCATATATTAATTAATTAAATCTTAGCAAGTCTCATATATAGTCAAACTAGGCTATTATTCTTATGATTACAGTACATTATATGTAAGATTATTAAAGCTAGATCATATATACAAAACTGCACAATGGCATTGTCATGCTGGAACAGGTTTGTGTCTGCTAATTCAATTGAAGGGAAAATGTTATGCTGCTGCACCCAAAGTCATTCTATTTTATTGTGCGCCTCCAACATTTTAAAAACGTGATTTTTTTTTAGGTTGGAGAAAATACATATGGCTGAAATGTCAGGTGTCCCAATACCTTTGTCCACATAGTCTATATTTAGATATTGTAATCATGCCAAAGCTTAAAATTTCTTATTCTATTCGCATATTATGAGCTTTTATGCAGCAACAAAAAAAAAAATCTATTTTAACAATCTATTTTTCTATTTTTATTGATCTACAATCCCAATTTCAAAAAAGTTGGGACTCTGTGTAAAATGTGAATAAATACAATTTCGCAATAGAACATGTCAAGTGTCAAATGCTTAAACTGGGGAAATGTAGCATTTAAAGAAAAATGAAGTAAATTTAAGTTTGATGGCTGCAACACGTCTTAAGAAATCTGGAAAAAGTAAGTGTTACATTTAAACAGTTGGAGAAACATTTTTGCAACTAATGGGGTTAATTGACAACAGTTCTTTAAGATGTGTGTGTATAAATAGTCTTAGAGAAGCAGAGTCTCTCAGAAGTAAAGATGGACAGAGCTTTACCACAAATGCAAGCTGATTATCTATCTTGCTAATAAGTAGACATACATGAACATGATTCATAAATGCCACCATCCTCTCTGGGCCAAAATGTATGGAGGCAAAGTAGAAAATTGTTCTGTGCTCAGACAAATTAAAATTTTAATTTCCTTTTAGAAACCATGAACACCACATACTCCGGACTAAAGAGGAGTGGGATCATCTGGCCTGTTATCAGGGAGGTGGTAGCTCAGTGGTTAAGGCATTGGGCTTTGGATCAGAAGCTCACAGGTTCAAACACTGCTGGGCCCTTGAGCAAAGCCCTAAAACCCTCCCCTGTTCAGTTGTAAGTCGCTCTGGATAAGGGCGTCTGCCAAATGCTGCAAATGTAAATGTTATCAGCACTTAGTTCAAAAAGCCGCATCTCTATTAGCATGAGAGTGCATTAATGCCTGTGGAATGGGCAGCTTGCACATTTGTAAAAATGCTTTATCAATGCTGGACGTTATATAAAGGTTCTAGAGCAACTGGTTCCATCTAGAAAACGTCTTTTTAAGGGAAGGCCTTTTTTAAACAAGACAATGCTTACTGCATACTGCATCTTTACAATAGCATGACTTTGTAGTAGAAGAGTCCGGGTGCTACACTGGTCTGCATGTAGTCTAGACCTTTCACCATTTGCACACCATGAAATGAAAAACACAACAAAGGACACCCAGAACTGTTAAGTAGCTAGACTCCTTTATCAGACAATTATGGGACAACATTCCTCTCCCAAAACTTCAGCAAATGGTCTCCTCAGTTCCAAGATGTATACGGACAGAACACATGATGGTGTGTTCTGACAGTGGTAAACTGCCGACAGTGGTAAACATGGTCTTGTCTCAACTTCTTTAAAACTTCTTGTAGCAATTAAATTCAAAATGACCTTACGTTTAACCAAATCTAGTTCCCAGCAAACACTGCCTCCATAGACTCCACTTCCTTTCTTTACAGAAATGCTCTCATTCACCCAGCACACCTGTGCTCAATTAGACTCTCTCTCACACACACACAAACAATATATAAAGACTCTGGTTCAAGTTTACTTCTTATCTTTGTACACCTTATGATATTAAGCTCAATAATATTGCGATTGTCTTTTCGTCAAATTTCTTTTTTTTTTTTTTTCAAGTCTACAGTTCAAGCCAAGTTTTGTGTTTTTATTTTTTGGAGATTGCCTGAATCTTTTTTTGTTGTTTTTTTTTTTTACTTTTGTTCTGTCTCTTAATTTAAATTAGTTTGCTTATTAAAAACTGAATTCCCTTTATTTCCAGCTGTCTATGTTTTCCTTTTGTGACAGAAATTCTCAGCAGACTTGAATTTATTTTTAAGATTTTCCATGTCTTTAACGTAAAAAAAAAAAAAAAAAGGGACAAAAAATATAATTTTAATATTTCAATAATATGAATGTACAATATAATCTATCCTGAATCAATGGGAATGATTCCGCTATGTCCATGGATATGAAGCTAATTAGAAAGTGGATCAAAAATCCAGAATTATTTGTGAAAATCTTATCACATTGTAAAAAGAATTCTTGCCCTTGGCCCCATTTCCTTGCTATCTAGGACAAATAAATGAGTCTTGTGAAACTCAGTAGGGGATGGTCCTTAATAAAATTTTTCTCCGCTAAGTGCTTAGACTTATGGCAGGAATTTAGAAAAAAAAAAGTTGGCAAACATTTCCATCATAGCAGGGAAAGTTTCTATTTCCCATTGATAACCCAAACACTTTAACTATTAATAGTTGTGTGGTGTCTACTGTGCTTTTTTCACATGATTTACATATCAGTGACAACCAAAAAAACCCATAACTTTGTGTTTCCTCCATGAGCCCGACTGCAAATACAGCGAACGAGGAAAAAAAAAAAAATCATTGTTTCATGATCCTGAATGATGAACTGCTACAAAGATGAGTCAACAAGCACTTTGATCATCATCAAAATGTCAAAAGCCTTTCCGTGTTTTCAGATCAAATAAGCTCATCGAGTGCGATGCGTTCAGCAGGACGAACGTGTGCAGGTCGAGTGAAATTCTCTTTCATCTCTTCCTCAGTGTGTTTGACAGCGGCATATACTATATGTAGCCAATGCAGTTGAGGAAATTAATTATTTACAAGGCGTCTATTTAACAATGCCTGGAGTGCACATGCTTTCAGGGAGATTTGAAACGTCTTCATTACGAACCCTGTCACATGTCAAGTGGCAAAACAAAAAAGTAAGAAAAAATGAGCGATCGAGTAAAAACATATTTGAAGCTTTCCTAAAGTTTTATATAGAGTGCCGGGAAACATTAACAGGAATCCTAGAGAGGTCATGCAGTTTTTATCTGTGGGTTTAGTTAGGAACTGGAAACAAGGACACTTTATGTCAGGGATTTAAAAATAAATCTATGTATTATGGATGGATGGATGAATGGATGGATGGATGGATGGATGGATGGATGGATGGATGGATGGATGGATGAATGGATGGATGGATGGATGGATGGATGGATTGGTGGGTGGGTGGATAGATGGATGGATGGATGGATGGATGGATGGATGGATGGATGGATGGATGGATGGATGGATGTAGGGATGGATTGGTAGATGGATGGATGGATGGATGGATGGATGGATGGATGGATGGATGGATGGATGGATTGGTAGATGGATGGATGGATTGATGGATGGATGGATGGATGGATGGATGGATGGATGGATGGATTGGTGGATGGATAGATGGATGGATGGATGGATGGATGGATGGATGGATGGATGGATGGATGGATGGATTGGTAGATGGATGGATGGATGGATGGATGGATGGATGGATAAATGAATGTGTGGATAGATAGATAGATAGATAGATAGATAGATAGATAGATAGATAGATAGATAGATAGATAGATAGATAGATAGATAGATAGATAGATAGATAGATAGATAGATAGATAGATAGATAGATAGGTTTAAACACGTGTGATTGTATAAACCACTACAGGGAATCTTCTACAGAAGCTGAACAGGTTCCTGACTATACTATACTAAACTCGCTTAACTCTACTATAGTAAATTTTTTCCCACTTTTTTGTTTCAGTCCACTGAAATATTAGCTTGGTCTGCACAAGGACCAGCAGTTGACAAGTTCTGGTCTATGCACATGTGTAGTATAAAACCACTGAGCTCCTATTGCTTGTAATATTTAATCAAAAACAGTCATTTCTTTGTGTTGCTCTTAAACGCGAAAAATGAAAATTAAAAAAAAAAAAACATTCCCAACAATGTGACCTCACCATAAAATCCACAATTCCCAGTTTGATCTTTGTGATTTGAAAAGCCATTGCATGCATATTAATAAATTTGGTTTGAGCCATTCTTGTGTCCCTTGCCTACAAGCTACAGTGATCTACTGTTTTAATATCACGGCATAAAAGGATTCGCTCACACATCACTTCAGTGCTGTGCTACAGTAAATGGCTGGGTGACAAACGTGGCCATATTGAACGCATATTTCAAATAAATTAGTCAAAGTGCTGCATTACTTTACAGCGGGCATGGAGTACAGTACAAGCAGCAAACGAGGAGCGATTCTTCGTCTGACATTCGCACAACAGCCATATCTAATAGCCGACGTCCAGAATGCACAGACCAGCTGAATAATAGATCCCATGCAATTTCTCTTGGAATAGCTCCACTGGTGGCCTGAAAAGTGTGTGGTAATAAGCTGGAAATTACCTAGTGGCTCATCCTTATCTCCAAATGAGCTGAGAGGCATCACTGAGGAGGTTTTAGTAAGGGGTGCACTGCAAGGTTGAGATCTGGGACCATTGCGGAATGAATAGATGTAATAATTCAAGGTGACTGCAGAAATTTTACAAGTCACAGTGATGGAGCACTCCACATAAATGAAGAAATGTCTTCCAGATCATAACCGCTCCCTCCAAGGTACGCTGCCAGGGGGAAAAAATGTCCACAAATCCCTCCCACAAAGATCACACAGCTCCAGGAACCCCCCTTCAGAGAACGGTGATGTCATGAGCAGACCTTCTTCGTGTTGACCCAAAATGGCCCTGAGAAATGAAAAGCATGTGCGAAAGCATTAAGTGCTCGGATAATTGACGGCGCTGCTTTGAAATGCTGATTATGCAGAACCGGGGTTGTCCTGCTGACTGCGCACATGCTCTTACACGGAGGTTTAGATCAGAGCGGTGACCTTCACAGCAGGGGGACTAGACCTCATGCTGTGTTGAAAGTAGGCCGGGAAATACTCCAGAAACTCAAACGGACCATTTCTAACAGTATAATCCCAGAGCTCCAGAATGCAGATTTGTTTTCTAGACTTAAAGTCTCTCAAATTAAATCGGGTTAAAGTGCTGTGGGTCTGGGACCAAGAAACGCTGGTGTAAGAGGTGTTGTTATTTTCTAGGAGAAATTTTTTTTTTATAACCACAATTACAAAATGCCGGTATCTTTTATAGCCACACAACGTTGTGGTTATTTGGAAGGGTAATGCTCAGTAATTAACAATAAACACAAAACCAAAGTGCAGGGTAAAGTAAATGTTGAAAAAAGTAAACTAACCAGTCGCAGAAATAGGAATTGGGGTAGATATGTAGCATGTATCATTATGCTGTATACTGTAACACACTAAAGCATTGCAGTTCGAGGGGAAAGAAAACATTATGACAGTGTAGATCTTAAACCAACACATTTGATGTGTTCAGAGAATTTTTAATAGGTTTTGCCAAAACAATTAGCAATTCAAATTATAATGACAACAATTAACCATTTTGCTGGTGAGTGCAAATTGCAAGAAATTGTCTTGGCACTATTCCTAATTCTGATTTTAGCGTTAATGCTAAGCTTTCTCCAAGCTCTACATTTAAACAGCAAAATCTTCTTCTCCCGCCAAAATATGCGTTAATTAGAAATATAAAACATTGCTTTAGAATAAAAGATGTAGAAGTGTTTGATTCTATTGTTGGTCAAAACTTTTGAATTTATTTTTAAGTAATATAATTTAAAGATAAGCCCTAAATGTTGCAGGATTGTAGGCAATGATGTAGATGATGATGATGATGATGATGATGATGATGATGATGATGAAATTTTCACATTTGACAAGCAGATTTTTTGATTTACCACCATTAGTACTGAAAATGATTAGCTTATGAGGATAGATAGATAGAATTTGTTTTTTCTCCAAGCTGTTACCAAAAAGCTGAAAGGATTCCATGGTATTGGACGTCTTTGGATGAAGTAGCATTTAATTTTCCCTTCACTTGAACTAAGAGAGCCAAACCTGTTCCAGCATGACAATGTCCCTGTGCACAAAACCAGCCATCTGCCCAGAAGAGTGAAGCCAATGGGGACTACATATTGAATTGTATGTAATCTTAACTTTTATAGTTATCATTTGCTACCATATAAATACAGATCAGTGGTTAAGGCATTGGGTTTTGGATCAGAAGGTTAAAATCCCGGCAACACCAAACTACCACTATTGGGCCCTTGAGCGAGACCACCCTTCTCAGTAAATCTTTCTGAATGAAGGTGTCAGAAAAGGTCTATTGCTATCTAAATATTCTATGTTTATTGCTTTACACACTGTGAACTGTATTGAAACTATCTGTAGGTGTTGCTTTATGACATATGTCAAGTTTCTTTGTAACCCTAAATAAAACAAGTGGAAATAAAAAGAAATTAGATTTTAAAATTGGGGCAGCCCCCCCCTTAAATTATATTTAAATAATTTACACATTCAGAAATAGGATTCCAATGTAGAGTCATAAATTTGTATGCATTCCCACCCCCCAAACCCCCCCCCCAAAAAATAAATAAACCCACTTATTGATAGATGATAGATAGATAGATAGATAGATAGATAGATAGATAGATAGATAGATAGATAGATAGATAGATAGATAGATAGATAGATAGATGAGAGCACATACATATAATTATGCTTCTAAAAAAGCATAAAAAGAAACTTGTCAATTTCTTCGCCATAAAATCCTAAATCTGATTATGTACTGATTCAGCTTTGCTGGTTCCCTGAAACATCTCCAGCTTCTCCCAAGTTGATAGGAAAGGGGTGAAAGTCCGAGGAAACTACGGAGCTCATGATCAGTAAATGGTGCCATGTTAATGAAGTTTAAGTGTAACAGAAGTTCCACAAGTTTCCTGATTCACTTATGGCCTGCCAGGATAGTGCCCTTATCAGATTACATACAATATCGATGTACTTTAGAATACTTATTCGATTAATACAACAACTCTACGCTGCGTACCCTTTTCCCCAGTTGAAAAAGGTTGTCCTTGATTCAAACCAATTTGCCTCACCCCCGATCATCTGAGCAGCTTTCATCATTCATTTTATATAATTGTCATTTGATGTCAAGTATGCTAAGAATTGGCCTCTACACTTTTAAGTCTAATAATCTTCTAAATCTTCAATATCTTTTTTTTTTTTTGCTTTAGAAACGCATTTTTCTGTCGCTTTAGGTTTGTAGGTCTTCTGACTAAAGTGAAAACTGACTTAATGAGAGCTCAGGAAGTCTTTGCAGCTCAGATCATTTTTACCCCGCAACAGGTAATCATCATGTTTAGGCATTATTATAAACGTACTTACTTACTTACAGATTTCACTCCCAGAATAACGTTTATACCAAAGACCCACCTTTTTCATCAATTTTTTATCTCACTGTTTAAATTCTTAATTTTCTACTTATCTGTCCAGAACATCTTTCAATCAGCAGAAGCAACCATGTTGATTATCATGTTTTTTCCTGTATGAGCGTTCACCAATAAATAAATAAATAAATAAGCTTTTCCTATTTCTGTCCTCTAAAGCCACTTTGGCATGTAGGAGCCCTCGACTAAGCATTTACACAGTCGAATCAAAATTCAATTCTTGCCTATAGTTGACTGATAGTCGAATCATATGTGTGTGTGTGTTTATGTGTGTGTGTGGCAACAGGGATTTGGAGGACTACAGGGATTTGGATGACGACGATGACAGCAGGTAGTCGTAAAACTCATGACATTTGAAAGCCATGAAGAAACTGTATAAAAACATTTTAAATAAACCTAAAAAAAGAACAAATATCTGCAGAAAAGCAACACTGCAGACAGAATATGCGTTTCACTTGTCGGCAATTTCTAATGTAATCGGCTAAACTGCTTGTTTGAGCGCAATATCAAAGTATAAATCATCAAAACTTTATTTACAGAAGAAAATTAGAACAGAATATACCTATACAGAATATTCCAGATATTGTTTCATATTTAAATCCCTGCTGCCATGGAAATTGAAACTTAAATCTGTCACATTGGATGTTAGACTTATTTATGCACATTGAAAATATTTATTAAAAGCTTCTTTATTTTCACAATTGTATTTACAATGTTATTAGAATACGCTTTATATTAACTTATTGGGAGAAAACCGGTATTTCTATGTAAAATCTGACAGTGAGCACCCCCATATAACCAAAATGGCACCATCCTCATTTAAAAACATCTCTGTGAAGAATTGACTGTCAGATTGGTAGTCAAATCAGACTCCTGTTATTTAGGCGTCAACTCTCTGACTATTTTAAAATCACCCCAAATGTCTCTGGTTTCAAAATTCGATACAAATCCAAATCAGCTGCATTGAAGTTCATACAGACGGTGGACTCCATAGTCTCCATGGTCTGGACAAAGTCATACACTACCATGACACCAGCACAAGGTCATCAGCTGAAGACTCATTCATCAGCCTGATTAGAAATATTGACAGATGAAGAAGCACAGAGAGGAACCAGGCAGGAAGTCACACAGAAGCTCCTTCACGGTGAAAAAAATCAGCCCTGAATAATACAGAGAGCATGGATTACAAGCCACAATGATAAAACTACCCATTACTGAAGATCATACAAGACACGAGGGTCCATAGTGTGTGTGGGTTGTTTTTTTTTTTTTTTGTGCCATGGCGGTCAATGTCGGCTATTTGACGTTGTGGAACAAAAAGGACGACCGGTGTCTTTCTCTCAGTCTCTTGTTTCACTCCAGGGATGGTGGAATTTGTCCCATGAGAGAGGGAGGTCCGAGTGCATTATTCATCCAGATGACCCACTGACCCCTTGCTTTAGGAAAAGAGCTGGCAGTCTTTTCTAGAATGATGGATGCTTCATAATGTGTGGACCTTCTCGCGTGATTTATTGCAAGGTTGTAATATTTGTAGTTATCCCTCTACACTAGAAGCCTAATAAATATTTCATCCAATAACGACCTTTGTTTTTTGTTTTTTTCTATCATTATCTATATCCTGGTGCAACAATTACAGAAAGTCCGAATAAATACGTGCTGAGAGTTACTCAATGTCTCATTTTCAACGGTGTGTGTGTGTGTGTGTGTGTGTGTGTGTGTGTGTGTGTGTGTATGTGTGTTAGAGGGACTTGTTTGAACAGGCAGTAATGTCTTCATATGACAGCTTTTTGTTCTGTACATCTTGTCACGTTCTATAGTCCCAGGAGGCAAAAGGTTCACTAAATCACTCGCATTCCTTAGGTTTGTGTGGAAAAGTACAGGTTTGAGTGCATGTGTGTATGTGAGAGAGAGAGAGAGAGAGAGAGAGAGAGAGAGAGAGAGAGAGAGAGAGAGAGAGAGAGAGAGAGAGAGAGAGAGAGAAGAAGGAGAGAGGTGAACTCTATTACATAATAGCCTGTTGGAACAAGTCAGGACAGTGCTGCCTAAAAGGTTCATGCACCCAGAACTATCAGTTATTTCTGTAATACTGCTAACTCTCACTTTCTCACCTTTGTGTTCTCACTTCTGATCCTGTCAGCATTGTTAATCCTTCTCTGTCTTCTTATCCACTAAACAATGCAAGTGTATACACATGTTTTATTAAAAAAAACCAACAACACATTATTCAAATGTTCCCATTCCCCTTACAATTCACCTAATTTGGACATCTGTTTAGTGCAGGACCAAAGAAATGGATGCGTAAGTGATATAGACAGAGTTGTATAGCTTAAAGGAGATGTTTGCAAAGCAAACAGGATTAAAGGCATATTTTTGCCTCTGGCACAGTGTGCTAAAACACAGGCCGGTTGTTTGGACAGCAGAGCTCAGTGGGTGGGAAGCGCTATCGAAACCAGATTTAGGACTCTGCATCCTGTGAGTGCTTTGATTTCTTCCACCCCCCCACCCCCACCCCCCCTAGTCAGCGCATCACCACCGCTGTGCCACTACATGAAGATGAACTCATTATAGAAATTCTGACAGAGCACGCAGCAATTAAGTCGAACGTATTAGTCGGTAATCAAACTCGATTTACATTTAAGGCTCGGCTCGAAAGGTGGAAATGACGAGTTTGGCCATTTTTTTGAGAAATTTATTTAGAGATTTTAACATCCGTTTTAATTTTGGTCATTGAAATGTTCAAACTGCACAAAATTTTGTTTGGATTTTTTTTTTGCCGAATTTGTTTTTTCTCCAAAGCTGTTACCACAAAGCTGAAAGGATACCATGGTATTGGACGTCTTTGGATGAAGTAGCATTTAATTTTCCCTTCACTTGAACTAAGAGAGCCAAACCTGTTCCAGCATGACAATGTCCCTGTGCACAAAACCAGCTTAATGAAGATATGGGTCTTAAGTGGCCTGATTGAACTCTGACTCTGACTAAACCCCTCACCTACATCGGCACTCACTAAAGAACTTTAATTACAACATCGTATATGAATAAGCACAAATCTCCACAAGCACACTCCCAAATCTAGTGGAACATCTGCCCAGAAGAGTGAAGCCAATGGGGACTACATATTGAATTGTATGTAATCTTAACTTTTATAGTTATCATTTGCTACCATATAAATACAGATCAGTGGTTTAGGCATTGGGTTTTGGATCAGAAGGTTAAAATCCTGGCAACACCAAACTACCACTATTGGGCCCTTGAGCGAGACCACCCTTCTCAGTAAATCTTTCTGGATGAAGGTGTCAGAAAAGGTCTATTGCTATCTAAATATTCTATGTTTATTGCTTTACACACTGTGAACTGTATTGAAACTATCTGTAGGTGTTGCTTTATGACATATGTCAAGTTTCTTTGTAACCCTAAATAAAACAAGTGGAAATAAAAAGAAATTAGATTTTAAAATTGGATCCCCCCCCCCCTTAAATTATATTTAAATAATTTACACATTCAGAAATAGGATTCCAATGTAGAGTCATAAATTTGTATGCATTCCCACCCCCCAAAAAAAACCCAGTTATAGATAGATAGATAGATAGATAGATAGATAGATAGATAGATAGATAGATAGATAGATAGATAGATAGATAGATAGATAGATAGATAGATAGATAGATAGATAGATAGATAGATAGATAGATAGGTTTAAACACGTGTGATTGTATAAACCACTACAGGGAATCTTCTACAGAAGCTGAACAGGTTCCTGACTATACTATACTAAACTCGCTTAACTCTACTATAGTACATTTTTTCCCACTTTTTTGTTTCAGTCCACTGAAATATTAGCTTGGTCTGCACAAGGACCAGCAGTTGACAAGTTCTGGTCTATGCACATGTGTAGTATAAAACCACTGAGCTCCTATTGCTTGTAATATTTAATCAAAAACAGTCATTTCTTTAGATAGATGAGTTACATCTTATTCTGTACTGGGAAAAATTTATAAAGACAGTTCTATAATAGGACATTAAATAAAATGTTTAAATATCCTAAAATAAATAAAACTTTTATCTAACATACTTGTGTAAACGCCTTTCGGTGTGTCTTTACAGTGAAAATAAAAACAGATCATTTGTAATAGTTTAAATTGTTATTTTTCAGCAAATAACTGGAAAACATTTATATATATTTTTTTAGCCTTTTACTTTAAGTATATTATATTAATAGTGTATAATGCTGTGTATAGTGTAGATGTGATACAGTCCCCTTAATGACAATCATAGCTTATGATATTTGGTTATTAGATTTCATTACATTTATTCTACTTATAATAATAATACTAATAATACTACTACTACTACTACTACTACTACTACTACTACTACTACTACTAATAATAATAATAATAATAATAATAATAATAATAATAATAATAATATAAAAAAATAATATTAAAAATAATACTACTTCTACTAATAATAATAATATTAGTAATAATAATAATTAACTTTGTATATTAAAAATAATAACATTGTATCAAGATTCCTTCTGTAACACCACAATAAACTCTTCTCAGAACATGCCAGCTACTTCACTGAACATTACAGAGTTTACATCCTGATAATAAAATCTAATCACTCTTGTGATATTCCAGCTCGGATCTCTGTGTACGTCATCTAGGGCCATTTTTGCAACCTGAGCTCATAAGAAGTTCGTATAAATTCTAACAAGCCGTAGAGATGCGGTCCAGTTTCATTCAATTACAAAGTGAAATGAAGTCATAGGCAAAGTTAAGCGTGCTAAGCACTAACCCTCGCTCGTATATCTCACCTCAGACTTTATATCTTTCCATACTCAGGTCTATTGTGGATTTGTGGATCTCAAAGAGCAGAACATGATGAAATTTAATTGTGCGCAATGTTGATATTGGCACAATCACGTCATATTTTACTGACTGAAAATAAATACTAATCCAGATGCATAGTTTGTGTAATGTAATATGTTTTTCATATATATATATATATATATATATATATATATATATATATATATATATATATATATATATATATATATATATATATTAATATAGATTAATCTCATTAGTTAATTCATGATTAAGCGAAAATGTTATCTGTTTTTAATGTACTTTACATACCTAACACTTTTGCTGTGTTTCCACACGGACGGTTTTAATTGCCGGATGTGTGTATCATGGTGGATTCTGGTGCTGATTTGAGACTTGCCGCAAAAAAAAACAGTAAAACAAATGTTTAGTGATTAAAATTACTTTTCGGAATTGTTTTTTTTTTTTTTTTAAGATCTGATTAAAGCAAGGATGCTGTGAAATAAATGTGTTGCGTTAAAGGTTTTAATTTTGCTTATATTTATTTATTTATATTTGTAATAAAAATGGTAACAGAAATGCAGGCTGCATTAATCACATGTTAATAAAAATGAGTGCCAGTAAAATGAATTTGTTACTAACACGTTAATTATGACAACCCATATATATATATATATATATATATATATATATATATATATATATATATATATATATATATATATATATATATATATATATATAACATATATAAGCCTTTAAGCCTGTTTCCTTCTCTATTGTTCTGCTTTTAAGGCACCAGGAAAAGGTTTGATATCACAATATGTCTCTCTCTCTCTCTCTCTCTCTCTCTCTCTCTCTCTCTCTCTCTCTCTCTCTCTCTCTCTCTCTCTCGCTCTCTCTCTCTCTCTCTCTCTCTCTCTCTCTCTCGCTCTCTCTCTCTTCCTGTGTGTGTCCTGTCACGTCTCTTTTGCCACCATGCTGTGCTGATCAGACCCTGTGTCATGATGTTGCTCTAAGGCAAAGGTCAAAAGGGGACACCAGGCCAGTGGTGAAGCTTTCACTAGGGGTCATGCAAAACAAAAATCATTTGGCTTGGGAAAATAAAAATTTTTTACCCTTTAATTTAATTTCAAAAGGTATTCATTTTACACAATTCTTTACTTACTCCAAAGATTGGATATTACACTGAAATGTTTGGACTCTAAACTGAAAAGATTGGACTAATATTATTGGATACTACACTAAACTGACTGGACTCTAAACTGAAATTATTTTATTTTAAACTGTAAACATTGGGTTTTTAACTGAAATAACGTAATACTGCACTAAAAATAGTTGGACTCTAAAATAAAAAGATTGAAACTACACTGAAATGATTTTACTCTAAGCTAACATGATTGGCTACTACACTAAAATAATTGGACTCTAAAAAGAAAATGATTGAAAACTACACTGAACTGAGTGAATACTACCTTAATGGACCCTAATTCGACATGATTG
>NC_139574.1:8160588-8165588 GCF_946808225.1 Silurus aristotelis
GTATATTTGACAGTTAGATTATATATAATAATGTACAAAAAATGTTTTTTTGAGTTTGTGTGTTCCACAATTGTGCAAAACAGATTACGTTAATAGATATTTTGCAGAAGAATAATAAAAAAAATCCTATAAAATAAGTGACACAAAGACATTTGTTTTTCACTTTGACTTTATTTCTCATCTACTACATATTTTCGGACTCTTTAACTTTATTGTTCAGTGTCAGATTAATACAATTTGAATGGCTTAATACTTTTTATATGCATTTGTTTAGTTTTGTGCTCTTCATAAACAAAACTTGAAGTTGATCTCTTCTGAAAGTCGCTGAAAGACGTTACCGGGGGAAACCCCATCATCGGCATAGGGTTGCTGAATTTGCGTCATGTTACCGCATTGACATGAAAAGGGATTCCCTTTGTTTTTGTTTACTCAGCCCGCACTGTAAGAGTTTCTATGGCGATAAATGTTTGGGCCAAAACACACCAGGCTTAGCAAATGACACTATCATTCCCTAAGGTCTATTTTTAAATATTACAGGAAGGTCCTGTGTGCATGAGTATGAGAGTCAGTATAATCCAGTGTGTGTGTGTGTGTGTGTGTGTGTGTGTGTGTGTGTGTGTGTGTGTGTGTGTGTGTGTGTGTGTGTGTGTGTGTGTGGAAAGCATTGCTCAGATGCTCACTCTGATTGGTTAGCAGCAGCTGATGACTCAGAGGCGGACACTGAGGTTACGTGCCATAGCAACCAGGCCAAAACAAATAAACACACACTAAACTTTTGGCTTCCCCTTTTAAACCCTGGCTTCTTCATAGAGATCATACACATGCGTATATTTTGTTTATTCGCTTGCCACTGAGATGTAGACAACTACAATATTGTAAATATGATCCGATTTGTGGCAGTTTTTCTATGGTGCCAAACTTCTTGAACATATGTATGTATTCTAAGTATCTATAAAATTGACACCCAAAGCCATTAGGAAATGTTTACAACAGCTGTTTAACTCTACATAGAACTCTGTATATATATATGCTTTTCTCTTGTGTCATGAAATATGAAATTTCCCTTGTGGGGATTATAAAAGCTCTCTACTGTCTCTCTATATATGTGTAAGTAAAAAGTCTAGAAAAAAGGCAAAAATATCCCCATGAATTCTTAGGTATTCTTTTTTTTTTTAGGTTTTGTTTTGCAGTTAAATCCCTGTATGCTCGCTTTTCCATAGAATATTCATAGTCATTGTGTCATTGAAACACAAGAGATGTGAGGGTTTAATGGTTGTGTGTTGGAATTTTGAACATTAACGAGCTTCTATTTTGTTTCATTAACAATCAAATGCGATAAATCTGGTGTATTAATCTGTCACATTGGAAAAGGCGATTAGTGGCGTATTGAGTAAATTCATGCGCAGGGTGGGGTTTTTAGTCAGAGATCAGCGAATTCGCTTTTTAGTGCAAACATTTTTCAACATCATCTGATCTATCTGAAAAAACAACATCAGCTTGTGGAACGTCAGAGTGCCTGTGTTTTCTCAGTATCACATGTACATTTATTTGGTGGTGGAGTTGGGGGGACTCCCTTTACTTTCATCACATGTGTGAGTGTGTGTAAGAGTGTGTGTTTTATCTCTATGGCGATGGCAATGAGCGAATAGTTGTGCCCTTGGTGAGGAGGTGTGCAGAGGAAGTATTTGTTTTCTCTCTTTCCTTCTTGATGTCATTGACACACAAAACACCGACCTTGCTTTTAGAAAGAAATGAAATAAAACGAAATAAAAAAAACAAAAAAAAACAGAAGTCAAAGGGAAAATTCACCTTAAAACAACCCTCAAACCCTCAAAGAGTGCATAAGAAATGGGACAGGACATGCAGACATGCAGAAAACCTTGTTTTAAATAGGGGCAAAAAAAACCCTTTTACAAATTGTAACTCTTAAATTGCTCTATGAAGCATTTTGGATTTTTTTTTAGAAACCACCCCATGACTTCTTTTGGCTGTTTAAAAAGTAATGAGACAGAATAAAAAAGCACTCAAGTTAATAGCCTTGAAAAATTGTGCCCGGGCCATTTGTCAGCTCTTCCAGGAAGCGGCATATGTTAAAGAATGCGTGCACGTCGAGCAGCCTTTAACATAACGCTCATATCCATTTGATAACTTAATTGTGGCTTTCTCAAGTCAAACTGGATCTGAGAACGTGCTGGAGATGGAGGGGAACTTTTATAGTATGTACAACACCATGTTTTATTGTTTTTCTTCTTTTTTCTTCTTCTTCTTTTTTGGTTTTTTTGTGTAGTGCTTGTGCAACAGGTGTAGAAAGGGTCCCCCCCCCCCAAAGTATTGGAAAGAACACAAGGATTAATATGATATAAAAATAACAGGAGAGGAAGCGTAATCTTTTTTGTGTAGACCTGGAAAAGTACCTACACCTGCATTTAATCTTGTATATGGACAGTATTGTATATAAGTATCAGGACACCAGGCTTTTCCAGTCAAATGTGGTTCTTCCCCAAATTGTTTTGAAATCTGAAAATTTCCTTCACCTGATACCCGGCTCTATATAAATATGCCTTGTATGGGTTGGAATTGAAGATCTGAATCTGAATCTCCTGAAGATCTTCTATTGAGAATCTTTGGAACGAATGTGAACAATGACTGCACCCCAGGCCTCCTCACCTCATCTACATCAGTATGACACCCTTATGGCATAAATCTCCACAAGCACATTTCAAAATCTAGTGAAACATCTCAGAAGACTGGAGGATATTATAACAGCAAAAAAAGCACATAGAGACTTATGAGCCACAAACTACACACACACACACACACACACACACACACACACACACACACACACACACACACACACACACACACACATATGCACACATATGGGGAGGGGGGGGGACTCCATGCCTTAGGGATGAATCATTAGGACATGGTTGAGTTGGGTGTGGTGTCTTTCTGTGAGTGTTTGTGTGTGTTTTTGTGTGTGGGTGTGTGTGTTCTTGTTTGTGGGTGTGTGTGTTGGTGAGCGTGGGACGCAATAGTAGGGATATCCCTCCATAGCTGTACATGGATATGACTTACTGACTCCATTCCTGTCCTAGAAAGTACAGCACGTCCTGTTTATATTACTACAGGAAACCTCAGGCAGGAAAGGCCATTGCCTTGAGTATCACGCCATCCGCATGCACACACAATGTGACTCTTTTTTTCTCCTCCTGCTTTATTTCCACATTTCTACAGGGTCATAATAATCCTAGTCATTATTTCTAAGATTTCTTTTTTTTTTTTTTTTTTTTTTTTTTATGTAAACATAGTGAAATAGTGAAAGAATTATATTTTGAATGTGAATGTATTGCAACAGACAACTGACAAAAACAAATCAGTAGGACTACATTATTTTAGAACTAAAGAGTAAAGCAGAATGACAGTGTTCTGTTGTAAATAAAAATAAGAAGCAACAGATTGGTTATGAAGTTACCTTCGAATTTTATTTCAATATCAGCACTTTATTTTTTAGTTCTTTTTGATCACAGCAATTTGAAAAAACAAAGTTTTTTTTTTTTTTTTTTTTTTTTTAATGAACAAAATTAGTTTGACGAATTTTCTGAAACATTGAATGTTACCATAAATGGATAACATTCAATGTTTCAGAAAATTCGTCAAACTAATTTAATATTAATGGTGATATTAAAGCTCACCTTATAGCAGCTATATAGGTCCTTTCACCAACCTGGAAGATAAGAAAACGTAAATGTGGATTGTCATGTCAAGAAAGAAAGAAAGAAAGAAAGAAAGAAAGAAAGAAAGAAAGAAAGAAAGAAAGAAAGAAAGAAAGAAAGAAAGAAAGAAAGAAAGAAAGAAAGAAAGAAAGAAAGAAAGAAAGAAAGAAAGAAAGAAAGAAAGAAAGAAAGAAAGAAAGAAAGTAGGATAGAACGAATAAACGAAAGAACGAAAGAAAGAAAGAAAGAAAGAAAGAAAGAAAGAAAGAAAGAAAGAAAGAAAGAAAGAAAGAAAGAAAGAAAGAAAGAAAGATAGAAAGAAAGAAAGAAAGTAGGATAGAAAGAAAAAAAGAATAAAAGAAAGAAAGAAAGAAAGAAAGAAAGAAAGAAAGAAAGAAAGAAAGAAAGAAAGAAAGTAGGATAGAAAGAAAGAAAGAAAGAAAGTAGGATAGAAAGAAAAAAAGAATAAAAGAAAGAAAGAAAGAAAGAAAGAAAGAAAGAAAGAAAGAAAGAAAGAAAGAAAGAAAGAAAGAAAGATAGAAAGAAAAAAAGAATAAAAGAATAAAAGAAAGAAAGAAAGAAAGAAAGAAAGAAAGAAAGAAAGAAAGAAAGAAAGAAAGAAAGAAAAAAAAATAATAATAATTTAACAAATAAATAATAGAAATCAAATGAACCAACTAAGCCTGACACTGGAGACTTCTTCTTCAATCAATAAAAATATACCTAAATAAATAAATAAATAAATAAATACTATTACTGGAGACTTCTCTTTAATCAATCAATCAATCAATCAATCAATCAATCAATCAATCAATCAACCAAACAACCAATCCTGACACAGGTTGAATGTACCTCATAGTTAATCCAAGTTAATCGATGGCAGACAAATGCAAATGTAAAATTTGCTTCAAACTGTGACCAAAGAACAATTGAGGGTTTATTTCTCATGGTGTAAGAGATACACCAATCAGCCATAGCATTATAGCCACTGACAGGTGATGTGAATGACAATGACAATCACAATGAGTATAAGCAGGAAGAATGGGCAAGCTTACGGGTCTTAGTGATTCATGCTAGGTCTGGTGGAACCTTGTGTTCTGCGGTGGTTAACACTTACTAAAAGTGGTTTAAGGAATTTTAGAACATTATGTTGCAAAAAAAATCCAAGCTCTCGCTCTAGCATTTTATTGGAATAATTTTTATCATTAAGAAACCTTAAAAATTGTATACTGTATGATAAACAAATCTGAGTCGAATAGTACTGTAGTCTTCAATCATCCT